>NC_053124.1:12323173-12636506 GCF_010015445.1 Perca fluviatilis | reverse complement strand
GTGTGTTTGTCAACTAAGTGTGGCAGAAAATCTAGCTAGGGATGTAAATGCCCCTGTTGTGTGCCACAATTTGAATACTCAAGCCTGTTCTGCCACAGGGTAGCACTGAGGCAGCACTTGGCACTTGCAAGTCCTCCATTACAGTGGTGAAATAATGAAATCTCTGAATCACATTCTAGCAGCATCTCCTTTGTGGGACAAGTTGTTTTTGTGTACGTGGATGGGCTGTGTGTTTCTGTCAAGGCACTGTTCCAGTGCACAGGATGTGTGTGTATGTGTGTGCGCGTGTTTTTTGGTTTCCTCATCCTCCTCACTGTGTGTTCATAGGGGAAGAGATTATTAAATCTGCAGGAAAAACATTATGGCAGACAGCCTGGGTTAAGTAGCATTGGCAAATAATTCTTAGCATTTTTTTTAACCTTGCTTGGTGTGTCCACTAGGTGGGATTTATTGCCTCAGGAAATCTCAGATAATGTCAGGTAAGCTGTCACTCGTAGGCAAGGCATGTTAAAATGAGGCATGTTTCTATCAAATACTTTTGCCACAACTTTTTGCCAAATGTTGCCACCATTAGGACAAAACTAATTCTAAATATCTGCAAATGTTGTTTACCATAAGTCATGAAAGAGTATTTTGGGGAGCTTTTTATCCCTTGTTTTACATTGTACTTGCACATTGCACTGTTTGTGTGATTTTGTGTATTTAATTGTTGCAATTGTCTCTCTTAACCGTCTAATGTTTGTATGCCTCAGGGAACTGCCAAGTCTGCGAAATTATTTACAACCTCAAGCACCTCAGCGGATGAGTCAAAAGGCTTAAATCCATCACTGATAGTGAAACTGATTGCACTGGGAAGTAGCACATCAAATCTAAGAGTGAAGTTCATTAAACAATCAAATCTCTGAGGATGAGATGTGTGTTGTCAGTGACCTTTCAAAAGGCTCCAACGTGTCTTCAAAACTGCCTTCAGCTTGTCTTGGAGCTGACTGAGGGGGACAGGCATGGGCTCTTATCTATGGGCTGCTACTTATTAAACCAATCCACTCTGAAATGAAGAACACTGTTTGGCTGTAAACAAAAGGGCATTAGGGGAAAAATCTGACAGCTGGAAAAAGGCAGCTTCAACACACAAGGTGAGACCAACATAGATAGAGCTCAACATGAAATTTCACTTCAATGAGACAAGGAATGGAATAAGCTGGTAGCAGGAACAGCAATCTGTGAGATATCCCTTCTGTTTGGGTATAAATTGTTCATGGTATGCAACAGCCTCCCAATGAAAAATGTGGTGAAAGGCTTCCGGGCACACACACCTGCATTTATACATGCACAGTTTGTGCACTCCAGTATGCAAGTATGGACACACCGTGCATTGATCCACAAAAGATCAAGTTGTATTGCTGTTGAGATGCCTTTACTCATGTGGGTATTTAATTAGCATAAGCTGTAGAGCGATAACGAGGTCATTGAAGGGGATGGGCCACAACATAAGCATTAGCGTGGATCAAGACCTTACAACTCAGGGGAAGTCATGGATGACAATGAACATCCATTCTGCACAACTACAAGAAGGGGGCTAGGGCAAAAAAATAGTCGGGGGAACAAAAAGGAGATAGAAAGAGAGGCGGGGGAGGCGAAGAAACCGAGTGGGATGAAGAAAGCGAGCTAGCTGGGAAACTAATTTGATGGGTGATTATGCAGGTTTTAAGCAGAAATCTGTCCGGGGGATAAACATAGGGATTTTGGATCATCAGAGCTCATTGTGTTTCATTAATGAATTCAACCAACACTTTGTACGGATGCTGTTGCTTTGCTGTGTGTGTGTGTGTGTGTGTGTGTGTTTGTGTGCATAAGTGAGTGCGTGTGTTTAAATTCATGTGTCAAGTCAAAGTTTATTATTGCCCAATATTACATATACAGTGTGTGTGTCTGATGCTGGAACTCCCCATGGTCTCAGGAGACAACAGATGTAGTTAAGGTTATTGGGTCCAATATAACCCGGCCTCATCAAATAGCAGGCAAATCAAATATTGTGCAAACCAACTGGTTGTTCCAATGGCAGGAAATACGAGAGGATAAACACATTTGCCACTGTGACTTGCAACAATTCTCTGGATTAAATAAAGAAATGTTTATGTGTGTATGGTGGCGGCTTTTAACTTATGACTTTTAGTCATTGTTGGGAGAAATGGAAAGACAGAGACAGAAAAACACAGATCTGTGTATTGATAGACACCTGTGGTTAAAAGTGTGTGACAATGCCAGCCTCAGAAAAAGACAAAGAAAGAGAATGGGGAATAAAGGGTATATGTCTTACGTAAGAATAGAAGTCTGATGCTAGTGAGTCAGGGGAGGGAAGTGGCGAGTGAGGGAGGGGGGAGTGTAGACGGA
Organism: Perca fluviatilis; assembly: GCF_010015445.1. NCBI lineage: Eukaryota > Metazoa > Chordata > Actinopteri > Perciformes > Percidae > Perca > Perca fluviatilis. The sequence continues at coordinate 12,634,115 of NC_053124.1, read as the reverse complement.
GGGAATGCAGAGGATGAGCGAGGATACTGGTGCTGAGAGGCAAGCAACACTGCAGAACTGCCTGTAGGCTCCAGTGCTGCTCTCTGGTAGACTTTCACAGACAACATCTACTGCTGTGTAACCCAGACACATGCTAGACCAGTATGTATGTTTATACGGTATATGTATGAGTGTGTGATGTGTGCAATTGAATGTGTATGTGTGTGGGGTGGGGCAGCTCGATGTGCGGGGAGGGCCGTGCTTGTCAGAGCTAGAAGTGGTGATTTGATAGGTGCAGCTGCAGCCGGCATGTCCCCTGCATTTCAATGAGCTGCAAACTTCTGTCTCTTCACTGCCCTCCAACTAAGTCTCTCCCTGTCTCTCTTTCTCGCCTCGCTTTTTAACTCCTGTCCTACTCTCACTTACTTGCCATCCTTCTGCTCTTTTAGCAGTCTCTCCTCTACTTATCCAGACAAATGTTGTCTTTTTCCTCAATAATCCTGCTTATTCAGATTAATCCTAAACTGTTCTCTTCCTATCCTGGGCTCTTCTTTCCACATCCAATCTTCTCCTCTTCCTTCACACGAGCATCAGTCTGTTGTTTTACTTTCCTCTCTACTCTCAACTTCCATTCACTCAACTTCTGACTCCATCATTTGTTATCTGTGGATCTCCTCTCCATCACCCCAGTCTATCTATACAGGCATAGTGACAGCTTGCAGGAGTATGGTGGAACTGTTTGTCCCCAGTATAATGGTCTTGCAGAATAAGGGGAACCAATTAGCAGGCCACACAAGCCATGAAAATAAGCGCAGATTCACAGCTGAAATGTAACGCATCTGCAAGTAAATGCATTCAACTGACTTTCATTTAGATTATCCAAAACACAAATTTGTTTATCTTAGCATGATCAAGTCAAAGCATGATTTTTTTTGTTTTCACTTGAATGTCTTAGCTGCAGATGCCTGCAAGTAGAGTGAATGGTTAGCAGGCAAAAGGCAGGACTTTATAGAGGGAGAAATATGTAAACACACACAAAGAATTGTCCGTATTCCTTTTTTTCCTCACTTGAATTATGATACTTTCAGTCTCCTCTGGGTCCTGGGTAGGTACTTTATTCCATGTCTTTATTATTACCTTACTCAAAACTCCTTACACATATCTCTTCTTCCCCTTTCATTGCCCTCTTTCTTTTACCAACACTTCTTTTTTATCTCATGCTCAGAGCATTTGTATATTTTTCCTCTATAGCACTCCAAATTAGTTGCATTTATCAAGCCTCCGCTCCCTCGTTCCACCACATAACCCACAAACAGAGTGAGACACAAAATGACGACAAAGCAAGACAGGGCAAAAAAGATGTGTCATGATGTTTTAAAAAAGGAAGAAAGACAATGAAATATATCTGCATTTATGATATTTTGAAGCAGAGAAAGAACTGAGGGACCCTCTACACACTCAGTCTCTTGCCCAGAGGAAAAGTATTGCATTCAACATCCAGTATTATGATGATGCGGTTTACTGGGAACACTGCACTCATTGATTCCTCTGGGAGGATGATATCTCAGCATGTAGAGAGTAGCACAGCAACCCCCCTTTAGCCTCATGGGAGCCAAATATCATCCACAGAGATGGAAAGTGCTACCAAGCTGATATGTGGCTGCGGCTCCATGACCACAGGCAGACAAAGTACCCATGGGAGCCAGAAATAAGGCAAAACTCAAACTAGTGCATGGTTCTATGATTAGAGCGAAATGATACGGGCTACCTATAACCCTGCTGAAAATAAACTTACAGAGGATCCCTTTGGGGGGTTTCACCTGTGTCACGATACATTTGTGAGACATAATGAATTGTCAGGACTCTCTTGAAAAGTAGATGATGCATCTCAAGAGGCTTCTTCTGTCAACAATAAAATGCACTCAATATGAAGTGTCTTAATATATACTACAGAGAAAAAATAGCGTAATAGAGTGCATGTACAACACTTTAATAGTTGCACCTATTGTTAATACGCTAGTGCACTGTGCTGCCAGTGTGTTCGCTTGTATGACAGTGTCATCTGCGTTTACTGCTATTTGATAAGCTGAAATGTATGTTTAGGAAATCACACATAAATACATTGCTGCTCAGAATCCTAAAGACATATTGTACCAGCACATGGACAATCTCATGAGACGTTTAAGCTAAAATCACCAGTATTCATTTAGCATTCAACCACTTATCAGAGAGGAATTTATCATTTAGGGAGATAAGAAAAGATAAAGCAGGGGGAGAAAAACATACTAAATGTAGCTAGAAGAGAAAGCGGTATTGAAATGTGAAAAAGGAGAGCTCTTGATACCTGGACCGGTAGGATAAATATGGGCGGGAAAAGGAAAGGAGCAGCGTTCAAATTGAGCTACTCCAAGGCCAACTGTGTAAGTCTGAATGGTAAATAGGGCCTTCATGAAAAAGAGCGCATGCCTTTCCCTGGATAACTTCTCAAGTTTCAATTCTCAGGCATTTACTCACCATCACATGAGGGCGGAGGCCCTTCAAACTCCAAATGTGTCCCCAGCCGGCAGGTCTGGATGCTGTTTCCACTTAAATGGTAGCCTGGAAGACATCGGTAGCGCACTATATCACCTGAACAGAGAGAGATGGAGGAGGGAGAGGTAATGTTAATGACCGATCAGAGATGTGGCAACGAGCCATATGATTAGGGTACCGAAACCCGGTAACGGCCGGTATCTACGGAATGACAACGCAGATTTTGGTGCCTTATTTCGGTGCCAAATGCCTGCGCTGCTCTCTGGTGCTCCGAAACGAACATTACAGGCAACAGAAGCATCACTGTATGCGGCATTAGTTTACAATACACTTGGCAGGAGGTAAGGTTAGCCTACCATTAGCTAGTAGCTGTCTTAAACACGGTTTGAATGCTGAAAGATAAATAGTCTAACGCATGGCTGTATTTCACATGAAAAGATTCCAATACCGGGACGTACAACAGTCTGTAGCTAAAGACACAGTGTAGACTTGCTGCAATTTGCCAGACACCATGGCCGCTGCTGAAGTCAGAGTTGTAGGAGAAACAACAACGACGAGACTTAATGGTGTGTTCAATTGCACCTAATAAGCTCATAGTGCATAAAATATTGTCGTAAAGTACCCTTCTGGCATCTAGTGGTTCTCCTTTTTGACAAATGGTCTTAGCAATAAACAAGCCGTTCCTTAAGGTCAGCGACTGTCATTTTGTACTCTCTTTTTTTTTGAAGTTAAGTTCAGGCACCTTTTAGGCATCGGCACCGTTTTAAAAGTATCGTTTTAGCGCCTGTATTGAAAAAATTCAAATGACACCCAACCCTACATATGATTGATATAATCCAAAATGTCATCATACACAAATCAGTGCTCCTTAGCCAGGATACTGAAATGATGCGGAAGTAAAAGTGATCCATTGTGTATCTCAGTGAAAGAAAAAGTTAACAGTGGAAATAAGTCCCATTATAAATCCACACTGGGGATCCTATAGATGAAACACTATGTTGGTGTTGTTGCCTTTGTGTCTCTGAATAATAATGCAGCAAGAAGGTATGCAAATAAACAGATAAGGGGAAATTAATCTCTATTGTCTTCTACAGGGGAGAATGAGTGCACCGGTCTCAAATCCCTCTGGCTTTCTGATTATTTTGTCATAATCATTCATTTATACTGCTGCTTCAAAAACCCCTGGGTTATGTTGTTCGGGGTGAGTCTGCATTCAATACATTTGCCTTATGGGATGTGTAGTCAGTATCAGAGTCAGTGAACATGGGGCAATGTAATCTGCCAAAGCCAGTGGGATAAACTACAACCCGAATTCCAGAAAAGTTGGGACGTTTTTTAAATTTTAATAAAATGAAAACTAAAAGACTTTCAAATCACATGAGCCAATATTTTATTCACAATAGAACATAGATAACATAGCAAATGTTTAAACTGAGAAATTCTACACTTTCATCCACTTAATTAGCTCATTTAAAATTTTATGCCTGCTACAGGTCTCAAAAAATGCGTAATACGTCAAAGACGACCACGAACTCTTCAGCAGCTGGAAATCTATATAAGGCAAGAATGGGACCAAATTCTGACACCAAAACTCCAGCAACTCATAGCCTCAATGCCCAGACGTCTTCAAACTGTTTTGAAAAGAAAAGGAGATGCTACACCATGGTAAACATGCCCCGTGCCAACTATTTTGAGACCTGTAGCAGAAATCAAATTTGAAATGAGCTCATTTTGTGCATAAAATTGTAAAATTTCTCAGTTTAAACATTTGCTATGTTATCTATGTTCTATTGTGAATAAAATATTGGCTCATGTGATTTGAAAGTCTTTTAGTTTACATTTTATTAAAATTTAAAAAACGTCCCAACTTTTCTGGAATTCGGGTTGTATTTAAAATGTTACAATTCCACAAATCAGGATGGGACCGACATTTAATACAAAAAAGTGAGAAGTGCCTAGATAGCAGTGATTGTGAGTTTCCACCTACCAATTTTAAACTCTTTGCTTGCCATCAGGATCTCTGCATTAGGAATGATGGGGGGAGGCAGGCAGAACTGCAGTCTGTAAGCTTTATTGAGAGCATCAAAGACATGAAAGGGGTCACACACAGAATGTGCCAAATATCTGTTAGAGATAACGATCAAGTAAGAAGAGTAATTTACATACCTTGATAGCTGATACGGAATAGTCCACCCTTCTCTGTGTTACTACGGAAACGAATCAGCACCTGATTGGATGTGCTACTGGGCGGGTCGTTGGGCTCACCATCAGTGAACACTCCCAGTTTCCTGGCTGTCTCCTGTGGACCATCCCTAAAAGGAGACAAGGTTACAGGTCAACTTTAACTTCAAATAGTGATGACAATTAACCATGGAGATGTTCTGTCAGCAGCATCTGCTCAAATGCTCACTCGGTCTCTAAACATAAAGTACCTTGAGACTCTGACACATATCTGTGAGAAAACCAGACAATGCCACATGCCAGATTATCGTCAAGCAGCTTCCAGCAGCAGAGTATAACCAAGCTGCTCTCACTTTATCATACCCAAAGCAATTACTCTGGGCTGCTCTGGGTGATAATGTTGAAATAAGGTAAAAATTACAGATAAGCATGGAATGACAGGTCTGGATTGCGCTGTTTCTGCTAACTGCCATCCAATGGGAGTGTCCCTGGAAGCTGTGGCCCAGCCTTGGCAGTCCCCTGGCGTGGGCATGCCCGATTAAGCCAGCTCCCAGATTCCTGCCACAACCATTCAGCTTAAAAACCATCTGTCTTTGGCTGTCAGACTGGGCATGGGAGATTACAAGCAGCTCTGGAAACGGCTGGCTAGGGACTGCTGCCTGACAGCACTCTGGCCAAGCTGCCATTACGGGGCCCATTTCCTTGGCTCAGTAGTTCAGTGGATAGATACACAGCGGTGGTAACTGGAAACTGGGGAACATGATAGTCCCCATCTTGGCTCTGCATGAGCTTGTAGGGAAAGATCAGCACAGTGGGGGCAGTTTACAGAAGAGCAAAAATACGCTAACTAGAACTACTGCCATGCGGTTAGATGCCTCTGCTGACCAGTCAAGTTGCAGTTTACACCCTGTCCAGATTTAGAAAATATGTAGTTAAGACATTGAATGAATTTAATAAAAGGTATTAAATGTTTGTTTTTTAAATGTGGATGCTTCAAACACATATTCAACCGGGCAGCAACCGTGTCTCCGCCCACGGCTGTCACCAGCGCGGAGACATTTTGCTCACTTTTCCGACTTAGTGACATAAGGGACTGTTCGTTATTTATTTAAGGGGCCACCAGAAGAGTTTTGGGATCTTTAGTCAAAATAGACTTGACCCCCCACCCCCAGTTGTAATTTTTCTATGACCCTCCAAAAAGATTTGGAAAAGAGGCATGACCCTCCCCAACAATTTCTTGATGCCTTATGTACTGGTTTGCGCTCAGATAAGATGTACATATGCACTTTGATTTTTTTACAGCCATAACATACATGATTTAACCTCTAGCTTTCTCATCTTACCCATCTCACTCCTCTGTTATGGTGTGGTGGCCATTTCAGTAGATTTACTCACTAACATTGTTGTGGAAACACAACAAGCATGGAAAGTAAATGCGCACTTCCTGAATTACTTGAAATACTAAGTTACTCCTCTAGTAAACTAGTATTTACATGAAATAAAACAATAAAACATTGAGACCATTAAGCAAAGCACACTGGGTAAAAAGAAATTGCTATGGACTCATCACTAGGCTTCCTCAGTCATTGTATATTTTAGATATATATAAAGCTGTCGAAGTTGAACATTATATTCCAAAACATATATGTTTATTTTTAAAGCAGATTTCAAATTACATTGTAACAATTTAGCAATTCGCCCTTATGAAATCCATTCGCGGCATGGCTGTCTTGGAACGCAATAGACAGACGGTGGCAGAATGCCCCAACACTTAAATTCAACTAAAATGTAACAGTGAACAATCAGTGTTCGACCTACAGTCTGTTGAGATGCCTCTCCAAACGCAGAAACGAAGCACAATCACACCATAAAACGTTAAGAAAAAAGATCCGTATTTTGCCATAATCCAATGACACCAAAAAAAAAAAAAAAAGTAATCCACAGTGATCAGTAGATCCACCTCGGCGTTTAAACAATGTGGACTAAAATGTATACAAGTCAAAATCTACATAAAACCCGCAATCAATTAGTAAGCTGACATCAAATGTATATACATGGAATTTAGGAAACCTTTATTGCAAAGTTGGCACGGCAAGATGTCCAGACAGAGTGCAACAGTAATTTTCGTTTTTTGCACCGAACGGTCCCTAAACTCCACTAAAAAAAAAAAAAAATCACACCAATTTCAGTAAACAGCCAAATCCGTAAAACAACGATGTCACCCCACGCCATGTGGCCTTTTCATGTGGTCGTAGAGTTGCCAGGTTGGCTGGCAGTCAGATCTCCGGTCTCACTGAGATCTGGGACCTTTGGAGCTCATCTCGGGGAGAGGGGATCAACTGGGACTGGCAACCATCATGCATGCAAAGTCCTGTCTTTGGTCACACATATGGCAGGCCCAGGAGTGCATTAGGGAGGTGATGAAATGAAGCTTTACCCCAGTCAGGCAAATACCTACCACATAAACGTCCTGACACAAACATTTACACAGAGAAAAAGGAGCACACACACCTTTTCCACCATCCAAAACCTATTCCCTCTGTCTCCCTCCATCTTCTCTCAAACACATACTGTATTTACAGAGTTGGGAATGACATTCCACCTGCTGCTCTGATGATGTTCAATGGCTGACTGGATTCATTCCATGTCAGCGATTGGTATTTAGAAAATACGATGTAAAAAAGTCATAATAATTTATACTTTTTTTTTCTGCTATTAAGATTGCACATGAAGAGCCAAAACCCATATGAGTATTTGTCAAGATCAGAGGTTTCTGGTGTTGCCACTCAGGTTCCCTACCAAAATAAATCACAATATTATTATCCTTTACATTTCTGTCTATATGTGTATATATATATATATATATATATATATATATATATATATATATATATATATATATCTCAATGTGGTTAAACATACATTACCAAACAAAGAAAAAGGGTGAAGAGATTTGATGATTTTAAAAAGAACGCATTGAAAAGAACTCCCTAAAACACAAGGGGCCCTATTTTAACGATCTGAAATGCAAGTGGGAGGAGGCCTCGGGGAAGACCCAGGACTAGGTGGAGGGATTATATCTCCAACCTGGCCTGGGAACGCCTCGGGATCCCCCAGTCAGAGCTGGTTAATGTTGCTCGGGAAAGGGAAGTATGGGGTCCCCTGCTGGAGCTGCTCCCCCCGCGACCCGACACCGGATAAGCGGACGAAGATGGATGGATGGATGGATGAAATGCAAGTATCAAACGTGAAACGCAAGTAGCTTTGTGGGCGGATCTCGGGCGCTGTTGCTATTATACCGGCGGGATAAATGACTCTTGCACCCGACGCAAATCTGAAATGGGTTGGTCTGAAGTAGCTAGGTGTAGTTTGGGCATAACGTGCAATAAACCAATCAGAGCGTCATCTCACATTCCCTTTAAGAGCAGGCGCGCTTGTTCCATGGCGGATTGCTATTATAACGGCGGATTTGCCTGGCGCACGCCAGCGGGAGCTGTCCGGAATGCGGAAAAGTAATAAATGCCCGTCTTGACCGGGTGGCGATGTTGCTGCGGCCTCTCGCGCACATCTCCACAGTCTGGAGAGGATTGCTGCAGCCATGGAGCAACACCTGCACCTGTTGAGCCCCTTCCTCCTCCCCCCACTCCATCTCCGTCCACCCGCTCCACCAGGAGCACATCGCGCATTGCCACTCCAGGACCAGATTCCGCCGGAGTGTCCAATCCCGGAGGAGTTCAACATCACGTCTCCTTAAGTCCTCTAATATTTCCTCATTTATGTCATCAACACATCCATGATTAATGGAAATTTTGTGTAAAACAACAAGCCACAAAGAATGCTGCGACTTTTTGAGGACTGTACTATAAAGTGCCTGCTGATCTATCCAAACACCTGAAGCACATTTTCAGTAATATTTTCCCTTGTAATTATGTATGGTTTGCAAAAATAGGAACTGCTGCGTCCTTGTAGATGAGGGAAGCAAAGCGTATGCGCGTTGTGCACACGCTACATTATGGCCAAGCATGCGCCCCTAAAATAGCATCTGAATAACGCGCTACTGACTTTAGACTAGCACCACTGACTTTAGACCAGGTTTTTCCTGGTCAGTGGCGAAATTGTTTTCTGAAACTGCAAAATAGCTCTAGGGAACGTTTGCGCCGGAACACGCCTCCTCTTTTCGCTGAACCGCCCCCGGGAGCGCAAATACATTTCCTAATTTACAGACGTGCGTCTGTGGAGGGAAAGGTCCGCTGTGCGTCGGGTGCAAAATAGGAATGATACATGCGTCGGTGTACAAAGGCAATTGCGCTGAGTGCAAGATAGGGCCCAAGGAGTTATTAATCAAGGAGGGAATGGTGGGCATGACAATAACAACAAGGACACAAGAAAAGAAAGAGATAAAGCCAAAGACAAGGCAGAGGTGAGCTTTTAATCTGCAGCTATTTTTGGCACTGTAATGGATGATAAAGATGAAGAACATGGTGGGAGGCCATACAGTACTTATTTAGAAAACAAGCTGCAGTCACATCAAAGGGACAGTAAATGAAAAGAGAGGAGTGGGCAGGGGCATTAGAGATTACTGGACCTTGATTCAGGTTGTTTTTTTTTCCACAACAGAGGCGGGAAGAAAAAGAATGTATGTATGTTGAAAAGTAGGAATGGGCGACAAGGATTTCAAGGATGGGACTACTAGAAAACTGGTTAAAACATGATTGCAGTTTTTTTCTGACATTTTATGGTACAAAGTATACACGGTGTTGGGGACCAAGAAGCTGGTTAAACAGTGATTTGGCTCAGATTGAGTTGACTGCAGGGACACAGGGGAGGCAGGACAAAGGATCTTGGCCTACATGTGAATTCCAAAGCCAGTTTCACGAAACTCCTAAAAAGCCGCCACTTCGCAAGATGGAGAAAGTGCATCCAACACGAGGACGGCAAGGCAGACTGGTGGTGAGACAAAGAACTGCTTCACACCTGTGACCAGGTTGCAGTTTTCCCATTGGCCGTCGGGTCTTTGAATGCACCACCCCGCCACTAGGAGGCGGGGGAACGATAAAAGCTTTCGCCGTTTGTGCTTTCTTCGCTTTTCACGGTAATCCCCGGTTGCTGAAAGGAGGCACTAGTCCGGGCTAGCTAACCAGCATCACCTCGCTGGTCGAGTTTCGAGCTGGTACAAAGTTTATATCGGCCTGATATACAAAGGGGATCCGAGGGAATACTGGCCGAAGTATTCCTTCATCTGCAGCGGGCTTAATCAGCCTGGATTCAAGAAAAGGACTACGTTCTGGTTCTGGTTTGGTCGACCTGGATCACGTCTCGTCCCCTCTGCTTCGGACGAAACGGATCGTTAAGCTCTGGCGAGAGACTTAACTGACAAACAACGCATACAGTAAGAAGGCTTACACAGTTCTGGGCAGATATTAGAACTAGTGCGTTTTGGTTTGTTACTAATGAGCAAAGGGTTCGCTACCGCTGTTGCCATTAATGTGATCTGATTGTAATCATGTATGGGCCATATCTGGTTATTAATCTGTTGCTGTGAATGTATAAATTGATCATTATACTCGTTGATTTATGTTGTGTTAAAGTAGCTGGGTTAAAACCGTAATTGCTATCTGCTACTCACTCCTTTCAGGAGTTTTAATTACTGTCTGCGATAGAATCGCGAAAATCAGCTGCTAGCTACTGGAGTGACGTTTTCCTCAGCAAAACCAGAAGTCTCAAGCTGTCCTAACTACACGTTAGCCCAGACCTGAGTAGCTGAGGGGAACTGGGTCATTATCGATAACTGAGATCAGAGTGTGTCTTTTCTTCCCTTCTTCTCTTTCTCCTCTTACTAACATACACACACACACACACACACACACACACGACACAGGCTAGCCGCGTATCTCCCGAGCTAACGCGGTAGGCTAGCTTCACACGTGGAGTCGGCATCACCTTGTACAGATCTAACACATGACCTAGCATACTAGGCTAAGCGTTCGTGTTGCCTAGCAACCCCCTCGGCTTCTTCAGCTCCTCCCCGTGCACGCAGCACCACTACCGCCCTCTTGAGGCTAAATAGTTTTGTGCAGCTCACAGGAGTAGCCAGTTTGGCTTTTGTGTTAGGAATACAATTTGACACCGCCCCTCCTCCTTCGCACACACACACACACACACACACACACACACACACACACACACACACACACACACACACACACACACACACACACACAGACGTGTCCATGACACATGCTGCTTTGTTTTTGCTTTGTTTTGGTTGTGATATTGTAAAAAGGGTATATGAGTTTATTATTGAAGGATTATAGTTTAGCTACTGATAATTGTGACGTTAATAAATCTTATTATACTTAATTAGCAGTTGCTTGTGATTATTTGTGTACTTGTAACAATTGCTGGTAGATCAGGTCCGTTGCTTGGATTCACCCCTTCCTTTATTTCCTTTTTAAGGGGGTGACCCCGTTTTGATTGTTTGTTGATTTGATAAAGTTATTAATAACCATATTCGTAACTTTATTAATATTGATAAAACATCTTTGATAATTTGCCAATGATCAAATCTGTACCCTACGAGAATCCTACAACGGTATATCATAAAAAAGTGTATTTACACATTATCTGCAGTACCTGGCAACAGTAATTTCTTACCAGACAGTGATGAAGTCGTGCGGCCCATGAACCTGAAGCAGGGTGAAGTTGATTTTGATGCCTAAACCAGGAGCCACGGTGATCAGCCAGGAGCAGTCAGCTGAGCTAGGGTACTCCTCTGGGTAACCTGGGGAGAAGATGGTCCCATTGTCTGATGTGATGTTCCCACCACAAGGCACTGAGGGAGGGAAGGGTAAGGGAGAAAGGTAGTCAAAGTATATACATATATATGGGACAGATCCATAATTCAGCTGCAATCGGGGGTAGATGGGGGATTTTTCATCCTCCTCTTCTTCTGCTTCCCTTCTCAGTGTCTCTTTCCCCCTTTCCTTCACTCTTCGTCTAGTGCCCGGGCGCTTGTCTGAGCTAAAGATTAGCCAGTAAAGCCTGTTACCAAGTGGGGACTTGGGTGGAGTGTTTTGCTAAGATAAGGCCTCAACCCTTTCCCACTGGGGGGTGAACAGAGAGAGTGCAGAGCTGAGGCGAGGGGTTATTGTGGACTGGGCTTTTGAGGTGTGTATACAGTACGAGGAGTGGATATGCATGTTTGTGTAAACTTGTATGCGTTTGAGTGACAGGAAAGGTTAAAACAGCATGTCTATGTCACAACTGACAACACTAGAACCTCACAAGTCCACACATGCTTGATTTCCTGAGGTTAAAAAAATCCTGCACAGCCTGAAAAATACAGTAACACTCACTCACACACATATACTGTACATACATACAAACTACCCTGCACCCAGCACTAAATCTGCTTGCATATAAATTGTAACTATATTTCCAATGTTCCTCAGGAGGTTCTAACCAACTTAACGATTACGAAGCGTTGCATTCCCGCTGGTGCCCTTAGAGAAACCCCATATTCACTTTGGTGGAGCAGGGAGAAACTGTAAGGAGAGGTAATCTCAGTGGTGCAGGCATCTCAAGCAACCCAGACAGGGTATTTAGCTTAACGGCACACCCTTGGATGTCTATGGGTATAGGATCATTCCCAAAGCAGAGATTGCATGTTTCATCCCTCTGTTCCTCTCTCAGGTTATGTGTATGCTCATGTTATAAAGCTGCCTACTTTAGCCCTGTGGTTGATAGGCCCCTCTGCTGCTGGCTCACCTGTTAAATGAGCTATCGATTAGAAAGATTGATTAAACCCTTGACACTCTATGGAGTTGCACATCTGGCTGACGCCATCAACTGGCAAGCAGTTTAATCTTATGTGTAAAAAAGTGCACGTTTGCTTCAAGGTCCCATGACATGCTGCTTTTTGGATGCTTTTATATAGGCCTTAGCGGTCCCCTAATACTGTATCTGAAGTCTCTTTCCCGAAATTCAGCCTTGCTGCACACTTGGTGTGTACTAGAGCCAGTCCCACAATAAGCTTTCCTTAGGATGTGCCATTTCTGTGTCTGTAGCTATTGAGGAGGAGAGAGGGGGGCAAGGTGGACGGTGGGGGTGTGGCCTTGACCAACTGCCACTTCGCTTGTTTGCAAGCCATGATGTCTCTCTCTTTCTCATGGGTTGGCCAAATTATCTGGGCGGGCAAAGCAGAGAAAGGGGAGGTAACCTTGCTCCTTATGACCTCATAAAGAGCAGATTCCAGATCGGCCCATCTGAGCTTTCATTTTCTCAAAGGCAGAGCAGGATATCCAGGGCTCGGTTTACACCTATCACCATTTCTAGCCACTCGGGGACCATAGGCAGGCCATGGGACCTTTAAAGGGTTAGATGGAAACAGAAAACTTGTAACAGGGCTGCAATTGTTTGTTTTTTTATATACAAAAAAGAAAACAGTAAATCACAATATGTTTAAGTAATAGGCACTTGTAAAATAATAAACATGTGACTATTGAAAATGCCTATCCAAAAGAAAATTGCTAGGAGAGAATAAAGGCTGTCTCCTGTTCCTTCTTCACTCTGTTGCTCCTTCTCTCACTCGCATTCATCTCCCTGCTCACCCATTCAAAGTTCCAGTGTCATGGCCATCACCTCCCTCCGTAGTTTTGCCTGCCTTATTGAATAATCGACAGCTAGAGCGTGAGAATGTGGGTCAAGGACGAGGCAAAAGAAAGAGCACCCATTACTTTTCTTTTCAGTTAAGCCCCTCTTTTATTTGCCTCCATTCGTCTTTAGAAGAGTATTGATTTTCATTGAAGAGTACTTTGCTTCATTAATGGGGGATGATAATTCAGTTTAATTGCATTATTCATAATAGATAATCACTATCTCCATAGCCACACTTCACACTAATGATGCTCAATACATTCTAAACAGGAAGTTATAATTTTATTACTTTGGTTCTGCGTTCATGAGGCAGTGTAGTCGGCCACTTGTTTGGAGGACTATTTAGTGGTCAGATTAATACAAGTGTTACATTTGCATATTGTTTGTGTATTGATACAACAAATCTCACATCCCTTACCTTCGCAGCGAGGGAAAGGGTGATCCCAATTGCGGGTGGTGCCATGCTCACAGGTGAGGATGGAATGTCCCATTAGTTGATACCCGGGCAGACACTCAAAGGAAATGGACTGGCCCACATTGAAGCCAGCACCCACCACCACTCCATAGCGGAAAGGCTCTGGATCGGGGCACTCCTGTAGCTCATAAGCTGAGGGAGAGAACAGCGTGTACATCACTCCATTCAAATCATCATTTATTTTTCCAATATAGCTAAATACTTTAATTCAGACACATTTTAAGCAGGTATATAGTATTATGACAACATAAACATACTGTTATAAAACATAAGTTGCATGTTTAAACATGTCCCTGTATCCTCATTCCTTGTTACAGCCAAAAGCTAGCAATCAATTCACACAACCTTTACAGATATGCCCTAATATGCTTTCAGACAACAGCATTGTTATAGTGGAGCGTTATCTATTTTTATTTTCTAACTTTAATTCCCCTTCCTCATCTTTCTATTGTTCTTCCTCCTTGTGCTCAACCTACTGCAAACTTCCTCCTCCTCCTCCTCCTCCTCAGACAGGAGTTTTCAGAGGGAAAGAAAAAGCCAGGGGCGGGTTTGACTTGTGCTGTGCTGATGATGCAGTCATCAGAAGTAGTGTGGGTAAATAATTCTTCCATTTTTTTCCCCTCTTGGATACAAAAGAAAAGCAGGCAGTGAGCCTTGAAGAGCCAGGATATAAATATGACTAAAGAAATTGATTTCTATGGATCACAGCTTCCCTTTGTAGGAGATAACTCATGCAAATACTGCAAAAGGGGGGTATTTGCAAATATAATGCTTGATTTATATGCTAATGCACACATAATTATGTAAATGCACAATGCTACCTTTCGATTTGCCGGCTCGTTTGTTGAATCACAAAATACAAACTTTGTGTGCCTGTTGCATTTGCAGACAAGGGCAATTTACTCCTGCAGCAATGCCTTTTATTGGCACCTGATAAGAAAATCTTATAAGTGATCAACAGTTTTATATACAGAGTTTTACATATTGACTGGCTCTGTGGGCTGATTAGTCTGACACAGTCAGTTCTAGGGCTAATTTAGTAATGTTATGGCTTTACATGTGCATACACCTCACAGTGAAGTGACATAATGGTAATAATTAGTGAACATTAAGAAAGTAAGGGTAACACTCCAGGATATTATTATTTGTCAATCTGCTGTTACATAAAAATAATTCATCTCTGTGACTTTATACTGTATTCTGAGATTATGTCAAGGTAATAGCTCTGATCATTATAGTAACACTATCTGCACCTCTGCTGAACCCTATTTCAGTGACAGCAAAGATGGTTTGAAGCAGCCAAAAAGCTCCAGCCACACTGAAGTAATTACTAGTTTGATCACAATTTGCAGAATAAAGTCATAATACTGATACTGGCTCAGCTCTGCAAACCTTGGCGATTATGATCATTACTATAAACATATATTAAACCATAAGTCTATTTTTGTCTGACAATAATTTTCTGTTTCAATCTTCTGCATCTTTTGCTAGTAGTACACTTAAACATTATTTATGGTCTCTTACCCTGGTACTCAAATCGGAACCCCGGTTTGTTCTGTGAATGGTCACTATGGAAATATACTGTGGTCTCATGGGAGGTGGTGAGAAGGGAGGAGGATATATCCTGGCCACTGAATCGGCCAATCACTGCGCTTGTATCGAGAGGACCATTGCGTATCTCAAGGAAATCATGGTTGGCCTCGGTGGAGAAGTTGAGGAACTGAAGGTGGGCTCCTGGGAAAATAAGAAATGTTAAGAAAGAGTGGTAGGAAATTAAAAAAAGGAATGCCAATCCTCTTTCTGAAATACTAATAAGGTACCTCTGGACAGGCTCTCACATCTAAATGAGTTTAACCAGACACCAGTTAGTTGTAAGTACAAATCATTCCACAATCCAGCCCTATACGTTGTAAAATTAAAGGTTTCTTGAGTGTGGGAATTATTTAAGAGTGATGCTCACCATAACCAACTGGTAGGTAGATTCTCCAGGTACAGTCACTGTTGCTAGGGTAGTTGCCAGGGAAACCAGGGCTGAGAATCATGCCCTCCATCTCCTCCCGGATTCCACCACATTGAGCTAACAGAGGGCAGACAAAGCATTGCATTAGCATCTGCAAACAGTGATTCTCTCAGAATAGAATACAGTTTTTCCGTTTGTGATAGTGGGAGTCTTTAACAACTTTAGTACTAATAGAAAATACTTTATGAGAACAAAATAGTATGGTATAAGGTGAGTTAATCAATTTTGTTTTAGTTAAACCATAGCAGGGGTGACATATTTAGTCATTTTTAAATCTAAATTCCAAAGCCTGTAAAACTGAAGTTATAACTAAAGACTGGGAGAAGAACATCTTGAAACAAAATCCTATACTTTACTATCTTTCAGGTGGGTTCGTATTGCTTAAGGCAAGGTGAGAATGTTTTTAATGCAGGTCCATTTGCTCCAATCCATTCTTGGAAAAATGCTCTGAAGCGCTTATAAAAGACATTTGTCTACACCCCAACCCTTACATCACACTAAATGTCTTCTTTTTCAAAGAAATCAATGTAGTTGCAATGTTTTAGCAATGATAAAATAGCTGTTACACAGTGATTTCAATGTGAAAATTATTAAATAGCTCCAACTGACATACAAATAGACAGCATTGGGAAAAGGAAAATGTATCTCACTATTAAGGAATACTGGAGCTCTTTTCTTTCTACTTGAGATATCGGGATGCCATTTACTGGGTCTTTAGCTGCTCTTTATCCTTCTCCTTTCATCTTAAAACCATGGATACATGTTTTCTCGACTGACGTGAGAACTTTTTTTTTAATGGAAATACTGAGTAAACGCGATGATTGGATCAAGACAGATGAAATGAGCGAGAGATCCTGACACCAAAATTAAGAGATGAAAGGACGCTGAAATTAATGGTAAAAGAATTAGCTGACCAAAGGAGAAGAAGAAAACAAAAGTACTGCAATGACAAAAAAAAAAGAAACAGTGAAGTAGATTTAAAACTAAATGGGAAAAACAGCCAACATAAGTCAAAGTACGGACAACCACTCATAGAAAATCCTGTCTCTGTAAAGAATAAGTGAGGGGTTAAAAGCTATCCTGTAGCAGCACCAAAACCCTAAGGTAATCAGGAAACTGCTGATGCCTGTGAACAAGATGAATCTTTCCTTGACTTCAACCAATCACGGTCTGAGATGGAACTAATTAGGCAATAGTAGGTAGTTCCAATAATTGGAACCCGTTTGTCAAGGCACTCTCACAGGGTGGAAGACTTGAGATGCAATATAGAAAGGAACCTAATGCGGTTTCATTCAGTCAGTGCACTTAGCTTTCAAGGTAGAAATATGAAACTCATTTTAAAAGTGCAAACACTCTCATAAACTCAAACAAAAACACAAACTAGTGAAATATAACCCTTGCTTTTGTTGTTTATATCTTCTATTTTCTTTATTTTCTGATGGATTCTACTAAGAGCTACCTTATACCTGTTATATAAAGTCTTCCTGTGTGTGAGCAGCGGAAGAGTATTGGAAAGGTAAAACGTATCTTTGGAGCTATAGTATGTAGTGATATGTCTTTGCACACGTCAACTCTTTACATTAGAGATACTCTGTATATTGTTTGAAATAGTTAGCTGGTGTGCTGCTTAGCAAGGTGAGGGATCTCAGAGGAAAAAAGTAAAAATGTTGAAAGATGTAGACACAAAACAGGAGGAGGGCAGGACATGGAAGCGAATGAAGATATTTTTACCTATGCAGAGAGGAGGTGGGTAGTTCCATCGTCTGACGGTTCCAGGCATACAGGTGATATGTGAGTTCCCCTGCAGGGAGCATCCATGCACCGATGTGTGTGCACACACACAAAGAGAAAAGTGAAACAAAGAACAGGCAATGAATTAATTTGTTCACCCCATCTGTCACTCATCTGTTGCTCCAATTATTTGCCTGTCTCCACACGACATCATGTGGCGACTAAATTACTAAATCCATCTCAAGTGACAGAGAACAATAGAGAGGGAGCATCACAGGCACATTAAGATGATCACATTTATAGTTGCACTGCCAAAATATCTTTTTTCTGGAAGCTCTGCAGTTGAGTTTCAAAGCTAACTTGCCATACATTTGATTATAACAAAATATTCTGCTGTTAGAACATAATGGGCTTACTCAGCTGACCTTTTCTAAAAATGTGTCTAAAACCTGGCACCCGCTGTAATGAGCCATAAGAGACTGAGGGAGTTTAAAGTGGACACCAAGACAACATAATGGTGAAGTCTTTCAGTTATAATGCACTCTTTCACATGTCTCACTGATTAAGGACTGATACTACAATGGTTGATAATGACTTCAGGTTTTTTTGAGCTTTAGGGGTAACATTTTAATTTCCTCTTTACCCTGTGGGCTGGATTTAGGTCGAATGTACCTATTTATATCTTAGAATTTCTAGTAGATAAGCGTAGGTAACAACAAGGCAATTCTGCATACGAAGATATGTAGTATATCTGTGTTTTAACAGTATGACTGATGTATACACATATGTATGACTAGTACAATGTGATTTTATAATCAATGTTGGCTATCATTTTGGTGACTTCATTTATATATGGGTACATTAACATAATTCTCCTCGATAATGCTGGAAGCAAAGCAATATGCTGACCATTTACATGATTGCAAGTTAGTAGCTTAAGTTAATAACTCCCTGTAATAATAGACAATATTATTTGATTATACAGAGGAAATTATTAAATGAAAATGATTTTCGATGGAGCTCAAGTTAACTTAGATTGTATCCTCTAATAACTCAGGTTACATGATATGTAATTATTTTGATTATCAAGAAAGAAACATAATTGGAATAATTCACCCAAACCTTTTTTACAAAAAAAAACAAAAAACAAAAAAACAACTTGGTTCTTGTCCTGCTGCAGCTGCTGTTAAACTTTACCGAAACTTTTTGTCACAGCAATTGGACATGTCCTTATGGACTTGTGTAGAGTGGAGAGGGAACTTTCAAATAGAATTTGTGTCAACTACTGCATCCAGTGTGTTACACAGATCACCATCTGTCTCTTGAAGCCCAGATGATACAGTGGAAGCCCTGGAGGATGTGCAGAATTCTGAGTGTATAGCAATTTTCCTGAGACCTATCCTGCCTTTGGCTATACGTATTTGAGCAACTTGAGGGGGAAACTGTCATGCATCATAACATCCAGGGTGGATGAGAGAGATACAGTACATCAAAACAGTTATCCCTTAATCTATAAAACCACTGAGCAAAACACTGAGCTCAGCATATGCATAATTTGGTCACAGGAATAGAGGCGCAAAAAAGGCGTATACATTTCCTAACTGGTGTCTATTAATGCAAGTCAGAGTACTCCACATATTACTGCAAATATGTTTACAGTACATTGATTTAATCACAATAAAATAATCAGAGCATACAGGCTGAGAAAATTAACAGATAACTTTTAAATAAACTTCTAAAGCAGGGATATTCAACAGGGGGTCCGTGACGCCTAGGGGATCCTCAGAGTCAATGCAGGCGGGCTGCCAAATTATTGTTAATTTTTGAAAGTTTTTTCAGAAAGTGAAGTCTCCTGTGACACAGGATTCACTGTGTCACATGTACTGTATGTTTAACATTAAAACATGATTTATAAAATCATGCCAACAATTTTGATGTTAATAGCTTAGTATGCTATGCAAAAAAGGTATGTATAAAGGCTTTAGGCTGCCCTACACGTTATTGTAGGCTCAGTTTAATACGCAACTTAATTTTATACAATATATGTAGTAGGGGGCCCCTGCTCCATCTCTCTTTCAGTTAAGGGGTCCTTAACATTGAAGACACCTGTTCTGAAGTGTCTAGTGACATGATCCAGTCCATCCAGTCTACCCCAGTTTCTTTTATCTGACATTTGGCTTTATCCACTTCTGTAAAATGTGATCACTGCTTGGGGAGATAACTGAAGAGAAGGGAAACTGACAGCAGTGACACTGACAAAAGCCAGAAAAGGATAAGCATCAATGTGGTATTATGGTCACTTATGACTCAACCATATCTGAAGCTAGGAGATGTTACCTGTAAAGTATATCCAGGTTCACACTGGAAAGACACCACATTATTCATCTGAAGACGCTCCCCAACCTTGATGCCATTCATTGGAACCAGAGGCTCTGGGCAGTTGGTCAGAGACACCGCTAAGAAAGAGATGAAAAAGACGACAGGGACAGAGAAAAGGGAAAGGCAATTTAATAACTATACAGAAACATAAAGGGAATAAAGTGTACAGAAATAAAACAGAAAAAACTGTGACTAAAACACTACAGGAGAGACATCGGATCCTGATGAGAAAGACAACAAGCAAGTCCTTATAAGAAATGTACTGTACTCCTATTGATTAAATAATTCTCCTCTTCCACAGGGTGTTGGTACTTTACATCAAGTGGTATACTTACTTTTATATTCTAGCCTGAATCCAGCTGCAGACACACTAATATCAGAGAAAAAGTGTAGGTAGAGTTGGTTGGAGGTGCTGTTGAGGAGAGCTGGGACTGTGGTGCCTGGGGAAAAGATTAATAGTGGAGTTTAGCAATGCTATCTCCTGCATAGGCCGACCATAACTAAATGTATAAGATACTGGCAAATAGCTGAAAAGCTTGTTCATTTTACTGTTGCAGACTTAAGGGAGTGTATTTGTGTGTGTCTTTGTGTGTGTATGCAGCAAAAATGTATGCAAAAATGATTGTGTGTAGGTGTATTAGGATATTTGGGAAAGCAGATGCATAATAGTGTGACCTACTCGCTGTAATGAGAGGAAGAACAGAGCCATTTGTTTCTTCCAATGTGTGGGTATGTATTCAGCTGATAATAAAAGAAAACAAAAATCCCCCCCCCCCCAAAAAAAAAAAAAAACACTCAATAAAATCATATGTTCTACAGATACTGTATGACCTAAAATTAGTTGTTTAATAACTCAAATTTCTGAGCCTGGCATTTCTCTTTCATCTCTTTACCTCAGGGTACATCTAACATTTACTTTTGGTCAGGTTCCAAGCACAAACAAAAGGAGAATTCCCGGTTGCTGTATCCTCACCATGAGGGGAGTAAGACAGATACTGTAAACAAACGTTTACTTCAACTCCACACAGAAAAGGCTAACCTTTGTAGAATTGCACCAAGATGTTCAGGGGGAAACTCAACCAATTTGGAATCTTGAAACTTTCCCATGACTATAGCAGCAGTCTTTAGCCACTCGGAATTTAATTTAGCAATGTTACAATGCCAACTGTGCCAAATGAGGCCCCCATTTTTAGTACGGTACGTACTAATTTGGTTAACAAACAGAGTATGTAGGTGTTCCAGAATTTTTTTTTTGCTCTGTGAAAACTGACTAGGCTATTGTGTTGCTTCGACTGCTTTTGGCAGGTGTAGATGAGTGGTTTTAAAAATGTGTTTTGTGTATAAGGTTGAGGTTGGAATAAATGCTGAAAACATGATTAAACACATGCAAGAAAATAAATACACACATATACAGCAATACCTGAGAAGCTGCCAAGCATGGTGTCAGTGTTGTCTCCTCCGTCAAACACCTCCAGCGAGTCCCAGTTCTGCTCTGTGACAAAGCTGATTACCTGGATCTGAGACAGGGAAGAGACAGACAAAAAAAAATATGGGATTTAGGGAGCAAAGCAGGAACAGTAGGGTCAAGGGTGTTTGTGTAGGGAAATCAGAATCAGAAATGAGGCTGAAATGCTGAAGATGAATGAATGGGAGAAGACAACATAAAAAGGTGTATTAAAAAAAAAGTGGGACTCTACTAAAAAGCATGGCCATTTGGCTCATAACAAATTTTTCTAATGTCACATACAGTCTATCCCCAGCATGACAATTGACAAAAAGCAATTTCTATGTACAAAACAAGTCACCTATCTTCTCTTTTGTGCTCATTCAGTGTTTCACAGGAACACTGACAGTTAAGAGTCAGTGTTTTTAAAGGTGCAAATAACTATATAAACCTTTTTTTGTTTTATACTGTTTAATACATACATAAAGGGTAAGAAAATGAAATTATCAAAGCTATGAGGACTTCACAAAAAGCACATGTTCAGAATTCTCAATAGAACAGAACATTAGTCATTGTGCAATATAGTATGTCTTTGCTTTCTGTTCTTTATTTCAAACACTTTTGGAAGGCTGTGTTCAAGTGGTGGGCATTCGATTTTAAATTAGGCAAACTGACAGCTGCAGAGAACAGTGGATATTATTCAAAGAAAGGCAGACTAAGACTTCTAAATAAGAGTGTCTATGTCGTCTAACAGTTACCACTGTTGACAAAAAAAAAAAAAAAAGATACCACACACTGTAAGAATAGCACACCGAAATCTCCTAAATTATGGATTTTAAAACTTATTTTGCTTTTGAATGCTAACCAAAGGTAGGCTTTCCCCAAATATATAAAATTGCCCAAATTAAAGTGAATGTGTGAAAGGAGCTACATTGTGCCATCTAATATATCCTCATTCTCTGTCTTCAGCTAAAATGCACACATTTCTAGATAGATAGACTGCTTTAACTATCAGGTTAGGAGAAGAATAGTCTCTCATTTGTTGCTACCTATTCTGGACTATGCAGATATTATATATGCTAACACTACTGCCACTTGTCTACACTCTCTTGATGTGATATACAACAGCCTGTGCCGATTCGTCCTTCGCTGCCCCTATAGGACACATCATTGTGTGATGTATGAACAGCTGTCCTGGCTTGCACCCTCAGCCAGAAGAAAATATCATTGGCTTCAGCTCATTTTTAAATGTATTTACTTTCAATATCCATATTATTTAACGCAATATTTAGTGCCTTACAGTTCACAATATAGCCTTCGTCACAACGAACATATCTTCTTTACTGTCCCTAGAGTTAATAGAGAAGTTGGGAAATATGCTTTCTGTGTTAGAGCTCCTCATGACTGGAACTGCCTTCCTGCATCCATTCGCTCGCTTACGTCTTTTCCTCGGTTCCGAATTGCTTTGTTAACACATCTTCAGAATACTTGCCTATGTTTCTAGCTTTTCAGATTTAGCATTGACATGTCATGTTATGTATGTGTGTAGGCTATATATGAATGTGCTTATGTACATACATTTACATAGTAATGTTAATTTTGTCAGTTATATTTGGGATTATTGTGTTACATGTTATATGTTACATCAGTTGTTTCTCAAACATTTTACATGTGATGGGGATGGGGGTAGGGATAGTGAGAGCTTGTGTGTGTGTACGTGCGGGCATGCGTGTTTTTTATTATTATAATTTTTTTTTTTTTGGATTGTATCTACTCTGTTGTTCTGCTATTCTGTTGTTTGGACGTGATCCTGAGGACCCCCATGAAAACAAGATGCTGCATCTCATAGGGTTGATCCTTTAATAAATGTTCATAAATAAATACATTTCTTCAACATTGTATGTGTTTTTGTATCATTCCTTTACTCTCTCCAAGCCTCCCTTTCTCTTCCCTCTCACGTCTATTCCTTAGACCTCTCCTCTGATGGCTATAGATCGGATACGAGCCAATTAAAGGGGTGGTAGGAGCTCTGGCGCATCCCAGGGAGACGACGCAGATCACAGATTGATCTTTCATTAGGGGGCCATGGCAAATGTGCCGGCAAGGCACCTCGCTCCTTTAAGTTCTCTTCTGAATTGTGACACTCCAATTTAATGTCTCCCTGCTAGCTGGTAGAAGGGGAGCAACAGAGACAAAGACAATGTGAAAGAGATACGGTGGACTTGGGATAGTAGGGATGAGGAGGATTCAGCTGCAGAGTATAGACACAGCAGCAAACCCTCTACAGTTAGCACGTCACATTTTGGTAGCACAGGCATAGAACCTTTGCAATGAGGTGTGTGTCTGGGTGAGCAGTGGTGGCCAAAAGAACAAAAACTCTAATAAATAATCACCTAACTCTACCACTGTCAGTCAGGTTATGTATACGTTCCAGTGTCATGCTGTTTGCCTTTTAGAGCGTGTGTGTACAGTTAACTCTCTGTTCTTATTCTTGGTCTATTCCACCTCCGAGCTATTGCCATGTTAGTGTGTAGTGCTGTGCAGCATGCTAAGTGCGCCTGTGGGCCATCTTGTGTATTTGACCTGCAAGGACAGTCAGCTGAGGTGAAGGAGCTAATAGCCGAGGGAAGGCACTGAGGTCATTAGCCACAGAGGCTGAAGCATAAGCCTAAAAACTTTCCGTTAGGCAGATCCACAGGGACCTCGCACAGGTTCCTGGTGGAGTTCCTTCACACACGCATCAAAGAATAAGACTATGCAAACTGAATTAACTCCCAGGAAAGAAAAGTAAAGTAATTCAAGAGGCAATTATATACAAATTTATTTCAAGTTGTGCAATCTTAAGTTTCTGGTATAGTGATCTGTCAAATTAAATTCTGAGCCTCTATAGTCTATAGACTTTATAATTTAGCAGCTCTCCTGTAGGCCTACCCTGAGAACTGTAAATGCTATAACGTGGTATACTGTGGGTACACCTGTTGATTAGCCCTTGGTAAGATGAACATATCAGCACACAGGAGCTTGTTGTCAAGACTATGCAGAGATGTAAATGCTACAGGCTAACTGTAAATACAATCTGGTAATTCCTTAAACAGTCTGACCAGATACTGTTTCACAGATAGGTCACTGCAGTTCAGCCTGTCAATATTCATTAACTGACAAAATCGGATCAACTAACATGCTGACAGTAAGCAAGTAAAAAAACTAAAACAGCACTTTGGATCATACATCTAAATCTCTCTTATTGTATGCCTTTAGGTCAATTATTTTATTTTATGCAATACTATTATAACACTGTTCATATCTGGACGGTGTGTAGATAGGTTACATTTTTATACTGTATGTCTGTAATATACCTGCCAAAACTGGATTTCTCTTTCTCTTCCAAAAAAAGTATTCAGACTTTCCATATTTGTGGACTAACTACTTACTTGCTTGGGTTCCATTTTGTTTGGAAATATGGGATTGGATTTTGGATGAGTAAGGAAATGTGACGTATTTGCACTCTGTTGTTAACATAGCGGAATCGGTCTTTGATTTACTGGATGTAACAAGTTTTTGCGGGATCTGATTACTACAATTCTGTCACCCTGGAGGTACGTTGATGCCAGGGAAAAACTCTATTATACTAGGGTGACCAAACGTCCTCTTTTGCCCGGACATGTCCACTTTTTACCTACTGTCCGGGGCATCCGTTTTTTTTTTAATATAAATTCATGAAAATGTCCGGTTTTCACTGTTTTTCACAGGACCATTAAGAGTGTACTTAAATTGACTGGCGCTTTGCACACAATACTACGGTACTTTGTGTTGTGATGTAATTCCTGAGAGGCTGCCTTGTGGGCGGCTCTGCGATGCGCAGATACACAAGGAGCAGAGCAGACAGCGGAGCAGCATTGCACACAAAATGCAGAAGCGATTCCTGCTAAAGATTTCCCACCGTGGTCAGAAAACACAGGGGAGACACTTTGTTTCTCTCACTATGACTCTAGAGTCGGTACTCGCTCGCCGTCACTCTCACTTCTCCCTCGCTGTATCACCCACTCCCCACACACACACACACTCACGCCGGCTCGACGCACACACCAGTGCACAAGTATAAACATCAGGCCACTTACGTAGACTACGGCGAAAGCTCTGCGTGGAGCCTGCACACAACCATAAAACAAGACTAGTGCAGCTAGTGCAGCTTCACAGTTGAACAGCAAAAGAAATGTCCCACGTACCGTCCCGGTCGGGACCGGACAAGTGGGAGGCGGAGTGCACCTTGTGCAAAGCTGGCACATTTGTTTCAGTGTCTTTATTATTTATCTTATTACATTGAAAAGGTATTAAGAGATATTTTGTTGAAGCTGGATTTTCTAACACAGAAGAGGTCATATTTAGAACATTATTTCATATTATTTATGTATTTTAAAAGAGAGCTATTATTTTGTTACAGGTTGTTACAGATTTTATTTTATTACAGTTATTTTTGCACCATAAAGCATGTTCATTAACCTCTGAGAAGCCTGTCTGGATTTGTCTCAAGGCCCGGACCGAGTGTCCTCTTTTTTGGAAATAGTCACCCTACGTTATACAAACCTGGATTCCTGTTCCTTCAGGAACAGTGATCTTCCAGACACAGTTGAGGCTGTTGAGGTAAGGCTCAGGAAAGCCAGGAGATAAGATGGTGCCAGTTCGGTGGGTCAGATTGCCTCCACATGGAACTGCAGAAAAAAAGTGATGAGCGGGATGAAAAGACATTACGTCATATCGCAGCTTACCAAATGTTTCATGGATGTACAAAGATGCAGGGAGAGTAAGATTAGGTATATGTATACAAGATGCATACATTGCACACTAATTAATATTTCTTAATTTTCTTTCTTAACCTTTTTCCTCAACATAGATGTGATTCTCCTAGTGGGATTATGGAATTTTCTCCAAACAAGTGTCAACATTGCAAACAGGATGAAGATCACACAAGTAAAATATAAGAAAACAAAACATGACAAAACTGTTTTGTTCTTTTAAGTTCTTCACTTGGTAAATTTTCAGCTTGTTTTAGGACAAATCTGATTTTAGGACTCACTAAACCACAACTAGAATGGAGTCTTATCCACACACACACACACACACACGCACACACACACGCACACACGCACACACACACACACACACACACACACACACACACACACACACACACACACACACACACACACACACACAGTCTTAAAACACTCTCTTCCCAGCTTGTTGTGCACATTTACACATCTGGTGACAACAAAGGAGCATCTGCTACAGCTGTATGTAATGTGTGTGTGAGTGTGCCTTTGTATATACATGCGACTATCTCCATATGAGTGCTTGAGTATGTCTGTGTGTATTTGTGACCCTCAGTGTTGCCTGCCACCTGTGTGCTGCATGGCTGCATCTCGCTGCATTGCTACAGGCAATGGCTGGCAGCCCACATCTGTGTTGTAGTAAGAGTTTGACACTCAAGTAGGACTGAATGATTTAAAAAAAATAATCTAATTGTGATTTTTTTGGCGATTTAATATGCAATTATTTTTTAAGCTCTTTGTCTTCTGTATTATTCAACGAAGACCAGCAATAAATCATTGTATAGTATGAACAACACAAGATTAGATTGATTAAACAAACTATGTCTATGGCGGTGCTGCCTCCGGCCAGACTGTATATTAATGGACAGCACACGTGTGACGTCACCCATTGGTTTATGGAGATCTGCTATCTGTCGTCAAGTTTGCTGTTACGGGCGCAGCCGTCCTGGTTGCGGATGTGACAATTTTAGACGAGAGGGAGGAGCCCTTACACTCTACGTTACACACTTTCACTGGCAATTACATCATAGCGACGCCCTAAAACACCCCCTGCTTTATCACCGATTTAAAAATCAACGAGACCATAATTAAAAAAATTAACATCATTCTGTGTTGCAGAAGACTTAAAACTAGCGATTGAGACCATAAACTCATTATGAAAATGTTTACTGAGGTAATAAATCAAGTGAGAAGTGGGTCACTTTCTCATAAACTGCGCATTTGCAGCACTTCACCGAACCGGATGCATTGTCCATTAATATTAACAGTCTATGCTCCAGCCCCTCCCTCCCCTCATGAAGTCGCGTCAAGTTGCACTCAGAGACAGAGAGGCTATCGTAACTTTAGTTGTAGCATGCTGCTGCTGGTCGTGTCATGGGATTAACTGTACTAATAAAACCGTTGAAACAGTGCAGCCACGCTGCTGTGAAACCCCCCCCGAACGTCATTTATCAGAGTCTGATTGTTACCCCTCCCCGTGGCAGTCTCCTCCACTCCGCTAATCAGAGCTAATCGTTGCTAACCGAGCCTTCAGTTCTGCGTGCCTATTAGAGGTGTTGAAATTAATCAAATAATCGATGCATCGAATCGTGGACATGGACGATGCTGCATCGATAATCGGCAGGCTCATAATCGATTATTTCTGTTTACAATTTAATGTAGGCTTAACAACATTTCTGTTTACATATTCTGTTACGTTTTGCACATTAAGGAAGTGCCATGTGCTCAGTGCTGTAGTTTTATGTATCCAATTTATTTAGTATTAGAGCACTGCAGAATGTTTAGTTTTTGAAGCTTGAAAAGCTATGAATTAAATATCCTACATGGCTTTAATAGAAAAATGTATTTGACGCATCGTGATGCATCGAGATATCGAATCAAATTGAATTGCTGAGATGAGTGAAGATTCACACCTCTAGTGCCTTTATCCATTAACTGCATGTATGGACTCGAGCCTGAATAAAACCCTTCATTTTAATAAATGGCTGTAAAAGTTTTAAACTACAACTCAGAGTTGTTTGAATGACAAAAATCTGCTCAAGGTACGGCGTAGCGTTAGCGTGCTAAGTCGATGCTTTCTCTGCGGCATGCAGACTGATTTGCTCTCGCGAGTCACGTGACCAAACCTTTGCAATTAGGAAATCGCGTTTTAACATATCGCGATATTATTGCAAATGCAATTAATCGTTCAGCCCTACACTCAAGGCATCAATCAGGTGGGAGAGACACAGAGACAGAATGAGAGATGGAAAGAAAGAGAGTGAAGTAAATACAAATGAAGAAAAAAGCCAAGAAGGAAAGCAAGACAAACAAACAAAAAAACACATCCAGGCTGACTGGCAAGTGTTTGTGTCTGTGTGTTGTATTTGAGTATTCATGCCCTACCTATACAGCTGGGTATGGAGCTGTTCCATTGTGCCAGGGCATTGGGAACTGTCAAACATTCAATGGCACTCGGTCCCTCCAGCATATAACCTGGACTGCACTCAAAGCGGATCACAGCGCCAACAGAAAAGTTGTTACCCATACGGCGGCCATTCCGGGGCTCAGGGACCGAGCTGCACTGGGTGGCACTGGTCCGTGGCACAGCTTTGGAGAAACAGAGTGAAAAACAGGTTGATTAGAGGTGTTGATTTATCTGTCATTATCTGTGACATTTCCAAGAAAATATAAGGCTGGTTCACTTTGTTAGAAAAGTTACTATGGGTGTCATATCAGAATGATCACGCTGTGTCCCAAATAGATCATACAAAAAATAACATTCAGCTTCTCTTTGCCTTGTGGCTCCTTCAGCTTACTTAGAATAAAATACAAAAACTGAATTATTAATTTATTAAACTTTTTCCAGAGCTGCCATTGCCTTTGGGTTTCTGCAGCATATGTCATTTCTGGTACAGTGTATTGTTAAAGGAAAATAGCAATTCAAGAGAAAAGTCCCTCTTAGGGGAATAGAAGAACAGGGGAGTTTAAGCACAACCTCTTCAACAGACTGCTATACTTCTATAGTGTTAATGCTCCAGAGCACACACTTCTGCTGACACACACAAGCACATCACAGCTGAAATAGTGGCTGAAGGTGAATCCTTTCGAAATCACTCAACACATCGTCTATTATGGAGGGGAATTGGGCTGCTAGAACATAGGGGATCCAAAAGACACCAGACGCTAGGATTTGTTTGTGTGCATTTGTGCGTGTGCCTGTGTGTTTCACACTCACCCTGGTAGACCATGTGGAATCCTTTCAAGCTGGACTGGCCTTTGGAGGTGAAGCGGATCAGGATTTGGTTGGAGGTTGCTAATGGCAATGACTCACCTGTGATGGGGAAAAGCGAAAGACACAGTGTGTAATAATGTGTTATATTTTTGTGGGTACAAACTACTGTTTCTAGCTCCCTAATTGCCATCTTATCACCTACCCAGTTAAATAACTAATCTTTCCCACATCCATCTGGTAAAATACATTTTAGGTGTGAATGTTAGTGACTATTTTAGGGACTTAATCTGTGTGTCCAGCATGAAACTTCAAAAATGTGGTAGGAAATCTGCTTATGATTGTGTCAAGAGATCATACTGCAGGTTTCTTAATATGAATATATTTAGAAGCTATTTTCATGTACGTGTATTTTTGTGTACAATTGCAGGGAAGTGTAAAGAAACATAGGTGATGTTAGGCTTTCACAAAAGGTCCTACTGTGATGAATAAATAACATGCTTAGAAGGCTTTATAAGGCATATTGAGTGTATCACAATATGCAAATGCATGGTGATTATTAAGACTATCCTAATATTTTACTGTCATACAAGATTAAGCTTATCTGTTTTACTATTGTGACTCTCTGTTCACATCCCCAATTGACAAATCATTAATATATCTGTAGCTGGTTAAAATGGTGCAGCAAGACTCCTAAGTGCTGTAGAGACACCACCTCCCCTGACTTTACTTTAATGGCTGCGTGTGAAATACAGGAATCAAAACCAAGGATGATCAAGCTTTTGTCATCGTAGCAGGTTTTGGAACAGCAAATTTGGTCAGCTGGGTTTTGTTTTAAATGGCATATGAAAACCTATTTGTGCCTACCTATTTTTTTTATCTGAAATGTTATTCGCTTATGAGGTTTGCTCTACAAGATGCCTAATCCGTAAACTAAACAAAACGAAACTTAGGCGTGCAATACAGCTACATGTTTACTATGAAATTATTCCTGAAAGAGCATTTATCTGTGACTTAATTTCTCTGTCTCTCTCTCTGTCCATAAATCAAATCATAATATTCATTACTGAAATTACTGATATGATCACCTGCTGTCCTCATCAGCTCAAAGTGTAATTAAACTCAAGGAAAACCCCCATGATGTATCTTCCATGGAGGAAAACTGTTGACTGACGCAGAACATGATACATAGTGTGAGCATCTCCGTCTCTGCCCCTGTCTTTCTCTGTGTGTTGCTGACTGGCTCTCTGCAGTGGATCTCATTACTCTGTGTCTGCTTGCTGTCACACTGTAGTGGGAGGCAGATGTGCTTAACCCCAGAGGCAACATCTGTGTGTCTGTGTGTCAGCGAGTCTATCCTGCGCTGTATGTTTAGCTCACGTTTTAATGTGTGTGAATATTGTTGCGCCTCTATGTGCAATGTCCAGACATAGCTCCAATGGCACAGTTTCTTACTGCGTAATCATCATGCTTGTCTAAGTTCCAATGTGGGATCCCCAAGGCATGCTGGGTAGTTTATTACAAGACACCTTTGCCGCATGCTGTCATGGTGACGGTGTTTCATAATTTACTGTGCGGGGCAGGTATTCATCCAGATAGATCAAACATATGTCAGCATGTAACATTAACTCTCTGGCCAGCCCTGAAGGGGATTGCATGAAATTAATTTTACATTTTAAGAATACATTTTTTGCATTCATACAACAACATGCTTGCAGTGTAACAAAAGTAGCTAAAGTGGTCAAAGTTAAATGTAGTTTAATTGACTAATTAGTCACACTTCAAATGATGGCCAAGAAAGTGACAATTGTCTCTTTATTTTTAATCAATTAAAACATTTGCATTTAGATAAATCTCATTGATTACTTGAATCAGTCCTTTTGTCTTTTCTGCCTACATGCTGTCTCCTTTTCTTTTCCCCACCTTTTATTATTCTCTTGTTAAACTCTCCCTTTCCTCTCATTTTATTCTGTCTGTCACCACTGTCTCCGAAAAATTCACAATCATTACCTTTTATTTTCAAAACCATTGATTTGCCTCACCAGACATGACAGCAATGAAAACATGAGATATATATATATATATATATAAATATACAGTACAGGCCAAAAGTTTGGACACACCTTCTCATTCAATGTATTTCTTTATTTTCATGACTATTTACATTTTAGATTCTCACTGAAGGCATCAAAACTATGAATGAACACATATGGAATTATGTACTTAACAAAAAAGTGTGAAATAACTGAAAACATGTCTTATATTTTAGATTCCTCAAAGTAGCCACCCTTTGCTTTTTTTGATAACTCTGCAAACCCTTGGTGTTCTCTCAATGAGCTTCATGAGGTAGTCACCTGAAATGGTTTTCACTTCACAGGTGTGCCTTGTCAGGGTTAATTAGTGAAATTGTGTCCGTTATTAATAAAAAAGCAAAGGGTGGCTACTTTGAAGAATCTAAAATATAAGAAATTTATTCAGTTATTTCACACTCTTTTGTTAAGTACGTGATTCCATATGTGTTCATTCATAGTTTTGATGCCTTCAGTGAGAATCTACAATGATAATAGTCATGAAAATAAAAAGGAAACGCATTGAATGAGAAAGTGTGTCCAAACTTTTGGCCTGTACTGTATATATACATACACACATACAATATATATATATATATATATATATATATATATATATATACACACACACACACACAGTATATACATATATATACAGTTTAATGTTATGTAAATGCTTTTCAAAATCACAGCAAAACTTATGTGATATGCAGAGGTGGAAAAGTACTAAAATATTGTACTCAAGTAAAAGTACCAATACTTTGATGAAATATTACTCAAGTACAAGCAAAAATACCTATCTGAAAAATTACTCAAGTAAAAGTAATAAGTAGTTCATTTAAAATGCACTTTAAGTAAAAGTGACTTAGTTACATTAAAAAAAAAGTTAAACGGGGACGAGGGGGATCTCTCCCATGTAGTGAAAATAGGACAAGGGGTCATAAAGCCCAAACTATTTTGTTTTTAATTAAAGAAAAATCTTTCATCTAAACATCTAAACAAATATATACACATGTAACAACATAACACATGTCACATGACATGTAAGACCCGTAGAAAGGTATAATGTGCAATTTAAGTTCAGGCCATCCCATAAAACGTTTTTAAACAATCAATTGAAAGTGAAAGTACCATACATTGTTAGTTCTGAGGCCATCCCTTTCTTCACAAACATAAACAAGTTATAATGCAAATTAGGGCCAAATCACGTGTTTTGACTCCATACATGAGTTAGACCCATAGACTGTTAATTATGATTATTAATATTAACAGTCTATGGTTAGACCCTAATATTCACAGCCCAGACTATAGCAGCTAGCTTCTACACACCTAAGTAGCCCGTATGAGCTAATTAGATGTAGTATGTGAATTAATTTAGCCAGTCTCCTACATACGTTGTCCTACGGAAGGGGTGGGCAATTCATTTTCCCAAGGAGCCACATGAGAATCAGGGACTGTTGTGGAGGGCCGGACCAATATTAATTTTATGTCAGGCAGCACGTTCTTAAACATCTCTTTTTTTTCCTCTGGGCATATTAGCGCAGCAGAGTCCACCAAACACTCTTTAATAAACTCCCCTTCAGAAAATGGCTTACTGTTTTTGTGGGAGATCACAAGCCTGTCCTGAATGCTGCATCCCTGGATGCCTTGTTGCTTTTGCAGCGTAACTAGCAAAGCTTCAGATGTCGGTGCCCGCTCTGCATCAGTCATTTTAGAGGGATAACAGCTGATTTACGTCCATGCTAACGTCTCCTGCTCAGTTCGCCGCTCGCCAACACATCCATGGGTCCGACACATTGCAGTTCTTCTTCTAACACCTTATTAATTGCAACTTGCAACCAGAGAAGAAGAAGCTGGATACGTTCGCACAAAAAAAAATGCTGGTGCATTACAGTCTATGGTCTGGTGCAGTCATTCTGGGCGCGATTTTTTTCTTCCTTTCGTTTATTTATTTTTTTTACTCAGTAACGGATGAGATTTGTAATGTAGCGAAATACAATACTTCACTCAAAACGTAATCAAGTACATTTTCAAATACCGATTTTAAAAACTAATTGAAAAATACAAAATACACAACAAAACTACTCAATACAGTAACGTGAGTAAATGTATTTCGTTACTTTCCACCTCTGGTGATATGTTACCATGCTTGACGAATAATACCCTGCAAAATACTTACCTGGCTATATATTTACTGCACATAAGGACAGCTTGTACTGTATATTTAGACTGTATGGGGGAATTTCTTGCTTTATACATTTGCAGATGTGTATGCTGGTCCATTTTGTGAGCTTCAGTGTATCTGTATGGTGGACGCTGGGACACACTTCTGGATTATGCCTAATTCATGCATGTTATGCCCGCATGCACTACTTCTTCAGCAGCACTGTCTGTGTGGGCTAAAAGTTTCTCTTCCCTTGCCAAAGTGTGTCAGCTCTGCTCTGCCATGCCTGGTTAGAGAGCTCTGTGAACATGTCGCCAGAAGTCCTCAGTTAATATAGCGACCTGTTTATGGAGCTGTAAACTGGATTTTCTGAGGCTGCCCTGGACACAAACCAAAGTAATCATTTTGCTATTGTCTAGTAACAGGGCTAGGGCAGGTAAAGATGGAGAGCTGCCTTAAACTCGCACACCTTTCTACTCTGCCCCTCTTGAAAGGTTGCACTTCCCCTATTCAAGCTATTTCTTTGGTAGCCTTTGGTAGAAATCGTTCGTTCTCCTTTACCGTCTTACTTTTAACCTTAGAACAGTTATCCTTTTTGCTTTTCTCCATTCTCTTA
Source organism: Perca fluviatilis (assembly GCF_010015445.1). Classification (NCBI taxonomy): domain Eukaryota; kingdom Metazoa; phylum Chordata; class Actinopteri; order Perciformes; family Percidae; genus Perca; species Perca fluviatilis. The sequence continues at coordinate 12,599,830 of NC_053124.1, read as the reverse complement.
CATAACTGCTGTATTCTATTATCCCATCTTTGAGCATGTGTGCTGTACTTCTGTTGGACATATATTTAAAAATGATTAAAAAAGAGAGATATATGGGCAGCCCTCACTTCATTTAGGAACAAGTTTAGATTTATAAGGTCTTCAGATGTCAAGTCTTAATGCTATAAATGCAGTTGTTTTTCTTGATAAAAGGACTGAGGAAATCCCTATATACCAGAGATGGGAAGTAACGAAGTACAAATACTTTGTTACTGTACTTAAGTAGATTTTTCGGATATTTCTACTTTACTATTTTTTTTTGTGGCGACTTTTTACTTTTACTCCTTAGATTTTAACACGAATATCGGTACTTTCTACTCCTTACATTTTAAAAATTGGCTCGTTACTTTAGTTTTGTACAAGAGGTCGTAATGTCGGAGAATATACGGCGCGGACCGCCACATGCGGTAGCGTGGCGCTGACCACAGAAAAAAAAGTGAGAAAAAAAGAAAGAGAGACTGCTGTCCGGAGGATAATCAGTTGAGATGGTGTGTGTGCGTCCTTGAGAACGGTGAGTCGTATAACTTATGTTGTCAGTTCATTTAAGCCTGTTGTTGTATTGGTCTATAGTTCCTGCACAGTTAAAGTAGGTTAGCTAGTGATTTAGTTGTTTGTGTTCTTCACCTGTTAGCTAGGTTTCACGTTGCTTGTAATGCATCAAAAGAAAGAAGTTGTCTCTGTCTGTGTTTTACAGACACACCTGGGGGGGGGCGAAGTTTGAAACCAGCATCAGCTTTAAATACAGTCCTAATCTAGTCCTCACTAGCAAGTTTCAAATAATTTCACTGGAGTTACCGTTATTATTTTTCACGTGATCAATACCGAATTCAATCTAATTGGATGGGAATATACTGTAGGCTACGTTGCATGTAACGCCCACTACAACGCTAGAACGATTCTCATACTGCATTCATCTTGCAGCAAATAATTGCAGCTTGATGGCGGTAACGTTAGCACTAGTAGTATGGACGGCGACATGATTGAAAATGAAGAAAACAGAGATCCCAGAGATTAGGCAGACAAGCAGCAAGACATTCCCAATCATCCCTGGCCTTATCTGAGAGAGATGTTTGAGATAGGCTAGGAGGCGTCAAGTATGACTCCTGGCCAATGTGCTGTGTAACTCTAAAAGTATGGGGAACTTCTTAATTAATCTATGTTTAGTAATTCATATTGTATTTTTTTTTTCTTTCTATATTTGAGCACACACACATACATGTAGATTCCTTTAAATGTTAAGGGGACGATTAAAAAAGAGAAACTGGATCTGTGAATTCTCACAGAATCACAATTGAATTCATATCTTGCTACTCAGTCAGAATCTTATTAAGCTGGAGTCCCAGTCTCTGTCACAATAATCATATATGTGATGTTTGGCAGACATCCATTTAAAATGTAGACAATGGCATATAAAGAGCCTGGTTTTTATGTCAACTGAAGTTTCTCATCTTGCACTCTAGTAACGTGTGTGGTCCAGGTAGCTTTGCATAAAAAGTGGTTGTCATTCGCAAGGCTACTTTTACTTTTATACTTTAAGTACATTTCAAAGCCTGTACTTTGTTACTTTCACTTAAGTAAAGAAGTTAAATCAGTACTTCTACTTTTACCAGAGTATTTTTTAACACAAGTATCTGTACTTCTACTTAAGTACGGGAAGTGAGTACTTTTGCCATCTCTGCTATATACCCTTATCTTTAACCTGGCACACAAGCTAGATTGAACTAAATTGCTTTGGGCATTTTTCCTATGTTTATTTTAGCTGCAAGGGTGCGAAGTGTGCCAAATTGACAGGGCTCCTCTCACATGCACATTTTCCCACCTAAGAACAATGTGATGTTAGATTGAGCAAGACATCTTTCTTAAGACCTCAGCAGTGGTGACTGATATGTGGTCAGATACTGTGTGTGTGTGTGTGTGTGTGTGTGTGTGTGTGTGTGTGTGTGTGTGTGTGTGTGTGTGTGTGTGTAAATTATAGAGTGTGGTCTAGACCTCGAGATAACTCTTGTTATGATTTGATACTATAAATAAAATTGAATTGAATTGTGTGTGTGTGTGTGTGTGTGTGTGTGCATGGGTGTGTGCATGCATGTGTGTGTCTGTGTGAGCGAGCGCACTTGTTTGCCTACATAACTGCATTTGCATATATCCTGAGAGTTAACGCGCGTTTGTGTAATACCAATTCAGGTGTATGTGCATACAAGTCTTCTTGAGCTTGTCTGCTGATATGTTATCCCTGTGACTCTTTAAGTTGTTGTTGTCACTGCTGAATTGTTTTACAGCTCACTGGAGCACACCTGCAGCCACAGCAGCTCTGCCTGTGTCAGCCATTTGTCTCGGTTTAACTGGATCCTTATGAAAGGGATGAGGCTAAAACAACATTTTATTTAGTCTAGTGTCATGTCAAAAAATAATGGCCAGGAGATCAAATAGTCAAATCACACTTGCAGATTTGTTACATGCTGGTGCTGAATATGAAAATAAAGCTGTACAAGCTTCTGCGAGTCTTGCCAAGCTGCAGTTCAATGTAAATAGCTTCTATTTTTTCACCTCCCTTACACTTAATACCTGCTGCTGAAACCCAAAAATGTGAATGTATGCAGGTATCTGAATGTGTGTGTGTGTTTGTTTAAGTACCTGTGTGTGTTCCAGAAAGGGAGCTGAGAACACGGGAGTGCTGTGTCGGCCCATCATTAACCTCCACAATGTCATTCAGAGCTGTCTGGAAGAAGGCGAATTGACTGAAGACCACTAGAAAATGAATATCAGAGAAAATTGATATTAGTTCAAATGAGTGACTACATCACAGTTGCACTGACAACTCGAAAATCCATTTGAAATAACACAGATAATAGTATCCTCACTCAAATTAAAGCAATTTCAATCCAAATGTCTTCTCTAAAGCTAGGTGGATAACACTGTCAGTTATGACAGCACACCCAAAAAATGATATTACGCAAGTAGATCAGCAATCCTGTCTGGGCTTGATGGCTTGTCAGTAGATGAAAGGCTTTGGCAATGACAGCCAATCTGTTGTACAATGTGCAGCTAAAGCTTTACGATGGTGCTTTCATCCTTTTAACCCACCCTTTCTACTGCTATTGTCTTACCATGTTCAGCCCTTTCACATCTAATCTAGTCTAGTTTGCTTGTATATTGCAGGTTAAAGAGAAGGATGAAGAGGATGATGGAGAGATGGCTGAGGGGACAGAGGACTTGTGCTCTCCATTAGGTCTATCAGGACCATATCTTCTGAGTTACTCGTCAACATGACTCAGCGTCTGTTTTCTCCAACTCAGCTTCAGTGGTTTCTTTCATTCGTACATCCTCTTTTATCTCTATCTATGATAAGAGAAGCCAGTGGTTTAAGTGACACCCATCCAGCCCTCTGCATTGAGGAAAATAGCCTATCATTAGGGCTGGTGCATCTGCCTAATGAGAAGCAGCAAGAATGGAGGCGGGAGCAACGGTGGCTCTGCACGACAAAGTGGGTTGCCTTGGGCCTTGCTGTCATTTTCCAGGAAAATGCAAATGTGGAATTTAATTATTTCGATTTCCTCCCTCGCTTTCATTCCATTGAGTGAAATATGTTGCCGACAGGGTCCAAGAAGAATGGGTGCCCAGTCATTTTGGAGCAGCGCCATACCTCTGAATGGGCGTCATAACCTCGACATTCAAAAGACCGGGGTGAAGTACCCGAAACACATGCCGGCCGCTGCTGTTTGGTGTAATTTAACAATGATAGGACTTGAGCTTCCCCTAAGAGAGGCACGATGCTGATATCTCATTAGAGATCCAGAGAGAAGAGAAAATGAAGCAGGAGATAATAAGAGAGAAAGTCAAGCAGGGAGACATCATGGGCAAGTAAGTAAAACATGTTTGCTTCTGTATTTGCATGTTTGAGCTGTCTCTTACTGCACTGTTTTGCTTTCTGAATAATTTGCTGCTCCTACAGTATCAGATTACATATTGAAAGCAAGCTGTGACCTTTAAGATGGAAATGCCAAAAAGTAGTGAAACTGCAGGAACTCTGGATCTTCCAGACACCAATTATTTTTGGTGTGTGTCTCAGACAGACATATTGTACGCCTGGTGTGTAAGATAGTGATTCAATTGAAAATATGTGTATGGCAATGAGACACGATTTAAATGGAAACTATCAATTATTATTATATAATATGGAAAAAACAGCATTCAGTAAACCTCTGACTAAAGCATTTTAATTGCAAGTTAAAAAGACAATGTGTGTGGGAGCTTTTACAAGTTTTCCACACACTTGTTTTCTCCTACACATCTGTCACTAAGAATATTCAGGTGTGGGGGAAAAAAAAACTTACTTTAGTTTCCACAGTGAAAGAATATAGTATGTGCAATTTAGTGAGGCACTTTAGCATAGTTTGATCCTGATAAGGGCATTTTGTGCATTATAGAATAATTGCATCTTAATTAAACACACATAAGACACACGCAAAAATGCACAACTAAAATTCTGCTAGGAAAAATGAACAAATACAGTAATACAGTGCTCTTCCTTGGCTTACCGTAATCCTTTGGCACCACCACAGAGTACAGACAGGTTTGCGCACTGCTGTAGTTGCCAGGGTAACCAGGAGACAAGACCACTCCCTCCAAACCTGAGTACTGTCCACCACATGGAGCTAGAGAGAGACATGAGGAGACAGGGCAGACAGAGAAAGGCAGGTCTAAAGCGAATAGTGAAAGATTTCATTTCTCCCTACCTCCTGCTTTCCCATCCCTTCTGTTCCATTACTCCTAAATTACTTTTCTTGTCTGATTGGGTTTTGGGTGGAAGATGTCCCTGGTGTTTGCCAGAGTGAAATTGCAATGTTTTCCAAGTGTCCGTCTGGGTTAGCCTGGGTGAGATGAGGCCGGAATCCTCTCTCCTGCTTGAAAGCCCCTAAAAATGCTCTGTGTGTGCTTGCATCTCTGTGCAAGTGCTGATCCCATGTATGCGAATGTGTGTTTTCTGTGAAAATGTGCGTGGTGTGTGCATGTATTCCACCAGACATATCACTGAGGCTTCATACGGCGAGAGCCAGATTTGGTGGTGTCAGGGATCTTTTACCAGCTTTTCAGGGGAACATGTGCAGTGTGTGTTAGTCGTGTCGTGGGAATGTCAGAGAACAGCCAGGATGATGCAGGTTTTGTTGTGTGTTTGAAAAGCATGAGAAAAAATAAGAAGCCCTCTTCAAACTGCAAATTAAATTAAAGCTACACCCTCACATATATTTACATTAGCAAAAACCCACACAGCTCTACACATATACCTGTAGGACATAGCTTGGTGCAAAAAAAACACATAATCATACATGCATGTTTACATGTGATAAATCTATAAGCGCAGATGTGGTTTGTGTTCCTAACAACCGTCTCCAGATGTCAGTGTTTACCTATGCAGATGGGTTTGGGTTTGTTCCAGCTCGGCTTGCCGTCTCCCCCCATGATGCAAGTGAGGGTTGCGTCTCCCTCTAGTGTGTAGCCACTGTCGCAGTGGTAGGTGACAGTGTAGCCCAGCTTGAGGTCGGCACCCACCCGAGTCCCATTGCGCACCACGCCCGGCTCGAAGCAAGACTCCCTGGGGTTCTCTGTGGAGAGAGGTAACGCGGTGGGAAATCAGCGACAGAAGGGAATGTGTGTTGGTATTCAATAAAAGGATATTTGCATCAAGCTGCAGCGGTGATAGTGGAATAGAAATTGTTTTCTGCCTAAGGTTCCTGACATTCTCAGATTTCTTACTTCCTTCCTTTGTCGCTTACTTCCACTCTTACTCTTCCCTCTTTCAGTAAATATATCTCACTGACTGCCACTTTTCTCTCTAGCCCTTGACGATGCCCCTTCATCTGTGGCTGCTGGAGGTATGTATTGTATGGCTGGGGAGACGGACAGGCAGCTGATTGAGAGTGGCATTGCTCTGGCTCAAGGTCTGCTGACTGCACACAACCGCCTCTCACACAACGCTTCACTGTGCAGTCAACTAGAGAAGACAATGCACATACACAAGCTTTCTCTTGTGAACACACACACACACACACACACACACACACACACACACACACACACACAGAATCTAACCACATATCAATCACCACTCCTGAGGTCATAAGAAAGATGTCTACCTCAATCTAACATCACATTGTTCTTAGGTGGGAAAATGTGCATGTGAGAGGAGGCCTGTCAATTTGGCACACTTCGCACCCTTGCAGCTAAAATAAACATAGGAAAAATGCCCAAAGCAATTTAGTTCAATCTTAAACACAGTTCACTCTAGTCTCACAGCGAACTTCAATATTTGATGACTCAACACGCACATACAAAAGAGAAAGTGAGTCAAACGTTTTCTTTTATCAGGAAAACTTCAACTTACAATTCAGTGCAAAATCCTCGGTTATCGCAATATCAGCTGAAAGCAAACTTTAAATGGGAAACACTTTAACAATGTTCATATTTGTAAAGGTCTATTTGCATGCCAAATAAAAGGGTACTTTTAACTTCTTTCTCATGCCACTGGTATTTGCAAAAGCTATTTCATTACCTGTATCAGAATTGATGATGCTAACTTCCCTGGAACTGCTTATCTGTGTTTATTTTCTGTCTAACTTTACTGAGGAGGACCAACATGTTGGAGATGATTTTTAAATTAGATTTGTTTTTGTGTTCCACCATCTACCATTTAGACAGGGGTTTAATTTGCATTATGAACAACAACCTCCTCCTGTTGTGGACCATCAAGCAAATTCCCTTTGTGCTACAAAACAAGCACATGTAATGCAAAATCAATCCTCTGTGTACAGTTATTATAACAAGGTCTATGTCTAACTAAAGTTCTAATGATTTATTGATGATAAATATATAATAATACCAATATAACACCTTGGATAAATGCTTAGTTTCTGAAATGAAAGCTGGAGACCTGCTGACCAGACAGGAGGCTGCCCTTCATGGCTGAACAGAGTGCTGGTGCCAGTCATGTGGTCTGTTGGTCTGTCTCCTAGGGCACCTGTTCTAGACAGGTTGAGCCCTTTCGTGGGCTGATGTAGACCTGACCCCTCCCTTGCCACCTCCTCCATTAAATCAGCACACCTGGCAAGAGACAGCAGAGGCGTGATGGATGTAGCAGGCATTAGGTGTGGACTGGCCCTGGACAGAAGCTAGCCGTTGGTCATCGCAATGAAGATGGCCGATTTAACAAGCCTTTGCCCCGGGACATTTGTGTGAGAGAAAATGGGCGATTGGCATCATCTGTTTTGGAAAATACTCGAAGGAGTTTACTGTAAGTGATGTTACGTGAAGTGAAAATGAGCCTAGGAGTTAGTGAAGGTATTGGATCAGACAGGTGTGAGTATGAGAGTGCTTGTATGTGTGTATTTGTCCATGTCTGTGTCTATGTGTTTTATTCAAATGTGGCTCAGGCATATTTCCCTGGTGAGCCTAATCAGACATGGCGAGAGGCACGGAAACAGAAAGACATAACGACTGCTTGGTAAAGAAGCTGACAGCACCTCAGGCAGATTTTGTAATACAATTTTCAGTGGCGGGGCTGACCAAATACTAGCTGGGCCAACTCGTCAACTTGCTGCTTTCTCACCAACCAGATCCAAACGTGCAGCCAAACATGCTTTTGTGCCATGTTGTTTGTCTAAAACTGGGGAGGTAATTTATGTATTATTTGGTTATGGTTCATTAGTGTGGAGAATTGGAAGTGGGGAGAGGGACTTTTTCTGAGCCACACACTGGGTCCATCTGCTCTACCAGATTGGCCATACAATATTGCATACTCCATCACACACTGCAGAAAATATTGCTGGGAGTGAGTTAAGGGGTAGGCTCTGTAACACTGTCCTAACAAAATACTGGGTGTCACTCCAGTTATGTACAGTTTGCAGATGAATCACAGAGCTGCATCGCATAAACAGGAAGCGTTCTGAAATCAGTTGAATTGCTTGTATAGCTTAAATCCCACCTCAACACCAGCCAAGAAAGAGAGAGCTCAGGGTCGATCTGGGATTGGTTAAACGTCTGATACCTTAAACAGCTGTAATTGAGGCTGGGAGATTTAAGAAGATTTAACACTGTTCTCTCAAGCAAAGCCCTAACGAAGATGCCCTGTGTCTAATTTAGAGCTTGTTCAGCGTCTGTATATTTGTTAAGTAAAGGCTATAACAGTCAGGCACTGAGGCATTACCCTGTGAGGCTGAAACACAAATGCAGAACACACAGATGTGTTGTATTATCCTTAAACCAACTGGCTGTCTGTCAAGGATGTCTCTGATCATTCTGCACCATGTGTGCAGTACAGAGTACCTTGTGTGGGAAAATAAATCTGGGTCTCCCAAACAACATGCTGCGGTCAGCTAAGCATAGACATGAGACAACAAAGCGATGTTTGCTCTAATTTATGAGGAGGCTTTTGTGCAGCTGCAAAGCACTGATCAAATAGAGCTTAAGCACACATGCTGTCGGCTTTTCATTTTCATAATTCTTTGTGTTACGCGGCTACTAGAGGAGGTACAGATCAATAATGATGCCCAAGCAGACTATAGCTCAAATGGGAAGGTGGTGATCAGGACGCTGCAGATAACCCCATTCTTTCTCTGAAGCAATTTTCACACCACTAATCTCGCTTTGGACTAGACACAAGGGAAAGTTAAAAAGAAACAATCTGCAAGGTCGATAAACAGCAGAGGGTAAATCCATTCTCACTCTGCGAGAGGAAGAATTTAAAAACATGAATTGTTTAGGGGGATACAGCATTACATACTATTTAAAATGCACTGTTTTGTTCAGAATTGTAAGACGCTGGAGATGAAAAAATTATGATGAAAAAGTCTTGCACATGCAGACACAGGCACATCAAATCTAAGTTTCCACTAGCTAGATAGTTTTGTCCAAATAGCCAAATACTGCAGTTTTTCAAGTCATTCCTCTAACCAAAAAGGTGCCCACCTGTGTACTGCAGCACAAATCCATTGCTGCTGAGGGAAGCATCGCTGCGGAAAGCCAAGAAAAGTGTGTTGGAGCTGCTCTCAATGCGATCTGGAACATCGGTGCCATAAAAACTACCCAGCAAGGGGCTGAGGGAGTCCGGTCCATCGTAGATATGTAAGAAGTCATAACTGGGCTCCAAGCTGAACCTGGTTACAGAAGTGTAAATAAAATGCAGCTCACATGAGATATAAGGTAACACACTTCACTGGCATCATTTTAAAATGTCATTAAAATGTATAATTTTATTAGACGGACTTATAGGATTAAAGATTTATAAACATAGAGACAGAGCGCATTTAAGTCCCGCCCCCACCGGAGGGGAAAAGAACTCTCCGGTCTCCACTGACTTGCATTGCATGAAGGTGCCTCCTCGTCAGACCTAACGTTAGCTTAGTGTCAGGATTCCACAGTCTTCCCATTCTCTCTGCTGATTTCTCACATCTGTATTTACTTCTGTCTTCATAAAGTCTCTTTTTTTTTTTTTTCGGGTCGGCAGCATATAAAAACTTAAGTCATGGGTTATTTACCCTATTGGTAGTGAATATCACAACACAGCAGCTTTTAGGCATTTTTCAGTTGTTTGCTAGCAGACAAAATTGACGAGGAGGCACCTTCACGCTATACAAGTGAACGGAGAGCGGAGAGTTGTTTTCCCCTCCGGTGGGCGTGGCTTTCAGAGTATGACACGTATGCTTACATACATGGAGACACACAGTGTTGTATTTTGTATCGTTGTATAAAATAGGTTAGAAATGGATAGAAATATTCAATTTCAAACACACATGTGGCAATTAATGTGCTACTGAAGCTTACTGGTTGAATCTAAGAGCGATGACATAGTCTGGTGTGACAGAAACTGTCCAGTCACACTCCCTTCCATGGGGGTAAGGTTCAGGATAGTCTGGAGACAGAATCAGCCCACTAGGACCTGTCAGGTTGCCGCCACATGGAGCTATGAAAAGGAAGAAGTTGATTAGTAAATGCAAGAGTAAACACCACTAAAACACAAATTTTTCCCAATTGTATATTCATCCAAAAACCTATTATCAAACAAATATCTTAAGATGATAATCATCTAATTCTCAATTTAGTTTTTTATTAAAAGAATGCCTTATTGCATTATTCTGCGCATTGTTATTACTGTTATTTTGTTAAAACTATTATGCAGCAAACTCTTGAAATGAGCTGATTGTCAATCAACTGATAGAATCAGAATCAGAAAGGGCTTTAATGCCAAGTACGTTTTTTACACATACAAGAAATTTGTCTTGGTGTTGTGTTGGTGCATGTCACATTCTCTAGATGTAAGAAGCATAAGACGAATATAAACAATATAACTATACATATATACACACAGTATGTATTAATAATAAAATGTAAAATAAATAAAATAAGTAAAAAGGAGCGGTACAGCACAGTAGGTACAACTGCTAATACAAAAACACATTACACAAAACAAATAGGCTGCATAGCTACATACGGTTTCCAAAGTTTTAGGAAAAACATAATTTTAAAGTAGCAGAATTTTATTCATGGTCTCTTCAAAAGAAGTCATATTGACAGATGCTTCATTGAGACGTAGCTAATGCCCATTGACACTGTTTACCATAATTGAACCTGTAACTGTCAGAGAACTGTTCTGCCCAACCCCTCACCCAAACAATTATCAAACTAATTAAGCTAAGCACTAATTAAACAAGGCAGCTAATTACAAGGTCTTAATTACCATTGTTTATTCACATTGTTTTGGAGAGAAACTAAGGTGATCATATATTTAAAAAAAGATTGTAAAAGAGTAGAGGTCTGACTGAGAGGTCTGCGTTGCTATTGAGACACAGGATAATCAGATCTCTCGGTCTGCTGCAGTCACTTCGGGAAATGTCTAGGGAACACGGCAATCGGGTTTGCCACTTAAGATTCACTTAAGGAGTCTGTTAAGTAATCATGTTAGGAATCTGTATTGTCTACCTGTTTCAGACCAGCAAGAGAGGTGATACAGTATACTGCATTAGGCAGGTTGTAGGGTGTGGTATACTTTATATACTTTTATTTTGTTACTGTTCTCTTATGTCTTTACTAGTTATATAATTTAAAATCTCATATCCACATAAAGTTTACACACAGAATTTTTAGGAATATACTGCATTTCCTTAAACAATGGGTGTATACTAGAGCGCGGATCGGGCCGCATTTTTCTGTCCGAGCCGGCCCGCGTCCAACAGAGCAGTAACCGAACCCGGCCCAACAGGCATTAAGATATTTATGTCCAAGCCCGACACAGTTAAAATCTCATTTTTTTTTGACACATGTTTGTGTGGAAAGCCCGCTTTTATTAAGCAACTGTAGGAAGGCATTCGGAAATGTCAACAGATGAGCACATCAGCTCACACGGGGCAACAAGCGCACGTTAACACAGGCGCGCATTGTCACAGCTACATAAACAAATTTCCGCACACAGGAAGACGGATGTTAGGGTAACATTTTTTATTAATTTTAATCACAAAAACGAACCTTTGCATCAAGTTAAACAGGCCCATTGGCTACCTACATAAGCTGTTTAAAATGTAAAATGTTCAATGCCTTATTGAGCTGATGTGACCGAGCCCGACCCAAACCCAAACATCATTTCTAAATATCTGTCTGAACCCGGCCCGGCCCGGCCCGTCAGGCTCAGGTCGGGTATCCATCCACTAATGTATACATGTACTGTATATACAAAAAACTGCATGTATTACATGTTGTTATTACCCAGCAGTAGAAATAGATATGTGACAACATTCAGGCTAGTTCTGATCATTATTCATGTAGCATCATTAGCCATAACTGATGACTGCATGGTGTGGTAATACCTGTGCATGTAGGAGGGTCTGGCTGCCAGAAGAAGCGACCATTGATCTCCGTGCAGGTGATCCTGTTGGCCCCCTGCAGGATGTAGCCAGGATCACACTGGAACACCACATGGTCCCCAGGCTCCCTGCTGTCACCGCCGCGGGTCCCATTAGTAGGCATGCCCGGGTCGTTGCAGGAGGTAGCAGTGGAGACTGAAGGAGCAAGAGGAGACTCAATCAGACATTAAAATGATCCTTAGTTACAAGATGAAAAGGGAGTATTATTGTCATAGTTCAGAGTTAAACTTGTAAGTGGGGATTTTTCTCTCTTTATCTCTACACCCCTTTACAACCTAGCCATTTAACTCAGGTCCATGTAACATTTCCTTTAGCTCCCTCCCTCCCTCCCTCTCATCGTCCTTCCTTCTCACCAGAGAACTGCAGAGCGAAGCCCTGCTTGCTAGTGAAGAAGTCTGTGGTGAACTGCAGGCTGACAGTGTTGAAGGTGCTGTGTGCGTCCTGGGGCAGCACTGAGCCACTCAGCTCCCTCAGCAGGACCCCTCCATCCTGGGGCCCATCCCATATCCGAAGCACGTCGTGGACCTCCTCCGTATGGTAAACCAGGAAATGTAGACTGTTAAAGACAAAGACAAGATACTTTAGAGGAAATAACAGTTGACAGAAGACACTCCCTCCGATTCTGTATATTTAGGCTTTAACGCCCATGCATCCCCCTTACAATTTAGCTTGACAAAAAGCTCTTTATTTTTTTACATAAAAATTAAATTAAATGTTACTAGGATCTGACTATTGCCACCTGCTATTTGCATTTAACTTTATTCAAACACACCTTAGGTCCTATTAATGGAAGTTATTGCAGCAGAAGTCCATATCTTGCGGCTTTCCCATTAACAACTTTAGTCAATAGAAAAATCTAGGCTCCAATAGTTCTGTCATTTGTAAAAAAAAAAAAAATCTTTTGCATTTTTCATCTTTCCAAAATATTACTATCCAGTAATATTTTTGTTTTTATTATATGGAGACTAAAATTAAATATGATAAAAAAGTAGAAAGGAAAAAAAAGAAGAAAAAAAAATATATATATATATATATATATATATAGATAATTCCCTATTTCTAAAATACTATAAAGGATGAGTCAGAGAACTGAGGAGGAGGAAACAAATAGATTTAATTAAACTACTACTTATTTAAGAATCAATGCATACAAGGTATTAATGTGATTAAGGGAGACAATAAGAATAGAGGAAACACAAAAACATGGTTAAGGGCAAGTATAAAGTAGGTAAACAAAACACATTTTAAAGTGAATCATAGACGCCTGATCCAGAGCATTCAATGGATGTTCTACAATGTCAGTCAAGCCGATACATCTGCCACTTATATAATAGTTTCAGTCTAGACATCAGAAAGATGATGCTGTCAAAATATCTACCCCTCACTTTGACACAGCCAGCTGTCAGCCAGCTGGTGGTCCACTGGATGTGAAATGCACTGTGATTGTGTACGTGTGTGTTTGTGTGTGTGTAAGTGCGCCACCCTCAATGCGGTGGATTTATAATGATATATTGCTTATCTTGAGTGTAAGCATGTGTAAGTATGTGTGTTGGACAGGCTCAGCAGGACTAAAAGCTTAGAAAATGGTATTTCAGAACAAATGAGAGACTGGTGGTAATGTTGACATGCACCACTCAATATAAAGGGCTTATTTAGAGACAAACAGTATTCGCAGCAGCTTTATCCTGCAGCAAAGTCTCAACTACTTATAAGAAATGATAAAAATGTTTGTCAGGTCATAATTAATTAATTTGTGCCTTGGATTTAGTTATTCTCTGAAACACATTGCTGTCTTGAATAGGGCTGGGTACCGAACGTCGATACTTCTATGGTATCGAAAAATTATTTATCTTTCGGTGGCAAATTTCGGTTCCAAAAGCGTCTGAGCGTGTAAGCGCAAGCTTATCTGTCCTCTCTGCATATTGACACTGAGCGGAGCTCAGACCGACACACGCACGCACAACGCACACACACACACACACACACACGGAGAGTTGCGGACGGAGTAAACTGTCTGCAGTCTTGTTGAAGTCACAGAGGGCTTTTGCGCCCGTTTCCAGGCGCTAATTGGTCGCAAAGACTGACGTAACCAATGCGGGCTATTTACAAACAGGGCGCACTTGGGTAAAATCGCAGATTGTCTGCCACATGAGCGAGAGGAGACAAGTTGCGCTTTCAATATGCGTTCGTGGGAGGGTCGTGGGGAAAGTGAGAGTTCCACCCAAAAAGGTGGGAGGATAAGCGCAAAGTGAACCTAATTATATATTCCGTGGTCAGTAAGAGCGCGCCTCTATTCTGCGGGGGAAATTCTCCGCCTCTTAAAAGCAGGTCTAAACCAGCCGCAATCGAGTTTCCTCGTAGACCTTTATGCCGCTGGTGAAATGGCAACAGCAATTTGAGCAAGACAAAGACATAGGCGAATTAATATATATATTAATATAAAAATATTTTCAACACAAGAATCACACTTTGTCAGTGAACACAACATCATTTAGCGTTACAGATCAAGCAGCCATGCAATATTAGAGTTACTGGAAGAAATCAAAGATGAAATTGAATCTCCCACTCAGCGTTCACATTCCATTCCAGCAGTTGTTAAACTCCTCGCTACATTACAAATATTGGCATCAGGATCATTTCAAACATCAAAGGTCATAGCATCAGCAGTGGGAATATCGCAGTCTGCACTCAGCCGTATCATAGCACAAGTACCGCTTTGCTACAGCGCAATTTACGGTATAGTGGGCGGAGAAAGACGCTGATTGCCTGATGGGTGTCAGGGTTGATAAATACTACGCAAAATGTGGAAGCATAGCGTGCGCTATTACCGAACTCGCATAATCAGACGCAGCGCAAACTGCGCTAGTGTTAGTAAATTAGGCCCAGAGAGTCTCTGTTGGTTTCAAGTGTGGTTACAATTTTTTAAAACTTCACGCAGACACCGTTTGCTGCGATGTGATATTAATGGCGAGCTGAAAGCGGTCGCGGTGCTGTTGATGTTACACTTCCTCTTAGACAAGCAGCCACAACAGTGGTTTCTCTGCCCTGATGACTGACTGAGAGGTTGAGCTTGCAAGGCAAGGCACTTTTATTAATGTTACTCTGAGTGAGCATTTTTACCAGAATTTTTTAATTTTGATAACTGTTTTGATTCACAATTAAGGTGGAAAATAAAAGCTTTGTGTTTAATGTATTTTTGTTGATGTTGAAATGGATTTTAAAACATATGGTATCGGAAAAAAAGTATCGTTAGGAACCGGTATCGAAACTGAGGTATCGAAATTGGCACTGGATCGAAAGATTTTGAACGATACCCAGCCCTAGTCTTGAATGCCTTCAAAATAAGAGAAAATAGTGGAATGTACTCAAAGGCAAACAATGGTGTTGAACCGAAATCGACTCACCCGATTCGCACACGGAGCTTTTATCAAAACACAGTTTTTTGTTTTTGTTTTCCAAATTTATGACAGCAAAAAAAAAATTGTCTCTTATGTTGCTTCAAATGCTTTACTTGGATGATGTGTAACATCTTGCACGCATGTCACAGAGATATTGAGATACTTCAATGTATTGGGTCAATATCAGCTCAGTGGGGAACACCACTCACATGCTGGTACTGCAGTTAAAACGGTGACAAACATCACAAAATGATACAACAAAGGCATCACAACCTTATGGAAATGTATGATATTTTTGTTCTGTGACTTCAAAATTCATTTAAATGATTCAAAGAGTTCATAAAACACTACTATGAAAATGATTTAATTATGAAAATCCAATCTAAACCATTTCGCCCCAAAGCAAATTGCTGACTCTCCCTCATGTTTCAATAATGTCAGTTTTAATATAAAGCAAACAACAGTTATTGTAATATAATGCTCATGCAGCACTTGCAAGTTTTTAAAAAAAAGAGTCTGTAGAGCTCTGTTTATTCTTTTACTTTGCCCACAAGCTTAAGCTGAGCTTATTATAAATCTGTCCAGTAATCATTTTCACAAAATATCTTTTTTTTGTGTTCAATGTTAATCTCTGTCCCAGCCATGCAGAGGAAATCATGGTACTTTTGTGCTTTTAGTATCCTCATCCCTTTACACACATGCACTCACACACAAAGACCCTTGAGCTTCAGATGATGCAGAGGAGAAACAGCAACCTACTGATATATATATAACAAGTTCCCACCGTTTCTGCATAATTGGTGTCAGACTCCGATTCCCATACTGTTTGATGTGTGGGCAGCAGCCAGAGGCTACTCAACAATGTGCCGTGTGTGTGGATACTGTACATAACCTACTTGACAAGTCCTGTTGCAATGCCTGTGAAATAAGTGCACATAAAACAAACAGATGCAGACAGGCACACAAGTACATATTCACGCAAATGTACACTGAGGGGTATGCTGCATTACACGCCTGTACATAGGCATCCACGCCTGGTAAAAAGATGCATTGAGAGAGACAGGCATACATACAGTCCACACATTAACATATGTCTGTAAAGCAGCGCACAACATGTTTTCAACTTTCATCATCAAAGAACTGGCATAAATACTAATCCCTCCCATTCCTCTGCCTACAGTTCTCTTGTGAATATTCACTGAAACATAGATAATATCCTGTGATATACAGTAATCATTCAAAGCTCAATGCAATAACAACATTGTAAAAGAACAAACTGCAACACATTACTAATACATATGAGCTGATAGAGGAGATAGAAGAGAGAGCAAGCTAAACTGGTTTACCTCACAGACATCCAATTGTGATTTGCTACCAAACTTAAATTACAACACTGTGTTTTCTCTTGTGGCACAGATAATCTAACCGCAAAGTTTGTCTATTAAGAGTTAGAGAATACACCCAATTCTTCTGTTTATGGTGGTAGCAGTTTAAAGATGGGAGAGATGGGTGTCAACAACTCAGTGGTTTGAATCTAAAAATGTGGGTGTGAAAGTGATCCTTCTTTAGCAACTGTTGCTGAGGAGGAACCTGAAAAGATGGTATTAACGAGTAACATGAGAAAATCAACAAAAACATGGAATTTATCTATAGTTGGCCAGACCCCCAGTATGTATTTGTGTGTAAATGTGATGGTGGATATTGCTAGAAAGAAACCATGAGTTTGAGCAATCTCAGTTCACTAGATAAAATAGTAGAGACAAATAAAGTAATTCAATATTAAATATTGCAATAATAAAGTTAAGCTTGGGTAAAAGAAATGGTATGTAATCAATGTTTGATATTCTGGAGTGCTAATTCCCCAAATGTGTGCACAATCTCTCCAATAACTCTAATACCAGTCCAGGTGGACTATAGCATTATATTATAAACATAATTCAATTCTGGTGACAGTCTCCCACTACCATCCAGGCTAGCCCCTCCACTTCCCACAACCAAAGGCCTCCATCACTGTCATATAAGCACCACAGGCAGTCAGATGCTTGTTATGCAAAGGCTGTTATGATCTTAGGTCTTAGATCCTTTAACCTACAGTATGCTCCGGCTCCCCATACCCTAGACAGGAGGTGCTGAGGTGTTTCACAGGATTTGTCAGCATGAGTTAAAAAAAAAACATGTTTGCTTATATATGTACAGGTGTGTGCCCTATTATTAATATGCATATGTACAGTGTGTGTGTGTGTACACATGTATGTGTTACGAGACAGCAGTGAAGATGTGAGAGAGATGTTTCTGGGGATTTGCATGAGCAATGTCGGAATCAAGCACTGGTCATGTGTTGAATCCATGCTCATGAGCTGACGGTCTCTTGTTCTAATGCAACCTTCAGGACTGTCAGACCCCGAATGGCATCATGTTCTACTTCCAGATTTATGTGTTAAAAGGAAGATGGAAAGGTGGGGGGAAAGGAAGACGTATGTTGAGGGAAAGCAGAAGGTGAGCGAGGGAACAAAAACCAGACCAACGTTAATCAATGCTAGGTTGCTGGAAGAAGAGGATGACGGCAGGAGGATAAGAGGTTGATGGAGAGCAGAGGAAGCTCTGACTGATGGAGGGATTTCTGCTGAGCAGTCGGATGGATAAGATGGACGTGGGCTGCATGTTAGGATCATTTGTTCCATTTATACAAGATCTAAATAGCCTATCTCTCCTTGTCACTCTCTAAGAGTGAAGGCTGGGGGGATGGGGGGGAGGGGGATAAGGAGATAGTGAAAAGAGAAGATGGTGAGAAGATAAGAGGGATGCAGGAAGGTAGAAAGAAAAGATGCCGACACTGGCGTGTAAAAATCACTCCATCTATTTCTTAGTCGAACATGTGTAAGGCATGCAGACTAAACTTTTCTTTTATAAACCAATCCTCTTAAAGGTCTTTATTTAGTGCCCTGTAAGTGCACTCTGTGATGCAAACCATGCCACCACAGCTACCTCTGAAACTTGTGCGTGAAAGAGAGCACAGTGTGTGTACAGGTTCACATTTTGTAAATGTGAACAATATGCCTTACAGCTATTCATCTGAAGTTGTTCATTGCAGAAGAAGCTTCCAGTGGGGAAAAGTCCATTTAAAGACAAATTCTCTACCTAACACAAATACTTGGGGGATGAGTATTAGTGGAGTGGGTAGGGTACAAAAGGAATAATTAAAACTACAGGTTGAGAGAAGTGGAATTACTGTATGTCCCACCAAGAAATAGGAAATGTGTGTAGAGTTAACGTTTTTGTGGAATCATAAAAAGCCATGTTTTGAAGTTAACAGCTAAGGGCTCTCCTTTACACTTCTCCCTTTTCTTCACAAGAAAAAAATTGCTTGATCAAGTGTCAGAGGAATCGCTGCAAGGAGATGTGGAAGAGAGGGATGGAAAAGATTTCTCAGGTCTCTTTTGATTCTGCCTAAATGATTTTGTATTCATATGAGAGAAACAGAGAGAGAACTAGAGAGTGCCGAGACTCTCTCATATGAATACAAAATAGTCTAGCTGCAATTACGAGTCCTGTGGGGAGTCCTCAGAGTACGTGTATGTGTGCATGAAGATGATAAATAAGTAAGCATGTGGGGTGTGTGTGTGTGTGTGGTATGAGGAAGAAGAGAGACGAAGAGCAAACAAGCGCTTGCAACTGTCTGCTTTCTCACAACTAATTGAGATTGTGTGTATAAAGGCAATGTCACACTGAGAGCTATCCTCATCAGTATGTGTGGATTTGGCCTCTGTGGGACTGTCCCTGTGGGATCATCCATCAAGGAGACACATCCATACCATGGGCTTTAAGAGACACCAAGCACACCAGACTGTACAACCAACACGTGGGGATGTTGTCTTGACACCTGAACCAAGCTTGTTTGCTTCATGTACTGAAAGGCACATGATGCAATAACATGTAAGCAGTGTTATAAAGATAAAAGAACAGGCACAATTATTTTTAGGCAGGAAAAGGTGTGAAATTGGGAAATGAATCAGTGAGATAAAAGTAGAAGTTAAAGACATGGAGAGTACAAGGACCCTTGTTGTACTTTAACCATCCATTTTCCCTATTCATTCCTCATCACTCAACCATATTCTTCACTATCACCAATCTCAAATCTTTCTCTAACCTGAACTTAATTTAAAATGACAAAAACCCAACTTCATATTCTTAACATACCCCCTTAAAAGGTACAGAGAAGCCAGTACAACTTTGCTGTGTATAATCCCTGTTTTGAATTGTCCAAAACTCAAATTGGTTCTCAGGAAGATACAGAAGTACACACACACACACACACACACACACACACACACACACACACACACACACACACACACACACACACACACACACACACACACACACACACACACACACACACACACGAAATACATTATATATTGTTTTGGGCTGTGCAAACCCAGTGAAATATATGTGCATTTTCATTTGAGACTGAGGGCACTATTTATGTGATAGAGCATGACAAATGGGGGCTGCACTATTTTGGAAAAGTGGTATATGTGGCTCCTTAAAGGGAAAACCCACCCTTAAAAATAATTTGAATACAGTATGTTATTTTTAAGAATTATTTTATAGCTCAGATTTCATCATATTTGAACAGGTCTCTCTATAAGCTGAATGGCACAGACAGTACTGATGATCTTATCTAGAGACAAATACTTGGAGATGCTCCGTAGATAGTCAACAATGGAACAACTACTAAGACACTGCGACAGCACCATTTGTGATATATTTGCGATTTGAAGACATTTTGTAATTCAGCTCTCGAGAGACTGTTGTCAATGATCAATATTATAGTCCAAAATCACTCGTATAGTGCAGATAATTTGGTTTTACTGTAGAATTGCCCACTATAGGTGTAAAAAAAAATCTCTCTATTCTTACCTCTATGAGTGTCTTCTATCAATAGGAATCACTGTGGTAACAAGCAATCTTTAGGGGAGGGCCACTAAAATATCAAATTATCATTACATAATATTATTGATATAAGTACCGAGTGAAATGTACAATTGTGTACAAGTGTGAAAGAGAAAGACACACTTAAAGAAACACTAAACCAATAGATGAGGGATTAAGAAGCCAATTCTCCATACTCCCAAAGCCATACTGTACTATGGACAGAGTTCAACTATGGGTCTAACCAAAACCCCTGCTTTTCACATGCTGTGTTACACCTACTGATGCCTTGTGAACAACAGTCACAAAAGCATTACACAGTTTCATAACCCACACAGTACAGCATGTTTTACAGCAATGGAGCTCTCAAATTGGAGGGCATGCTCATTACTAAAAGCTAAATACAAATTTCAAGACAAATACTTATGGCCTCATTGTTCAGTGTACTATGTGGACTAAGGTAGATCCCTCCATTGATCTCTGAAGCCCTAACCACTGAACGTTTCATCGGTGAAATGGCTCATTGCCTCCCTTATCATCTCTATTCCTTTTATATTGATATCATCTCTTTATGTATGTATTGCAGTATCTGTCTCCCACCTATATTCTCTTTCTATCAATAACTCTCGGCAAATCAGTCCGTAGGCTTTTTAGATGTCTGCTGCTGTCACTGAGCACAACTCCTCGTCTCTCATGAACTCAGTGTGGTTTGATTAGTGTGCTAACTTCAGTTACACTATTTGATATACAAGGAATCCCTGGGCTAATGCATTGCAAATTCTTCTCAATAATGAATTGCGTGGGTAGGATCAAAGTCATGGATATGGAGTATACCTTGCAGAGGAATGCCAGGGACCCAGAGGTAGTGAAGGCACTAATGAACCTAAACTAACAATCATGAGGGACCTAGGAATGTGTGTGCGCTGCTTGCACACACAAATAAATTCATGCAGACAACCACACAGAACTGTACAATATTATGAAAATGACATGCCACAGTATGCAGTACAGTCTGAAAGTATTAGAACATGTTTTTCATTGTTTTCCATTTACTCCAGCACGCTGGATTTGAACAGTGACCAAACTGAAGCTAAAAGTGTCTGAAAGAAGCAAATACCGGCAGTGTTAAAAGCCTGACAACGCATTACCAGGGCAGATACCAAAGCTCTGCTGATGTCTGTAGACATAAACAAACATTAAACATGATCACCATAATTTAAGTTTATATTGTGAATTACTTTCTGTCCCCTAAAATTGGTGAACTTTGTTTATAGAATATACATAAAAAACCCGCTAGGATTCATATACGCCATAAATGCTCCACTATGATCAGCATGTTATCTTTCAGGAAAAGTTAATCCAATTTATGAGAAGAGAGAGATTATAGCCCTCCTACTTAAACCATCTATTGTGTTCTCTGCCTCTTCCACATGCCCCTTCATATACACATGTACTTATGGGTTTACAGTATTCTCCTTGAACAGCACTGTTCCTTCAAGTACCTAGGCTTACAAGCTTATTCCATTAGTTTACATTGCTGCTTCATGACAGTGTATAAACACAATCAATATTCCAAATACATCCAACACATTTTGCTGGCTCCATGTGTGTGGCTTAATGGCCATCCATTTAAATTTTCAAAACATGGAAGATATCATAAGCATGTTAATAAATATCTGACTCATGTCTGCAGTCCTAAGTAGCTTAATGGACAGATAACACCACTAGGATTAAGGCTTCAACATTCACAAGGACACCATCTTGTTAAAAATGTGTCCTGTGCACGTGTGATAATACACTTTGGTTTAAAAAGCAAAGCTTTTTGGGTTGCAGAAAATGTTCTTTACAAATATTTGTTATTTTGTATGAGGGGTTTTTTTGTACATGGAGAACGAAACACTGTACAATGATTCAACCAGACTAACAATTGAAAGGGCAGAAAGAGGTCGATACCTCTGAGCAAGAGTTCAATAAGAACAGAAGAAATTGCCAGTCATTGGTAAAATAAATTAAAAGCTTAGCATCTAAATATGTTCAGATTTTAATAGTAACAAGTTCCTGTTTCAATGTTTAGTGCACAATAAAGCCATTAACAAGCTGGAATTAACAGGCGTGTTACTTTAGCTAAGCTAGTCTTAAAACTTCAAAACAGAAGGATAGTCTAGGGTTAGCGCTATCGGGAGTTGGATCACGGAATATCAGCTGAACATACTATAGACTCTAATCTAACCACTGAGTAGACTGCAGAGGGCTTAAAGAGAAACGGCTACTCAAAATAATTAGAGCCTAATTGCACTGTTGTAGTTCATAGAGTGTTTGGTATGCAGGCTCCGCAGCGGCGGACAGGAAGGCTGTGCAGAGAGTTATAAACACTGCACAAAAAATCATCGGCTGCCCACTGCCCAGCCTGGAAAACATTGCTATCTCCTGCTGCCTTAGGAGAACCAAGGCCATCACCACAGACCCCTCGCACCCTGCTTACCCCCTATTTGAGCTGTTGCCCTCGGGGAGACGCTACAGGTCAATCAAATCGCACACCAGCAGGTTGACCAATAGCTTTTTCCCTTGGGCCATACGGACTGCAAATACTCATGGACACTCATTTTGTCCATGACACTCATGGACACTCTGTCATAAGCCCTCACTCCACACCTTTTAATTTTTAATAATTACAGCTTTTTTTTTTCTTTTTTTTTTACCTTTTTAGATTTTATGGATATCTATATTTAAATAATATACATACGCAAAAAATGTATATCTTTTATTGAGCGCAAAATTGCTCGCTGAGCCTGTTCTGGTCCTTGTCTGGACACGTCGTTCGTTGTTTTCTTTTTTCTTATGTGTGGTGCAAGGGTGGCTCTGTGAGAGCACCCTAAATTTCGTTGTACCTTCACAGTGCAATGACAATAAAGGCTATTCTATTCTATTAATGATCAAGGGTCACTTATGCTTTTCTGGACTGGAAAACAAATTCATTGAAATGCATTGTAGGAGAAGATGTATTCTCATAACCGTATTCTCCTCTGTCATGCAACATGGTGAGGACGTTGACTAAATGGAAGTTTTAATCATCATTAATAATTCTTCTTCTGGGACCAAAATTATTTCAAACGTTAATACATTTGGTGTCTGAATTACACTGTTTTTTGATCTATGTAAAAATAGCCATGATTGATGGAAACAAAAAAAAAACATCAATATAACAGGTGATTCCAAACTTTGGAACAACCAAATTGGATCATTACACACGGGAGAGAGGAGGTGTATTTTTTTAAGGGTAATGGTTACAGTATGTATTGTTTGGGTGGATCTGGGTGAGGAGAGGTGAGATAAAGAAAAGCAAGTTGTTTCATTATGCAAAATTATAACGTATAATAACTAAATAATTGGCAGCTTGCATCAGTAACACTGGCAAAATGAGGGTGCTGTAATGTCTCTGTTGTCTCCTGAAAGCCACAGCAATGAACACATCCACAAACATGTGCATATATAAATGAATACGCCATTATATTACATTTAACGTTAATAGGCACACATGAGTGCATGCAGAGTCAATAGAGAAAAGCAAATAGAGCCGTAGGTGGTGGAAGCTAAAGCATGTAGCTAATTATTCCCAATATTCTATTACTTGAGTCAAAAATTTAACTGACACAGTGAAGAAAATGTCATAATTTTCTAGCTGGTCTGAAAACAAAAAATCACAGTATGGGTGATAAGCTGACTGTGTCATCCAGTAATGATTCCAGATGCTTGTCTTCGGGGTGTACCATTCACCACACAACCCCATAGGAATCAATACCCTGGGGCAGCCCAAGAACACATTCGACAAATATCTGGGGATACCGAAGGATGAGCTGCAGGACCATAGAAATAAAATGGATAGAAAGGCCATTGGACTGTTTACCATGGTCATTTGATTGGTGCACAACAAAATGGCGATTTTTGTTAGTTGTCACAGTGACAATACGTGTCAGTGGGGCCGTAAACTGTGTCGTAGCTCGCTGGGAGGAGAACCGCCCGACGCAGCTCGGGAGATGTTCTTAGAAGTGAGGAGGCACAGTTAGACCCAGCGGCAGTGGGTCAGCGGATCTCTAACGGTTTGACCCAGCCCGCTGTTCAGCTCATTCTCTGTAACTGATGCAGCATGACAGCACTGTGGAACCAGCCAGCCGGTGAACAACTTGTTAGTTGGCTAACGTTAGCTTGCTAACTCCACATTACCCCTTGCCACATCATTCACAGAAAACGAGCCAATGTGCAGGACATGAGGTGGAAAAAGGACATCTGGTTTGCTTGGCCCTGCTGCCACTACAACCCTGACGAGCTGCTTGACAATGGCAGGAATTTAGGCTTGGTGGGCAAATTATGGAGAAAATACCTTTGTTCAATAAAATATACATAACAGGAAATAAATATGGTGCTAGAGAATAACCTCAAGTTTAAATAGTCTAGAAAGGTATCAACGAATACCTCTAGCCAAAACCATTCACCTTGTAGGCTTTTACATTTAATCAAATTCAGCATATAACATGCATACATTTCAAAGCCAAACACTTGACTTTCTTGAGGCTCTGAGGTGGCATATACCCTCACCCAGTAGTAACTCAACTACTGGCCAATAGCAGCTCACTGAAGATTGATTACACAGCAGCCTGTGAAAGTGATGAATACCACTGCAAAATGGGGGGCTAAGTTGGAAGTTTATTGAAAGGTGGTAGATTGAAAGAAAGTCTAGAAAAGAAAAATGTAATCAGAAAACTAGAAAGCACGGACAAGGAAACAAAGAGTGTTGTTCAGACCTAATAGTGCTTCCAGGGGCGGCCTCAATGGTCCACAAGCAGTGCAGGTTGTGCTCATATGGGGCTGGGTAGCCCGGAGACAGGATACGACCGGAAAGCTCACCCTTGATGGTGCCCCCACACTCAGCTAGAAAGAGGGAAAACAGAAAGACAGAGAGATTAAGGAGGCGAGCGATGACTAGGAGTAAAAGAAAAGAAAGTGCAAAATAAATACAAGCTCATCAATGTCAAATTAACAAAAGGATACAGCAAGGTTAACATACTTAACATGCCAGAAACTGCATCATCTCACTTCCAGTAAAGTGCATCACATCAGTTTCCTCTCATCATTATTAATTATTGACATAGCAGTCATATGCTTAAATATGATGTGCTTCATCATCTTGTTAGCAATTTGAATGATAAGAGGGAGAGCAGCCAACTTAATATACTCTATGTGTATCTCCTTGGCTCAGTGAAGGCAATCTACCATCTTAACCAATGACCCCATCCTGTTGCCTTTGAAAGTTGATGGACATGTTGACTGAACAACACAACATTTAATATATAAGAATCAAGTACAGTGTAACTTTTAAAGAAAATATAGTTAAATATAGTTACATATTTTGCCATATCAGTCACTGATATAATATAGTTAACTATATTTTTAGGTATCAATCAGAAAAGATATATCCTGTAATGGTCCAGAACAGATACACAGTTACCATAATAGAATTTTCGGTGATATTAGCATCTACTTGGGCAACATAGTAGGCAATAGATACCAAGAGAGTGGAAGACTTGTCACAAGTCACTTGTCCATCAGAAAAATGTCATTTATGATGCTTACAGGTGTGTTTGTGGTAGTGGTAGTAGACAATATGATGGTTCTAGTATCATATCATGGTTTAATAAGCCCCCTGAGGTACACAGTCCACACCAAACATAAGCTCAGTCTTTAAAAAAAAATGACAACACAAACTATGAAACTACAAAGCAGCACCAGAGGCCAAAACATTTTGTCGAGAACAGTCGGAAGAATGGAGGGTTTTTTTTCAACCTCAAGTAAGGAATTGCCATCAGAAATGCTCTGTAACTGAAAAGCAATTTTCAATCCCCCCCCCCCCCCTTTTTCAATTACCACCTCCTACTTTTATCCAAAAAGTGAATGGAAAAAAGGAAATGTTCTCCAACAACAGAGTGGAAGTGTTTTTGTTAATATTTTTGAAGCCATCTCATCTGACAAGAAGAGGGTGAAAGTGTTCTTGTTTCTTTTCCTTCCACTGAGAGG
Source organism: Perca fluviatilis (assembly GCF_010015445.1). Lineage (NCBI taxonomy): Eukaryota > Metazoa > Chordata > Actinopteri > Perciformes > Percidae > Perca > Perca fluviatilis. The sequence goes on along the minus strand of NC_053124.1, from coordinate 12,573,480 downwards.
AAAGTAGCTCCTTCAAACAGGAGAAAAATGGAGGTCGGCGAATCATACTGATGATGATGGTGATGATGACGGCTGTAAAATCAATCTGTTACAAATAGACCCTGTGATGAAAAACCGCAACGACGGCAGACACACACAAACAGGGAGAGACTGGCAAAAAGGAATTAACTAAATTAACACAACACAGTACACACAGAGAGTAACACACCATCAGACCGGAATGAGCTGTGGTTTCTTCATACACATCAGGGAGATTTTGTCACCTTCCATTTGACAAACATGCCTTTCCTCATGTTTGCAAATAAATCCTTGCTTTGTTTCCTTCATGCATTGCACATTTAAACAGCAATAATCACCAGAGCTGGCCTCTGATCATTTTTGCAGTAAAAGCATAAACACACAAAACGATACACACAAAATTGCTCATGCTTAGTTACAAAAGAAACATGCAAAAAACGAAGAAAGCATAAACATATTCATCTTTAAATAATTGGTGAGGTTTTAGACTCAATGCTTCTATGTTGAAGGAAACCTGCTGTTTCATGAAGTGAAAAAGAGAAGAGGGTGATCTATCACAGTAAGAAAAAGCCATCTCTTTCTTTTAGCCTTATGACCTACGAAACTACTGCTCAGTGCTGCCATGGCAGTGTAACTTCCCCAGCTACTCTACCCCTTCAATCTGTCTCCACATACACCTTGCTAGAATCAACTCAGGTTCTTCCTCTCCTTTTGTCTCACCCTCTTCTCTTTAACTGTCCCTCTCTACAAGATATATTGTATCAATGTAAGCTATGTTGCTGGATATATGGATATACAATATCTAGAAGACAAATCAAACAGACACATACACAAACATTTTAATTGGGCAACACAAAGTGTATTAAAAGACATTAATATGTAGAAATGTGTGGTTTTGCTATAATTGCTGAATGTAATTATATTGGGTATGCACAGTAATATTAAGTATCAATAAAATACAACCCTGTTAAAAGCTCAGTGTCCAACCTAAAGCTGCTCAGGAATTCAACCTTGCAACTTCCCTTTTCTCTGACTTTAAGGATATAAACTCTCTCTATTGTTTTCAACTCAATTTCATTCTCCTTCCTCCCCTGCTCGCAATACCCTTCTCATCTGTGTTCAGTGTGTCCCCGCTGCTAGACAATAATCCCACCATTACAAACGGAAGCAGTCCCTCATCTGCTCCCAAATTCACTCTAGCATGCTATCGTCTGCTGTGAAAGGGGCATTGGGAGGACAAACCTGTTCAGAGATATACAGTATGCTGAATGTTGTTTATACCCATGGAATTACCTGTCAGTTTGGGTTGAAATGGAAGCCAAGCAATATTATTCTAATCACATTGGCTGATGTCAAAGAACCCCACTCTGCCTGTTTTCCTTACTGAACTTCTGGCTGGTTTCTGAGAGTCAAAATGTCACCCAGGAGAAAAAAAAATGCTTTAGGTTTGTTACCATGACACCATATAGGCATGTATGTGTATGTCAGTTTAATAGTAGTTTTGAAAAGTAATAACACATACCATGTTTGTGTCAGAAGGCAAACATTGACAGGTAAACTGTAGGTGAACTTTACAAAACGATTGGATGCGTATACTCTCTAATGGAGAAATGATCTCCATAAAATTGATCTTTAAAGTCTTTCGGGCTCAGACAGCAAGGGGTTAAAAACCTGCCTATGTGCTGTTAATATAACAGTCTTATTTTAGTAAAAAATAAATAATGTGAAAAGGGGGGATTTGCAATCATGATGCAATATGATGAATATATGGAGCTGAATAGAGCAGAGTCATTTTAGATGAGCTAATGAATAAGGAGATGGGAAAGCAACCAAATGGATGACCCAAAAAAGCAGAGCTAAAACAAACCACAGAGCTTTCCTAAACCTGCACTGGCATATTCAAATTGTTATGAGGATGAGGAACTAGGTCAGACATTTTAGTTCAGCTAAAAAAATCTGGTTAGAATTAGCAATGTACCAGACTGTAAAGCAGCCACTGATAAATGATAAATACTGTAATAAAATGCAATACAACACAATCCTTATTCATGCAAACTAAAGTTTGAGCTGAAATTAACATGTCATGTAACAGATAGTGATGTAAGGAAAGGTTATAACACACTGGAATGTTAGGCAGGATAGCACAGAATAGCATAACATTACATAATACTAGGTAACCATAGGGTAGCTGACCTAACCAGTGGTGGCACATTTACTCATGTACTGCAATTGAATACATTTTTGAAGCACTTGTTATTTACTTGTGTATTTCTATTGTATGGTTCTTTATACTTCTACTTCGCTACCTTTCTATGACTGCCTTAGCTACTAATTAGATTGCATATTAAGATTGTTCATACATTTTATAAAATCCGACAAATTGTTTTCATTTAAACAACTAATCTTTAGCTACAACTTGGCCAGCTGCAACATCAAACAGTTGCATTATAAAAACTATCCAATAATATTATCTAATAGAAATATAAAAATACAACACTCACCATGGTCATTCTGCATAATGGCTTATTTTATTTATCCTGTACCAGGATATGTTTACCTGGTGGTATAAATACTTTTACTTAAAGAATCTGAGTACTTCCTGCATCACACACAGCATGATGTAACACAGTTAGGTGAAAAGCTGAACTTAAAGCGTAACTCTCACCAAAATGCAACCTAGGGTCTTTTTGTGAATGTACCCGAGTCAAACTTTCGTTTAAAAGCATATTTAGGACGGAAGCGCCACTTTTAAGATTTACCGTAGTTTCATTTTTCGGTCAAATGGCCTTTTGAATGGGAGTGCTAGGGGCACTTTTATGCTAGCCTCAAAATAGCTATTTTTAAAACACTAAGAAGGCTCGACACAACATGAAACTTTGGTCGATGTAACACCAGGGGCTCTACACCTTAAGGAAAGCATTGACAACATTGTTTGTGTACCCAGAGTTTACTAAAAAGAGAGCTTTTGAACAACTCACCGTAGCTCTTGTTGTTTCCGGCTGCTACCACCTCGGCAGTCAAAACGACTCCATACGAGGTTCCTTTTTCAACTACAAGGTCAATTTGTTTTTCACTAACGACAAAACAAGAAATAATCCGTGCATTTATATGGAACTAAGCTTTAGGAGCTTTCCATCTTTACATTCAGAAATCGACTGTTTTTGACTGATAAAATGGCTGCGCAGGAAACAACAAGAGCTACGGTGAGTTGTTAAAACCTCTCTTTTTAGTAAACTCTGGGTACACAAACAATGTTGTCAATGCTTTTGTTAAGGTGTAGAGCCCCTGGTGATACTTCGAGCAAAGTTTCATGTTGTGTCGAGCCTTCTTAGCATTTTAAAAGTAGCTATTTTGAGGCTAGCATAAAAGTGCCCGTATCACTTCTATTCAAAAGGCCATTTGACCGAAAAACGAAAATACGGTAAATCTTAAAAGTGGCGATTTCATCCTAAATATGCTTTTAAACGAAGGTTTGACTCAGATACATTCACAAAAAGACCCTAGGTTGCATTTTGGCGAGAGTTACGCTTTGATATAATGCAATGTAATGCAAGAACACATCAGCAGAACCCAAAAGTATAATGGCAAATTAAACTAATACTTTTGCCAACAGCAATATACACACTTGATCTCTAACCCCTTCACAGAGCATCTGACACTCACCAACACAGAGAGGGAGGGGGCTGTCCCATGCCCTTCTTTCCCCCCGCAGGCAGGTAAGCACCTCAGGACCTTTCAGGGTGTAGCCTGGATCACAGCTATAAGACACAGTGCTCCCTGCAAAATGACCCTTGTCCTCCTGTTTGTAGCCAAACTGGGGAAGACCTGGATCCTCACATTTCACCAGCTCAAAACCTTGGAGAGAGAGAAAAAAAAAAAAAAAAAAAAAAAAAAAAAAAAAAAAAAAAAAAAAAAAGGAACATTTATCCTAACACATTTACTGTTATTTAACTGTGATCTCAGATTATAAAGATCTGAATGACCTCTCAAAGTTAAAAATAATACTGGGAGAAGGATACAGTGCATATCTTGCTGTCCAATATGTACAAACATGCCATAACCTGAGGAACACCCACACTCTCACAAACACAAGATATACTGTATATATAATTAATATAAATCAATCCTAATATTCTGTTAATGTTTATATTACTGTTTATTGTGTTCTTTCCGAATATTTGGACACATTGTATTTTGATGCTTTGGCAAAATTGTTATTGAAACTTTCATGCCAATAGAGCCCCATTTCAACGAGAGAGAGAGAGAGAGGGGGGGGGAGACGAGGAAAGATATAACAAGGAGTAGGAAGGTATTGAAGAAGAAAGTATAAATGGCATTTTATGTGGCAGAATACAGCAGGCAACAAGAAGGGTTGGAAAATTAGATACAAGCAAACAAACTATACTAAAATGTAAATATTAAATGTAAAGAAAGGTGGGTGTTTGTGTGTTACTCACTAATGAAGTGCAGCTCAAAGCCTTTACTGGTGTTATCCGCATTGCTGATGAACTCCAGCCACATGGAGCTGGAGGTGGAGTTCAGGGTTGTATCTAGCAGCTCGCTGCCTGTAAACACCCCCAGCAGACGAGCCTTGTTACTGCTGCCATCAAAGACCTGGAAGGGAGAGAGGGAGAGTGGGAGGACGCATCTGAAGTAAGGTGATCAGGTCTGCACACACATATATATGCTAACAAGGCTGCGTACACACTTGGGGAGGGTACAATTCCCCCCCACCCCCTCACTTTGAGTATGTCGCCCTCCTCCAGTCTGAAGTCTCGTGCCCGTAGCTGGATGCCTTTGCCAGGCTGCGTCTGGATGGAGTAGATGCATTCGTGTTTGTTGCCGTAGTAACCGGGGTAGTTGGGTGAGAGCAGCACCCCTTGCATGCCAGTCACGGATGAGCCGCATTCAGCTAGAGAAAAAGAGAGGGAGCAGAGAGACAGACAGAGAGACAGAAGGAGAGAGGAGGGGAGAAGGTGGTGGTGTTGGAGAGAGCAGAGGACATGTCAATCGCTATATGCTTGAAACTCACAGGGAATTTATTCATGCTGTCATGCAGAGGGAGAGGTGATGGGGAGAGGGATATGGTCAGTGACTAAACCTGAATGTTGAGTGGCACATCATCATAATCACAATGCAATCTGAATATGATTAACAGTAATTTCACCTCTATGTGAAAATTGCTTTTTCCGATTCACATCAGGAGAAGTGTCGAGAAAAAGAGTGGGGCAAAGTTTTCTATAGAAAAATAGCTGCCAGAATTGAAATGACCACAAATGTATCCAGCGTTTGATCTTGTGAAGTGAGGTAAGATGAGCTGACGGGACTGTCAGAGAGGTATATGGAGATGCATCAAGTTTCTGAGGCTGAATATGAAGTATGAAAAGTAACAAAAGGTCTTATCAGTGTCAAACTACACATATTTGGATTCATCTAGAGGCAAAAGAGACCAATAAACTACAAACTAGCATCTTTATTCCAAAAGATAAACACCAAATGAGATCCAGAGCAAAAGAGGCAGTCAAGTGAAAATGTATAAATTAAAATAGCTTGACCTAGTTTAGACATGGCTACATATTTAGAAACAAATCAGATATTATTGGTGTGGGTAAAGAAAATAAATGTGATGTACTTACTAAATTGTAATTACTTGTTTCCAATAGAGTGTCAAAATATTAATGTTTACAAATTACTTCCTAATTTTAGAAACTGAAGAAAGAAAATCTGCAAGGGGTAAAACTACTCCCATAAAATAATTAAAGCAGTTCACTATGCAGTCATTGTTTAACAGTGCTTTGGATATACAGCAGACCCATGGTCAAGGTCGGTGCTTTACCTATCATAAAGACTGCTAGGATATCGTCATAGAATCAACATACTGACCCAAATCTATGCAGTTTGACTCATCATGCTTCCCAGGCATTACCAATGAACAACACCAATGATTAACATATGTCAGCTCTTTAATGTCATCCTCATTAGAGCTGCTGCTCTATATAATCTATCTAAAAAAAAAGTTTCTGGGAAGATATCCAATGAGACAAAGAGACAAAACTTGGGTTGATGGAGAGATGATAACGAAGAGAATTGAAAAGGGAAATGCCTGTCTTCAGATGTGACTGAGAGTTTTGTACATTTCTTAATGGGTGTAGTGAAAAGGGCTAGTGTGGCAACATGTCATTGTGAGGGGGGTAGAGGGGAAGAGAGAAAAGCCAAAATAAAGCATATGACCACCTACCAACACACCTTGGCAGAGGGGAGCTCCACACCCGCCTCCTGCCCCCTAAGCATGTCACCCTCGCCGGACCCTCAAGTCGGTAACCCGGGAAACAGGAGAAGATGAGGGCGTCTCCCACTCCGTACTGCAGGCCCTTTCTGGTACTGTAGGGTGGGATTCCAGGATCCTCACATGGCTCCAAATCATACTCTGGAAAAACCGAGAAAGATGGTATTTGGTATTTCAAACTGTCAGTCTATTAGATTTTGTGCTATTCTTTATACTGTGTCTTGGTGTTCAAATCAAAGCATGCTGTGAGAGTAAAAGGAGGTGAAATTATTCTCTCAGTGGGTAAATGGTCATCAGTGCTCCATCTTAATTGATTCATTTCAAATAATCAATTCACTTGATATTAACCTTTTTCATTATTCACTCTTGAGTGGCTGTAATTACATATTTCTAGGACACATACTCAGATACTAGATAATTATTTGCTCCTTGTTTATGGTGGCCTCCACTCAACTAAGCATTGCTGTTTGTGTCAATAATTCGAAACAGACCCCTGTAATTAAAAGGTCATGGCAAGACTTAGATCCATGATCAGGGGCTTGAGATGTCCACTCTCAATATGATCCTTAAGTGCTTTCAACGTTGTAACCTTTCTAATCCTTTCTCTCTTCGAAATTATTTGCATGGCTCAGTACTGTGATCAGCACCAGCTAGCCCTCTTTTTGTCTTTCAGTATGCTGATTAACTAAATCCATTCTTACCAGAGAAAGTGATGTTAAATCCCTCGTAGGAAACGGAGAAGTCAGAGAGAAAGCGGATCTGAGCCGTGTAGTTTCCAAACAGTCCTGCACTGAGAGGTGGAGGCAGTGTGGAGCCCGTGAGTCTCCACAGGGGCTGAGAGAAGCTGCTATTCTCTGTCACCAACAAGAAGTCGTGAGGGCTCTCAAGGTGGAAAGTGTGGAAGGTGAATTGGACACCTGAGTAAGAGGAAAAAAATGTATTGATTAAAATGTATTGTTTATATTATATTTTAATTTTTGACCTTTGCATAAGTAAATTGGAGTCTTGGTTTTCCCATTATATATATATATATATATATATATATATATATATATATATATATAGCAAAATAATTACTAACTAAATCTTGAGCCTCTTTCACACATGCACTGCAATCCTGAACTTATCTAGACATTACCCAGAGGAGCTGTATGTAAGAACACAAACGTCCAAATTAGTTGGACTGAACATTCAACGGACATTACTCTGCCAGTTCCCTAATACAATGTCTGTGAAATGTCCAACTGAGCCGTGTGTGAGATGTGTGAATAGAGCAGGTCATTGTCTGGAGAATTCACCCCGAGCGAGTGGGCGGGTTAAGGACGTTTCTATCATGCGGCTGCCGCGAAACTGGAAGAACAGAAACATACGACGGTGAAGAAGAAGGGTGATTTACACAAAGATGGCAACAAAGATGTCTAATTGGACACGACGAGATTCGGTAACTTCTGTCAGTAAGGGTTGACGCACGTTCTACCCAGGCGCCACCCCACCCGTCGCCTTAACTAAACGGAGTATTTCCAGTAAGTGAGAACGCATCTGACGTGGACAATCTCCTGTTGTGTGCTACACGTAAGAGAAAGAAACTGTCCTGGCCAGATTCTCCGGACAACGGCTTTATATTCACTTGAAACAGGCTTGGGTATTTAGATTTTTATGAAACACAATATTTTCTGTTTCATAATGCATCAATTCCCTGACTTCCTTCCCTACTACTTATCAAACACATTACACCCACGCAGAGAGGGCATCTGCAAGTAAGGCTGTGTCAATTTGATGTAAGCGCACTATCAAAGGTGACATGACTGGAGAATCGTCTCATGGCACTGTAGCCCTAGGCCAGCCTCTCAGCACTTCAGGCGTACAGAGACAGCTTGTTCGGCAAAATATAAAGGCCACTCAGTATGGGGAAATAAAATTGTAAGGGAAATTGAATTTGACTGCTGCATGTGTTGACACGGAATTTCTCTGCTAACCTTTGCCATGGGAGGTCTCGATTATCCATGTGCAGTTCAGGTTGTGTGGGTAGAAGTCTGGGAAGCCAGGTGACAGGATGGTGCCAAAGTTGCCCTGGATATAACCTCCACATAATGCTGACGACACAGGGCGAATAGAAACAGCGGGAGATGGATGAGGGAGAGAAATGAGAGGAGAGGTGAAATCAGAGAGGGCAAAACAAAGTGGATGAAGACAGAAATAAAACTTCCCCCAAAAATGGCAAAACTTGTCTGTGCATTTACAATGCGGTAAAGTACATTTTACAAGAAGTGCCCTTCAAGACATCATAACAAGGAGAGACTGGTATCATCAATATCATTACAGAGTGGGCAGAAATCAATACTGTCCTTAAATATAAAAGCATTTACAGATGAGGAAAAAGGGAAACATCAAAGGGCAAGCTCACGGCTGTAAAACATGTATGATGAAACAAGGCAGAAACTTTTAAAGTCTAAAACATGAGTTGTTGAAAGAAACGTTATCATTGTATATGGATTTTGTAATAACTCAGAAATATATAGCAATTTAGATGTGATGCAATATGAAGCAAAGTGCTCAAAATGATTGCTCATGTTTCATCTGGTATAACACACAACAATGAATTTAGCTTTAATCCCATTTATGAATAGGATGAAATCTGGCAGGAGACTATTCATTTCTAGGTCAAGATTATGGAACTTACCATCACAGCTAGGCAGGGGGCGGCTCCACTGAAAATTGGGTTCACATTCTAAAGGCTCTGTGTCACTAAGTGTGTACCCAGCATCACAGCTAAATGTCACCAAAGCGCCCACATAGAAGTCATTGCCGTGCCGCTGTCCGTTGACAGGTATACCAGGGTCCACGCAGTGGTCCGACTGTAACTGCAGGGCTAGAGAGGAAGATTAAAAAAAAGACAAAAAGATAAGCGACAAAGAGACACAGATACCGAAAAGTCACCTGCTAGCGCTGTAAATATTCTTATATCCTGTTTTTAATAGGTCAAGAAATGTTAAAAGGTAGTTTGCTTTCCCAAAGCAATCCTGCTAAATAATTTACTTGAGCCTCCTTTTTCCACAGGAATAAACCAATGAGAGGTTTCAGCACTCTTTCCCGCTCCACCTTTCATAGTTTCTCCCTAAGTAATGCTCATTATGAATTTTTAAAGTATTGCAGATATTCATAACAGAGCAAGTGCAAAAGGTTACCAGTGTGAGCTACACATATGACAGAAAAATTGCACCCCATTTACTTTCTAATTATAGATGTTGTAATAAGAATGGCTTCACGGTGAAATTGAGAGCCTGCAGAAATTGTATTTGCAAGCAAGAGTCAATCACCTATTACTAGTACAGTAAACAAAGCTTATGGCTGTTGTCACTGATTTGGTCTGTCTCTATATTGTAATAGATTCATTTCTATTAGGGTCTGTGAAGCATGGGTAAATGAGCCCTTCCTTTAGAAGAACCGTTATTCTTATTTGTCACATACAATTGACAGTACAATGTAGCGAACCGCCAATCTTCTGGTTGAGGGGCGACCACTCTACCTCCTTAAGAGTACAGTATATCTACCATGTATCTTTGGCTGTAGATTTAACTCTGTGTAATCAAGTTCACAAATTGTCGGCCCTTACTTTCGTAACGTATGCGGAAGCCGATGTCCGAGTGGCTCTTGTCAGTTGAGAAGAGGAGATACAGGAAGCTGGAGGTGCTGATGAGGAACTGGGGAACCTGGGTACCCTGGTAACTACCTATTAGAGGTGAAGAGGGAAAACGTCCATCGCGCACCTCAAGGACATCATAGTTGACCTCTGTACGGAACCTGAGGACAGAGAAGTAAGTTGAACAAGGATGTTATGCTTCTCATGAAAAGAAAAAACACAGTATTTGTATTGTAATGTAAATACATCTGATTACAGTAAGTCCCCACATAAGCAAGCCTGCAAGCCTGAGTTTCATTGGCAGTTCTCATCAGCTTCAGTATTGAGTCAGGCTTACAGTATGGTGAATGCAAGGATGGACTACCAACCAGACAGAGTGAGCAACTGCCCTGGGGCCACAGACCATAAGGGGCCCTGATGGTCAAAACTCCTTGTATGTATGTTTGTTTTTTGCAAATTAGTTTGATAATATGCACCACTTAATCTGAATATCAACTGAAAAGATAAGGTCTTACAGCAGGCTACTATGTCAAAATGTACATGGGCCATGCTAAATAAATTAGCAAGCAATAAATTATTTTACCATATTACCACAAACAGGGCCCCCAAGTGGTTAAATCTGCTTTTGTGTAAATAAGCAACATTAAGTGAAATTCAGAATTTAATAAGGAAATCTACTAAACCAGTGTGGAGATTCCCAAAAAAAAAAAATGGATTAAAACATTTTAAACGTCTGGCCTCAAAAAAAAAATCACATTCCATGCAAACCAAAGAAAAGAGATTGAGGCTTCAATGAAGCTTATTCAGATGAATAGATAATCATTTAAACAAGATTTTGACAATAGAATTTCTTCAAATAAATTCAGAATATTTTGCCATTAAAGCGCCCATATTATGCTCATTTTCAGGTTCATAACTGTATTTTAAGGTTGTACCAGAATAGAGTTTACATGGTTTAATTTTCAAAAAACACCATATTGTTGTTGTACTGCACAGCTCTCTCTCACTGCTGCAGATCCTCTTTTCACCTGGTTTCTGTTTTAGCTACAGAGTGAGACCTCTTTTCATCTTCTTCTTCTGTACTATCTTTGATTGCACTCGCACATGCGCAGTAGCTCAGATGTAGAGCATGTCAGCTAGCTAACTCTAGAGACAGTAAAAGAAAGCCTGTTTCTCCAACTTTGGTCAGTTACAAGGCAGGATTAGCTGGGAGACTTCTTCTAAACCAGGGAGCACATGTAAGTAGTTCTTTTGTAGATTATGGTGAACTTGTGTGTGTTGTAGCAGTGCTTTGCTATTGAGAACGACGTAGCATCGTTACGCGTCCGTTAGCCGGCTAACGCTAAGCGTACGCAGCTAACGGTTGTGGTTAGCCAGCTCATTTCGGACTGTGACGTCACAGTCCGGGCGCATTTTTGAACAGCTCACTAGGAGACTGAAAGCAGGACACATTCAGAAACCGTATCTCACCCCAAAACAGCATGGATGGATTTTTTTAAATTTGGTTGGGGGGGGAAAACCCAAAAAAAAAAAAAAAACACCCCAAATCCCAGAAAAAGTGTTTTTTTCATAATATGGGCACTTCAAAGCAACACTTTTCCCGCTTCGGTCCCCTTACAGGTTGTCTCATTGGAACTACAGCTGCAGCTAAAAGTTACATAGTGTTGCTTTAACCAACATTAAACTAACGAAAACCAGGAGGGTAAATTAAATAATTTCTAATTTGCAAATTTTTTAGAAATCCTCAGACATATGGTATGCTTTGGTGATTGCATCTGTGTAATGTGTGTGTGCGTGCATGCATGCTTGTGTGTTTCTTTCTTTGTTGCCACAGCCATTTCATCTTCAAAGCCATGAATAAATTGCTTAGTTTTAGAACCATGTAATCTAAATGAAGCGGTCTGTGATATTTTATTGATGTTACATAAAAATTAAAGAGCAACAAACATTTATGTTGTATTCATTTTGCATGGCGTGCTATCATAGCAGTGACGAGGATGAGATGGGCTCACAAGGATGAGCCTTCATGAATCACTAATGTAGCGTTTTTGATCCGCGCAAGTTAATTATCTCTCTCTCTCTCTTCTCTCCCTCCTCCCCTCCCCCTCTCTCTCTCTCTCTCTCTCTCTCTCTCAAACATCAGGACAAATTCTCTCCTTTGCCATCTTTCCGGTTCCCCTTGACAGATCATCTCCACTTCATTATGCTTCATTTACAAACTCGCAGGTCTAGTGCAGTTTATTGTGTGTATGTATATTTGCGTGTGTATAAACTGTAATTATATCTGTGGATCTTCATGGAGGGGGGTATCAAATGGAAGAATAAAATACTTATTAACGTGAAATACTTATTACTAAATAAAACATAATGTTATCCTAGTTGGGGGTGTATTTTAATGTGCATTAGATCTACTGCATTACTGCCAGAAAGGCAGATAAAAAGAATAAAGAAAGCAGTGAAATGAATGTAAGCACATGCTGAAATTGTGAGAAGGTAAAATCAAGAAAATCTTTCTCTGAAATAAGCAAAACACAACAAAAACAGTGAAGCAGCAGCAGCAGCAGCAGTTGCTATCTGGCCGACTCACTTGTCGAAGATGATCTTGATGGGGTAGCCTGGAGGAGCCTCAATGATCCATTCACAGTTAAGGGCCTCCTTATAGAGTTCTGGCCAGCCAGGGGAGAGGATGATCCCACTGGGAGCCTTCAGATCCCCTCCACATGGGGCTACCGGAGAGAGAGAGAGAAGAAATGGAGAAAGAGAAAGAACGAATAGAGATTAAATTATGCATGTCTTTCCCAGCTGATGTATGACAACGTCCATAGATGATCCCATGCATCAGCCGGGGCTCATCCCATTTCTTTGAGTGCCAGGGTCTATCTAATGTAAATTGGTGACAGCTAACTTCAAGGTTAACCATTTCTCCTAGGAACATACCTCTTCATTGTACGTGCGTCTGTGTGCATGTGTGCACAAGGGCATGCATTAAATATCCATGTGTATGCATATGTTTCCTCCCCATATGCTGTTGTCTTTAAATCGGTCATCAAACCCCTCCTACAAAAGGTGCTGCTGTCATCCCCATCAAACAGAGAAAACAGAACATCTTTGATCGCTAGCACAAAAGACACTAGAGCACATCGACCCCTCTCCAATAGAGGGTTACAGATGCTGTGCATCTCTGTAACTGCCTATCCTTAACCAGAACACACAGGCACAGTGGAGGGCTCAGTTACAGTGCCAGCTCCTTGCTCCCTTTGAAGTGGAATGATTTAATCAGCCAACTCAGCATACTGAAGGACATCTATAAAACGCATTACGCTACAGACGCAGGGGTATGATAGATGGTCTCAGAGGAATAAAAAGCTGCTTTGGCACACAGGGGGAAGTGACATGTTTTCATAATGGTTTCTCCTTTGCGTATCATAAATAGTGAGCCTGATTAGGCACCTTAGAGCCCTAACCATATCTGTGTTTAATGTGCTACACTGCTGGTGTCCAAGAGCCTGAGCTGGTTAACACCTAGCTTCATCTTGGCTTTGCCAGCTCTATTGGCCTTTTCTGATTTGCTGGAAATAGTTTATTGATATTGAGTCAGGGAGGGGGTGAATGGATGGTTCAGCAATCTGCATGTAAGCACAGCATGTCTGCAGCTACAGATACTTAAATGAACAAAGCTTCTGTATCATCACCAGCAATCCCCACCATTTAGTCAGATCTTATTGATCCCTGCCATAAGAATGTATGGCATTATTCATATTAATCAATTATATCTGCAATTTGTTGTTGCAACAATTGTGAAATACATTGAGTTAATGCATCCTAGAAGGAGCAGAAAATAAATTTTTTAGATTGTTTTCTGGTCCTCCCCTTATCAACACCAATTCATTCACTATTTGGGTGTGCAGAAAAATTCATATTTTTACAATCCTGAAATGTACAGTAGTGATGATACATTACTAGCTAGAGTGAACATTAAAACAAACATACTTTCATTTTATCGTTGTAAGCTATAACACAGTGGGCATCTAGCCAATGAGATGCTTGACTACGGAATAAATGCTTGCGGATTTTCCTCTTAATTACTTAAATCCTCTGCATATTTACCATGGTGATATCTGGATTTTTTCTGAGTCACACAGCTAACTATGCCAACATAACTGTGCAGGGTGCGATATTGGATATAAATGTGGAATAATCACACTCATCTTGCTAATATTTACAACTAATATTAAAAATGAGGTCAGTTAATATAAGGATGTTATTTTTTAGACACCCATATGTGTCCCCAGCAATTGGCTTCATCTCATGTCACCTAATGAAAAAAAACGTGTTGGTGGGTGTAGCTAAAATGTTCAGGTTAGATAACAAAGGCAAAAAAACTGTTATAAGAGGACTGTCACAAAGGATAAGATAAGATAGACTTTACTGTCATTCATTTAAATACAGTGCTGTACAGTACAGTACACAGAGGAACAAAACGTGTTTCCACGATCCCAGTGCAATACAAAAGACCTACCACTCACTTACTACCACTCCTTTACTCACCTTCACAGCGGGGAACTGCATTATCCCACACCACGTTGCCATCCTTGAGAATGCAAGAGACGGTTTGTGAGCCGTGGGTCTTAACAAAGCCTTCCTCGCACAGGAAGGAGATCGAACTGCCCAGCTGAAGGCTTTCACCAAAGCGCTTCCCATTAACTGGCACACCTGGGTCTGGGCACTCATTGTGGCGAAATGCTATTGAAAATGCAGACAGGAGATAGGGTTAGTGTGAAGGACAAGACAGAGGTGTGAAATGATAATGTTAAATGTTTTTAAAGGGAAGAAAAATTACAACAACAAAAAAGTTACTGATTACTCCCCTCAGTCACTTAACATTACTGTAAGTCACAAAGTGAAAAGAAAAATATCCTAATTCCTACAAAAAAAACATTTGATAAAATGCTTTTAGAGAGAAATGAAGAAATGAAGAAACAAAGTGTCATCTTGTTGAAAACAAGAAAAAGAACACTTAATGTTCATTTAATTCTGCAGGTATTAATCCTTGTCACACATTACATTTTCTGTGCGAAGATGCTCATAGAGATCCCAAATTATAATTATAATTACCCAAGTTTCTGGACCAAACTTTTTTTTTTCCTTCTACTGTCAGCATTTAGCAATGCCAGCATTTAACGAGAAGAAATGTGTTTCACTTAGTGAGTCACATTGATTCACCCTGGTGCAGTGATTACAGAGGGTGGGAAACCACACCGTATGTAGATCATCAGCGCCAGATGACACTGTTGAGTGATACGTGGAGTAAACAAACAGGGGAAATTGTTTTCATACATCCTCAAGATTTTATCTATCAAGCCTCTCAATGAAACTTTAAGCAGGAGCCAGTTAGAAAGGCCACGAAAAAAACACAGTGAAACAAGAGGCATAACCCTGGAACAAGGCATGTAAACAAATACATCACCTGCGCCACTATTGCTCTCACTTAACTCTCTCGCTCTCACTCTTGTACGCACACGCAGGTAGGTGACACATGTAGGTGTTGATGAATGCCTCTTCTGTATCCATTGGACCCTACAGAGTGCTAGCCACACCTCATCCATCACGATCATCTTATTTATTAACGTGCCAAAATCTCCTCAATACAGTTTGGCATGTCCTTAATTAACATGAATGATGAAAGTTGTCCGCTCAGCCCCACAACCCCCTAAAACCGGTCCTGCAGTGAGAGGACACCGTTCTCAGGAACTAACCGTCATCTTCAATTAACTGCTCTCAACATTCATTCACCGCGCTGCATTGGTAATTTATTTATTCATCCAAATAGCTAATTAATGCATTAGTCACCATGTGTTATCCACATTGTGGCTTTACAGAGGCACCTGGGTTGGGTTGATGGCATGTCTGCAAATGAGCTAGAGCCAGGCCCCAAAAGCATTCTGGGTAGGCTGACATATGTTTCTTTTCTTTTTCTTTTTTTGCTAGAGCAGAAATAGTTTAAAGAACTAGCAACAGAATACTGGAGTATTCTGAGTATAATGTAATTTTACATACCAGCCACCAGTGTACTAGATTAAATGATCACACAAATAAAACAGTGTATAAAAAGATTTTCTATTGTGAAACAACATGATCAGCCGCATAGCAGGTGAAGTGCCTGTAAATATTTTGCATCATATCTCATTTATTATCAGGCCTGATTCCTACAATTACAATAATTATAATTATTACTTTGGGATGGGAACCTCCAAAAGTCAGACATAAATGTGAGATGATTGGGTTTTTAAACAGGCTGAACAATTGTTCACTAGAGAGAGCTTTAACTGAGACATTTTGCATGGACATCCCTGGATTAGTGAGGTAAAATATATTTGTTATATGATTAAAGCTATAGTGTGTAGTTTCTGCCGCCCCCATGAGGAATTATAAGTACATTGTCGGCGCATCCACATGATACAAGCCTTCCGTAATCGCGCAATAATAGGAAAGTTGGCTGTTGATGATTGGTAAAAACCTCCAACTTACAAACATACAGTGAAAAAGGATTAGAGTAGACGATAATGTGAAGCAGAAGTTAACCAAAATTCAAGGATATATCTGTGTGCACAGGTACGTTCAGGTACATTACCATTAGTAATAGAAGGTTAAGACAAGATTGAAGATGAAGTCCATTTCATGTTCTACTGCTTATTATATGATGATTTAAGGGCTACATGTTTTCGTAAAAAATTCATTTCAGGTGAGTTCTTTTGGTTGGATGATTATTTATAAAACGTAAGCTGCATTTTAGGGAGGGTACCTTTTTTGTGGCAGATTATATTTGTCAAGCTTTGGACAGAGTATTTTTTTCCCAATGTATGTAAGAAGTTATGTTCTTGTCTTACACATGCCTCACTACTGTAACGGCATTTCTAGTGCATTATAAGTCCATGTGTGCTGGACACTTGTGCATATAAAATAACTACCTCACCAACCAATGCTCCCAAGTAAATGAATAACTCTATAATGCTGTGGTAAACTCAAAGTGAGAAGTACAAACAAGACCATGTAAAAGCAACAAACTGTAAAAGTAAAAAAAAAAAAACATTTTATTGCTTGCATTAAAGTGCAACAGCAACTCATTTTAGTGCCAAATCTTGTTGAGACAAACCTCCCAACGGCACCTTAACTATCTATGAAATAGCTTTGTGGCTTTATAGGGCCTGGGTTAGACACCCTGTAAGGAGATATTTATTTTGCGATGTGGAAGAATGCAAAGATCAGGCTCATTAAACAATAACGCATATGCAATCAATGCAATAATCCTGCTGCCAAACCCTCATCGTACAGTATATCCATGAAATGGGTTTACCAGCATGCAGCCAATGTGTACTGCGTCAGAGCACAGAACCCATCTGGAATTTCCTCAGAAGTCAGCAGCTACCCAGAGCAGAATATAATGAGCACTGCCGCAATGTATCTGTCAGGTAAGGATGCTGCATCTTTGCTTGGGCTTTATTTAGATGTCAAGTCTCTATTTAGACAATAAAGACAGGGTTTTTGTCATTTTTCTTTTTTTTTTCTTCTTTTGACTGTGTGTGCAAGGAATGTGTTGCTGATAGGTGGATGAGTTTTAATGCAGTCTGTGGGAGACATAGATATGGCAGATAATTAATGCATGCACACACACATACACGCACAGACACAAATAAACACACACTGTACACATGGCACAAACGATCCAGAATACAAAACATCCAGTCAGTCCAGGCTTTTGTGATAAGCTTTAAAGACTTGCTTTTATCTACTTTGGAAGTAACATCCAAAACGTACTTGTAAAGGTGATGTTAAAGCCTCTGTCTGTGTAGGTGTGGTCAGTCAGGAACTCCAGTCGGGCCACATGGGCACTAGTTGTTATAGGAGGAGGTAGGGCATCACCGGAAAAGGTACCCAGGATAGGAGACTCAGCCTGACAAAAAAAGATAAAGAGTTTCTGATGAGACAAAAGGTATTCTAAGCTACAAAGGGAAAGAAGTCAGAGAGTATACAGCTCCAACAGGGAGGTAGACAGATAAAATGACAAGCAAGTCCAACGACACTGGCAGCTGTGGCTGTTTGGCTCGTACTTAAAATTATACAGGCTGCTTCTCCTACTCACATGCACGACTGATAGACAGGTCAATAGTTGAAGTTGCAACAAAACTATTCCGGGTAACTGATGACAATAGCATATACGTAATTCTGCAATACCTTTCCCCCATCCTTGATCGAGAGGAAGTCAAACTGTTTCTCCATGCTGAGGTCGTTGAAGGCCAGATTGATGCGGCTCTCAGGATTGGTGATGATCAGCCACACACAGTGCATATTGTTGCCATACTCCTGAGGGTAGTTGGGAGACAGCAGTACCCCAGATGGAGTGGTAAAGTTGAAGAAACAGGAAACTATAGAAATGATGAAGAGATATAGACAGAGAGAGAGGGGGAAAGGATAAAACAAAGCAACATAAACTGAGTGTATAGGAGGAAATTCAATTTACTTTTGCTGACTACAAGACAATATGCTACACACAAACACACACATGTCTAAATATGTCTGAATGCCAATAACATATTACAACAGATTGTGGCAAATTTGTCCTATGTATCTATGCTTATGAGAGGACAAACCCACAACAAAAACAAGAAACAAAATCTTATTTAACGATAGAACCGCCATAGCCCACACCATTTGTGATTAAAAAAATGTAATTATTCAATCATTGTTATGTTTCCTTCCCGCCCCGACTTTTTCCTAAATGACTATTATGCACATTCTTATATTGTCATAATGACAGAATAACATTTAGAAAATGGATTGCTGAATAGATGGGTTTTGGGTGTTGTTTTTCACCAAAACACCCCCCTTTATTCGCCAGGAACAGCGGCGATTAACACTGGTCCTCTCCTCCGCTGCGTAATTGGTAGATTCTTTGCGCAAAGAAGGTTCAGTTCATCATGAGAGTCTGAGAGAATGAACAAAGAGTCTTGGAGAATCACTTGCTTATTAACCCTCTACAAGCTGACAGCAGTGGGGAGGGGGTAAAATGAACAGCCCTTCTGACTATCAGTCCATCTGACCTCTGACCTCCAAATCTGGGACCAAAATGGGAGGTAGAGAAAAGCCAGTCTCTGCACTTTAGATAAACAGAAGAACATAAAGTTAGGCCATCAGGGTCCATACATCAAAACAGAGGTAAAGAGTTCACACAGCTAAAAAGTAAAAAATAAAATAAAATAAATAAATGTCAATAGTAAGATATGTTAATAGACAAATATGTCATTTTCCATTACAGTAAGTGATGCATTTGCATAATGGCCGCACAGCATATTGAGACAATAAATGGAACACAGAAACTCATTTGCACCCCAATATTCACTCACATGCTATTATAATCACCTATAATCATCGCACTAAGGTGTGTATACAGTATCCATCCTGTCATATGTGTATAATATCAGAAATGAAAGCGAAACTAATCACACTCTGACTATAAAAGTTGTGTCCCATTACGGGAGTCCTTTGTGTGCACTATACGCTATAATAATATCAGGAATGGTATTTATGTGACACATTTGAACAAAACAGTAACGTTTCTAAATTGTATTATTTCCATAGGTTGGTGTGGATGTGCGCGATCAGATGGCAGGTTGTGTGTTGACTGTTGAACTGAAAGACGCACTGCGCACGGGAGTCATGGAGGGATACATATAAATGCTGAGGGGACTTTTTGTCGTTCTTTCATTTGACAAAATGTGATAATGTAATCATTTGCACCATTATACTATTATATTATCATTCAGTTTACTTGCCAAAAATAAAAATGCTGAAATTGATTACCATGTTTCAGCATTAGTTTCATGCCTTTTAGGTTTTAAGCTGCAGGTTATATGTTGCTTACAACTCAAAACAGCATCAGACAGAACCAAACAGAAGAGACACTAGGCTATTTCTAAATAAATATAGTAGATGGGCTGGTTTTGATATTGTATCATGTAAAAATTGGGGGAATGGAAACTCCAGTAGAACAGCAGGGAGAGTGGCAGGAAAATTTAGAAGGGTTGGCAAGCAGGGGATGCAAATTTGATCATTTATAAGAATCAGACAATTTATATAACATATAATATGTCTTCTATATTGTTTATAATATATTATCAGTGTGTATCTTGCAAGATTTGTTCACGCCTCGTGGAAAAATCTGCACACTTGCTCAACATAGGTGCGAGGAAGCAGGCAGCGCTTCAGCAGCCTGTTGAAAGATAAACTACTCAAATAACAAAAAGGAGTAGGCCTACACATTATGAAGAAAGGAGAAATCATTCAAATAGAACCATCTGTAAATAGCACAAGGAATCAATGCCAGTGGGACTTACGTTTCACTTTCAATGTCTAGTGGAAACTAAATGTTTGTAGAGCATCAACAGTAATGTTTACAAAAGCAAAGTCACTATATAAACTCATATTGAGTGAAGTTTAGAGTTATTTGTCACAGACATCAGTCAGTATCAGCCAGTCATCTTGTCCTCTGTCCTCCTCCCTCTTCTGAGGTCCAATGACGTCATTGACATGCATAATAATTATGCAATAGTGCAGGGGCTGAATGTTTTTCTTGCTGCTACAGAGATTAACACAGCACTACAGAGATGGAGAAGTATGATGCGTTAATGGCCCATCAGCGATAACAAAAGGATACAGAATGTCTTGGGTGTTGGACTTTGGCAGTTGTAGTAGCACTAAAATGCCTGCCGGCGCTAGGTAAACCTCGTGGAATGAAATGGGGATAGAGGAAGCCTAAACTGAAACATAAGCTGAAAAAAGTACCCAAAATAATTTTTTTTCAAGCAATGCCTAGCTTTAAGGAATGTGTTGGCAATGTAAATGAGAAATGGTCTCATCTCTCTCCCTCACTACTGTCCATGCTGTCACTTGATCCCGATTACGCCAATGGTTATGCCGAGAGGGCAACAACACAATACCTCGATTTTAAACTGAGATATCTATATCTGATGGGACAAACAGACCACTCCTGGTGTGTCATGGGCACTTGCTCTTATTTCTGAAAACAATGCAACGGTTCTGGAGATGTACATTTTCTCAACTATTCATCGGTTTCTAAATAAACAAAGGAATAATTTGAGGTGAGAAACTGGCCCATGAAAAGGCAGATTGGTCTAGTCTATCTATCAATTATAATTAATCTATTAATTGTCTGGGGATTTACATAGGCTGGCATTTTAAGGATGCCCCGAATTGTCTGGAAAACCAGACAATTCCATTTCAGCAACCTTAAATTTAATTGCAAGCTCAACATCAACACAAAACTAAGGATAATTCAGTTCAAAGTTATTGAAGAAACATGGAAAGGTTGTAGGGGGATCTGTAAGATAATTTGAGTCTTAGTCAGTAAAACAAAACACTACTTTGTTTCCCAAATGCACATTAGATATTTACATTTATATGCAGAGTAGCTTTAAATAGCCTAGTTATGGGAATACAACTATCAGGATTTGCAGCTAAGGTTGCCTTTTTTATTATTAATTATAATCAAATGCTTACCCAGCAGTGCAGGAGCAATATTAATATTATCATCCTCAAAGATGGGAGGACTTCTCCCTTCTTGTAAGTAATGAATTTATCTCAACTTTTCAGTTAGTTCTGCATCCATGTGCATCCAACTGCATTTCTTTAGAAACTATTAGCTACAGGATGTGCTCTAACTGTTTAGGATCGGAACACTGTGTTCGCAATAAATAGAAATAAATATCCCTCATATCTGATGCACATGCAAACAAAAAAGTAGGCAATGAACAACTCTACAACATTGTCAACATCAATGACAAAGACAAGCATGCTGCATTGTATCTGCATGATTAAAAGAGTTTGTTAAATGTTAACTAAATAAACAATGTTCACCAGTGTTATGTGGCCAAATTGACTCTTGTGCCAGCAGCCTCTGTGTCATTCAGCTCCGTGAGGTTTATCTAGATACTGCAGCTTTTTGTCCACTCTATTATCTCATAAATAATACAACAGTGGGCATTATCTGCACGGTCAGCTCTCTTTTCCTTTTGCCCTCATCCTCTAACTCTTTCACTCTCTGTGTTTGTCTTTCATGGCGTTAATTAGCTAATAAGCACTCCTATTGTTTCAAATCCACAGCCTCGGCTGGGCAAACGGTAGGGATAATCTGATCATTTATTATGCAGCACTCATCTGCACAAACATACATATTTATGCCCCCCTTGAGTAGCGTTGTACTCATGCACATGTCCGCAAATGGTGTTTGTAGAATCTGAATAACATAAGGCATCCAAGAACTTACAAACGCAGCTAGGTTTCTTAGCAGACCACTGGTTGTTCTTCTGACAGGTGATGTTCTTTTTCCCCATCAGCTCAAAGGCAGGTAGACATTCAAAGTAGAGTCTGTCCCCGTGACGAAAACCTGCCCCCTCCCGTTTGCCATAAGCTGGGATTCCAGGATCTCCACAACTGCCTTGGTCAATTTCTGTGTAGTTAAAAAATAAACACATAGACAACAATATTAGGTATGCAAAATTGACATTGATAATAAATATTATTTTAGTTGGAGAAACATGAATGAGGATTATACAAATAAAGGCCTGCTTCTGTTACTTATAATAATAGTATAAATACACATAAATGTTACAACTGAATCAACACAAGCCACCTCCCTGACTGTCTTCTCCTTAAAGTGCCCATATTTTGAAAATAAATCACTTTTGGGTTATTTTGTGTCTCTGGTGCTTCCACACGCATACAAACTTGGAAAAAAAAAACATCCATGTTGTTTTGAGTGAGATACGGGTTTCTGAATGTCTTCTGCCTTCAGTCTCCGGGTGAGCTATTCAAAATCTGCAGGGCTTTCTACGTCACTAGCCGAGACGAGGTGGCTAACTGCTAGCGCTAGCATGCTACCTCGTTCTCAATGGCAAAACACTGCTACAACACACACAACTTCACCATCATCTACAAAATAACTACTTACATGTCCCTGTTCTGCAGGTATTCCACGCAGAGTTGGAAGTGTGCCCTTGTTTAGAAGAAGTCTCCCAGCTAATCCTGCCTTGTAACTGACCTGACTAGCTAGCTGATGTGATCCTTACCTAGCTACTGTGCATGTGCGACTGCCAACAAAGATGGTACAGAAGTGAGATGTCTCACTCTGTAGCTAAAACAGAGACCTGGGGTCTCATTTATAAACGTGGCATACGCACAAAATGGGACTGTGTGCGTACGCCACTTCCCACGCAAAGGTTGTGACAAACTTGACGGGAGAATGTGCGGTCCTCCACGCAAACTCGCAATCGTTACCCTTAATGTTCTCGTTATCAGTCCGAACTTTAATACGGTTTGTGACAAAACCTGCATGAAGAAAAGTGTGTTTGCCTATTACACTGTCTTCCGTCTTCAAATTGTATCTCGGGGTGGGGGATACCACTAGTTGATGCTGTGTTGGCAAGGTGTTAACAATCACAAATTGTTGTAAACATATAAAACTGTGGTGAACCCGTGCGTAATGCTGCATGATGGCACTGCTGGCCCTGCAGGAGGACTACGCCAATGGAAGAATCAGGAGAAAAAGAGACTTCAGGGACCATGACGATGACTGGCTAATATGCCGATTTAGATTCCCTAAAGCTGAGCTCGTGGATCTATGTACTGAATTGGGTTCAGTAGAGAGGGCAACGCGCTGGAACCGTGCCATCCCGGTCCAAATAGGCTACAGGTCCTCGCCACTCTGGGGGAAACCAGCTGTTTCCAGAGTGTAATGTCAGACAGCTAAGTGTTTTGTTTTTTTTTATAAAATAATATATAGTTCTGTTAAATCTTATCATATACGTCTGGTATATTATTAATACATGAAGTTAGAGATCAGGTTTCCCTTCACTGTGCAAGAACAG
Source organism: Perca fluviatilis (assembly GCF_010015445.1). Lineage (NCBI taxonomy): Eukaryota > Metazoa > Chordata > Actinopteri > Perciformes > Percidae > Perca > Perca fluviatilis. The sequence goes on along the minus strand of NC_053124.1, from coordinate 12,549,596 downwards.
GCCAAAATTATAATTCAATTTGCAGCAATTCCTTAACGTCTGAGAAGTTTTTTGCTTCTTCTCCGCCAGTCATCATGATTCGGTGTAACAACTGCCAGTGTCATTCATATACTGATCAGCATTCACGAGGTGCTTTGCATTGTCTATTTATGGTTAAAAATAGGCATGTACAGGGCGGGATAAGAGGCTGATCCACGTACACACACTTGTAGGTAATCTCTGATTTATAAAGGGAACATTGCTTACAGGTGTGCGTACACGGTTTTATAAATCAGACTTTTTTTTTGGCGTACACCATTTTGGGCTTTTGGACGTACGTACACTTATAGAAAGGATCCTACGAACAGTTTTATAAATGAGACCCCTGAACACACAGGGTGAAAGAGGAACAAAAATATGGTGTTTTTTGAAAATTAAACCATGTAAACCTATTCTGGTACAACCTCAAAATACAATTATGAACCTGAAAATGAGCATAATATGGGCGCTTTAACCTTCATATTATCTTTAAACAGAAGAAAGGGGCAGAGAGAAAGACCTATCAACTCAAGGTTATTGCCAACTGTAGCCTCCAGCCGATACTGACAAGATACTACTACATGAGTAATAAGTGATATGAAGATGCAGGACCTCACACTAAATTAAAACAGATATTGCAGTTTTTCATTAATTCCAGTTTCAGGAAAATGTGGGGTCAGCTTATTAACATAGAGTTACTGAATACTACTGATTTATGTCTGACCCTATATTGTGACTTCCTAGGACGGCCAATAGTGATACATTTCCCCAAACCTAATTTATTCATTTACTTTTCTATTTACTTTTTTTTTTTTTGCTGACTTTGGAAGCCTGCACAAATAGTGCATTCATGTGCAGTCATGGAGTCTGCAGTCTGGAAAAAAAAATGACTTTCCTTATCATTCTATACAATGATGTTCTGCAGTCAACTCAGCTGTTGGATGATGTAGCTTTCCACCAGCACATTCCCCACATTCTTCCCACAGGGTCCACTAGGACAACACATTCTCAACGGGTGGAAAAACAAAGTGAACATTACATGCATAATAGGATGCACTTTACATTATTACCACCACTTATTACAGGAACATTATGCACATTTTATTTCTTACTCTTAAAGCTACCTTATGTATATGTTTTGTTACTGACACAATCTGTAGTCAGTTCTACTGATTAATTAGTGTTGGCTCAGCTGAAGTATGCCAAGGTGGTGGTGCCTCAGTGAATTCTGGTTTACAGTTACAGTTTAGATATTAGTCAGACACAATTGAAGAAAGATGATGAAGAAATACTTGAACAATAGAGTGAAGAAATGTTAAAGGTCTTCTGCTTGTTTTGAGTCAGTGCAGCACTAGAGCTTGTGTTTCAACCAGATGTGAGGGTTGCATGGTGTGAGAAACCAGGTACCTTCTGCAATTGCCCAGATCTGTGACACCTCTAAATTAAAAACAATCTGAGAGTACTAGCTGTTAAGGTTACATGTCCTTAACAGTAACCTCTGTTGGGTAATGCATCCTCAGCTATAGAGCTCCTGGGTCTGGTCATTACTTTAGTTGTTCCTGGTTTTGTTGAAACTTTGCATCAAAGCCATTCCTGTCTGGCGCCTTAGCTAAGCATGAATGGAAATAACTGAAAGGATATCAGCAGTGACTGACAAGGCAGACTAGATTTTACACTTAATGACATCAAAATCAACTGTGATTTTCCTATTGTCTTGTCAATTCAATTTGCCGCTATGTAGTCTTTACTGTCTCTTTATCCTTGCATAATGTTACCCACTAATGCTGCAAACCCCTCTCGCATCAGTCTCTCTCTGCCCCTGCAAACTCTCTCTTCCCTTGCAATGTGACAAGCGTTCTCACTTGCGCTGGAAGCTGACATGAGCACTTTCAGGTACATGGAGCGCGCGCGCGCGCGCACGCACGCACGCACGCACACACACACACACACACACACACACACACACACACACCTCAATGAACACGCTTCTTCCTTTAAACCACACACACCAATTTCATTATCGCAAGATTTATGCATCCCTCTTTCTTTCTTTCACTCACTTGCTCACTCAGTCACTCTTCCTTCTATTTTTCCAAGGTTGCAGATTGCAGATGGGAATGCTGAGGCATCCTATCGAGGCATCCGGATGGGGGAACACAGAGTGTGAATAAGCTCATCCATTCAGGAAATGACGGCGGGGCCTAATACGATTTTAAATCGCACCATGGGCGCTGCTGGGTATAAATACATACTCAGGCCTAATGGTGATCATCATTTAGAACACATATTTAGAGCTCACCACTGTTTGGATGTATGGCTGTCCTGAGGCAGCCTCATTCACAAGACAATTCATTGATCTTACGTGGAAGTCACCTTTAAAAGGGGGAAAGCTGAAAGCTGGATTTGAGATGGGCCTGAGAGAAAATTAAAGGGAAAATATACAGTAAAAAGGGAATGTATAAGATTCAACAGAAACTATGTCTGCAAGATCATGACAGCTATAAGACGGACACAACAATACATACATACATACATACATGTACAAATGCATACAAGCATACACACAATTATACAATCACTTGTTTGTCACTGTAAGCACTAAAGAACTCAAACTCCCTGTGGTGCTTTTCTCAAGTAAGGCCTCGCTGCCTCATGGGTCCCTACAATTAGGACTTCAGGGAAAATGAAGGAAATAAATATGAGGCCTTTGAAGTGTCTCTCTCTGTACATTGGTGTGTACATGTATTTCATGGACTGTCTGTTGTTACACATGTGTTTGTATCTCTGTGTATGTTGTGTATAGGAGATCAGGCAGGAGTGAATGAAAAAGCATTTCAGTCTCATGAATAAGGGACGAGATGTAATGGCATATTTGTTGTTCCTGTCTGTTTGACATTCTGGAGTAACCCAAGCATTGTAATGGGACTCAGACTCACATTACTGTCAACAACTACATTGCAATCTCCTAAGGTCTAAAACAACAAAAGCACTTTAACAGTCAAGTTTACCAGTATGATCCAATATCGCATACAATGTCTCAATGGGATTTTCAGGCACACATTTCCATCACCAAATCAAAGCCTTATACTGTATGTGAAGTTACATTACATGTCATTTAGCTGACTCTTTTATCCAAAGCGACTTCAAATTAAGTGCTTTCAACCCTGAAGGTGCAAACTCCAGACAACAAGTAGTAAGTGCAAGTACATTAGCTTTAAATAAGCAAAGAGCCATATGAAAGTGCAGCTTTAAGGGAAAAAAAAAAATTTATATTATATATATATATATATATATATATACATATATATATATATATGCGTAGGCTTTTGGCCATCCTGATGTCAACAGGGAGCTCATTCCACAATTTAGGAGCCAAGACAGCAAACAGTCTGGATTTCGTTGAGTGATTAGTTGTGGGGGCAGCAAGAAGGTTGGCTGATGTCTGGATGTAAGGTGGGGCTGATCCATTCGTGGCCCTGTATGCAAGTTCTAGTGTCTTAAAGAGGATGCGGGCAGCAATTAGAAACCAGCGAAAGAGCGGAGGAGCGGTGTAGTGTGACAGAACTTGGGGAGGTTGAAGACAAGTCGAGCTGCTGCATTCTGAATGAGCTGCAGGGGCCGGATGGCATATGCAGGCAGGCCATTCAGGAGGGAGTTGCAGTAGTCTAGACGTGAGATGACTAGAGCCTGAACCAGAACCTGAACCTTCTGCGTTAGAAGGGGACGTATCCTTCTGATGTTACGTAGCATGTATCTACACGATCGGGTAGTTGCAGCAATGTTGGCAGCGAAGGAGAGTTGGTCATTAAGTGTCACACCCAGGTTTCTAGCAGTCTGGGTGGGGACTACCACAGAGTTGTCAATTGTTATAGTCAGGTCTTGGGTAGGAGAGCCCTTCCCTGGAAGGAAAAGGAGCTCAGTCTTGTCAAAGTTGAGTTTCCGATGGTGTGTGGACATCCAAGAAGAAATGTCAGTCAGACAGGCCGAGATACATGCTGCTACTTGCGTTTCAGACTCCGGAAAGGAGAGAATTAGTTGGGTGTCATCTGCGTAGCTGTGATAAGAAAAGCTGTGCGAGTGAATGACAGTTCTGAGAGTTGGTGTACAGAGAAAAGCAGAGGGGACCCAGGACTGATCCCTGAGGAAGCCCAGTTTTGAGTGGGCAAGGTTCTGGACCTAATTTTATGAGAATATAGTTACTGAGTAGTTAAGCAAAATTACCTGCATATATTATCAGTGGGTGCCAGCCCTATTCAAGCACTGACAATAACATTTTGTCAACAGATGATTACACATGACAACATTCAGACCAACTTTCAACCTCAAAAACCTGTCTGAACAGGCTCTTAAAAAAAAAACACTCATACTGTTAAACAGTTAAAATTTCAGTTGAAAAATTGAGGCCACTGCAGAGTGTGTGCAACCCACACTCAAATGCATGAGTAAGGTGGGAGTGTGTGTACTGGTATGACTGTGTTTGCAATTACACTTGATGATCAGGCTTAAAATACAAGTAATTGAGAATGCAAATTAGATTTTGGGTGCTTCAATCTGGGAGGTGAAGTGGTTCAAAGTGTTTCTTCCCCTTCATTAAGTAGAACTCATTGTTTTAATTACACTTTGGTTCAGCATGCTGCTCCACTTTCTCTGTTATTTTTACTGATGAAAAATAAGCATCTGTGTGCAAGGGAGAAGACTCGCTGTGCTTCTGAGAGGCAAACAGCAGACTTATCTGGAAAAAGAACCCCCCACACATGCACACAGAAAGATGGAACACACACATACAGATTCATAAACTCACACTGTCACTCCTTTTTGTCTCTCTTGTTTTCACACATGCATGCAAGCACATACACATATTAAAATCCATTTTTAAAGCTCACAAATGTGTGCACACAAATATACACAATACATAGACACATACATAAAAGTACACAGCAAAATGACTACTAGCCCGTGAAGATGCATCGATTGCCATTGCCTGCTAATTGACAAAAATAAGTGCTTTTATTGTCATGCCTCATTAGCGTTCAAAGGCTCAAACATGACACAAATAATTAATCTAAAAGCACAATTTGTGCATAGTTGCAATGGAACCAGCACTTTGGGGTTTTATTCACTGATAGTCCTTGACTAGACTGAGTCCTTTGTAGAGTATACGTTTCATTTAAGGGTTTTGTAGTCTAGCTGTAATTTGCAGATGCAGCAGCATGCCATGCGGCAGAAGGAGCTCACATGGCAGCAAGTGCCACGCCTGTTTTCTTATGACGCTCTTAAGCTTCATTGCAAAAGTCTTGATGAGACAGATGGAGCATCTCTGACCCTTATGTTCTTGAAACTAAACTCATGATGATGAATACAGGGAAGGACAATACTGTTTCAGTCAACTGAATCAAAATGTGTTATGTCAGTGCCCATATTGTGAGCTTTGAGCAATGAGTCACAATGCACTGTGGTAAATGACCAAAAAAGGCACTTGATTTTATTTGAGATTGTCATAGAAAAAGTTACTTTTAAAAAGAAAATGCAGCCAGCAAGCCGGCGCATCCCAATGACTAGCAACTATAATGTGTAACCACACTTACCTTCATAGGACACCTTGAATCCCAGGGAGCCACTGGTGTCATCTGTTTTGAAGTTGAGCCACATCTGGTGACTGGTGCTAACCACAAGGTCTGGAGTGGTGGTACCAGACAGGCTACATAAAGAGACAAGAAGACAAAAAGATTCATGTGAATATACTGTGTGTTTGTGCTTTGCATAGTGTGACTGCAAGGTGTGTCAATTGTGTAACCTGGATCGTTGTTTTTTTTTTTTTACTATTATGAGCAGTGTTTGCACTTACTGCAGATAATTTTGTTTTACTTTAATAGCCCAAGGCCCTGTTTCTACTGCATTATTAAAAACTTTAATGCAGGCAGAAAAAAAACACCCTGAAGTTATATATTTAACTATCTGACTTTTCTCATCAAAGATAAGTGCTCTAAAACTGTTGCAGGCAATTCCAGTCTAAGAAGGCTTTTTTATTTTTTTATTTTTTTAACCTAACCTTAATTCAAAACAGTTGGGGACAAGAAAGTGGAAAATGAAGGCAAGATCAGTCAATGCCACATAAGTAATTTAATCCTATTTGAATAGTAATTCCCCCAACTCTAATTAGGAAGGAAGTGTATAGCTGTGGAGTAAGTGATTAAGGGCTCTAATTTTAGTGATGGCACACAGAGGATGGTGGGAGTAGTAAAGAAGTAGTGTCTGGAAAGGTTAGGTCCATGTTTCTTTTTCCTTTCCTGCTGCCTTATAGTAATTTGTGGTGGGTTTCTGTGTTCTTGTCTACGTATATGTACGTATATGTAGGAGGAAAGATTCAGTATGTAGTGTGTCCAAAGAAGCACCACAGTGCACCAGATTATGGGGATTTACCCTTCTCTTGTACTGTTTGCATTACTAAAACTAAAAGATTAGCAACACCTTTTTCAGATATATTGCCTGAATGACCAATAGATATGCATTAATTCTACTTCCCATAGACACAGGTTTGCAGGTATGGACACTTTTACTGTAACTGAACATCCAACCTAACAATGTGGTGATTGTGTTATAATTTACCTGCAAGCTAATCACTGTCTAAAACACTATCCTTGCTGGTGGTATGATTAAGGTAGTCTATCTGCTCATGACAATTATGTTCTTCCTACACAAGGACATCATTATCCCCATGGGAAAAACATTTGCGGCAGACTCGCGCCAAATTGTTCTCTTCCATTATCAAACTGTCAAGTGAAAAGAAGGGCTTTGATTGGCTGTGAATCACTACCTATGAACCACCACATTTATGACTGCAGTAGGGTTACATGCCGCTGACCTCAACCGCTTGCCTGCACCGCTGATTCACGAAAAATATAGTCCTAAATTAGACTGTGCCGATAGCTGCAGTATATTCTCTGGTCCTAAATTGTTCTATTTTGTTTGTGTGCAAGAGCGCATCTGATCTCAAAGACAGCATTGCTCAGTCTAGTTTCATATCATAAAAAAAAGTCCATAAGGGCAAAGGGAGTCCGTAATTGAATAGATTAGGTCACTTTCAGTATTTCTGTGCTGTGCAAGTATATGCACAAAAATATTAAAGTGAGAAAGATCTTACCTGATCAACAAACCCTTCCTCCACAAATCTCTCCCTCATTTATCTCCCACTTCCTCCCAGTTCCCACCCGGGCGAGGCAGTCTCGCATAAAAATCTGATCTATAAAAACTTTATTAAGGTGGTAAATTTCAGCACAATTAATAACAACATCCTGTGAATTGTTATGGAGCATCTGCTAGCACAAACTCCATTAGGGGGCATCAATATGCAGTTCGCAAGGCTGCACCACACGGCTGTGATCTTGTTTTTAACATTGGAAAGAGGTGATGATTGACAATGTGCTGCAGCATCTATTTTTCATGCACTACTGCATCAGGTGGTGATGAAATGAAAGAGAAACAGTACAACAGAGAGAAAAGGGCTCGAGGGTAAAGGGAAGAGAGAGGGGTGTTGCCCGCTGCAGGGAAGTGGAGGAGGAGAAAAGGCAAGAGTGCCAAAAAGAAGAAAGCTGAAGAGGAAAGAGAAAGCAAAAAAACAGAATATGATTACATGGAACATGAGTAGCAAAAAACGAAAATGACTGCTAGAGACGACGGTGCGAAGTAAAAGCCAGAAGTTAGAGAACAGAGGGAAGATTAAAGGCAAAAAGACAGAGGTTGAATGAGTCACTCACACGTGGAAGACGGTCTTCTGGTCTCCCACCACCTCGCCGTCTCCCACCGTCAGGGTGTCATAGCCTCGCTCCAGGTCAAAATCCTCAAATGTCAGCTTGATCACCTGGACAACAGCAGGGACATTGCCAAGACAACCGTAAACGGCAGATGCTTGAATGCTCCTCACCAGGTGCAGAGGAGAGACCCCTATCCCATCTGTGACTTTCCATCTTTCCGTCTATCCATCTATCATCCATCAATCTCTTTTGAATATTTGTCAGGCACACTTCCATTTAACCGTATGTACCAGCTGTGCATATTGTATGTAAAACGTCTATCCTTGTATCGTTAACCATGTATTTAAATATTTTGTCGTAAATCCTCACATACCTGATTGCAATCAGAACACTTTATTTAAACCTTTATTTATCCAGGTAAGTCGAGTGAGAACACATTCTCATTTGCATCCTTTTTTATGTAAATCACCTGTTTGGTATGGCCACAGAGTTTTGTCGATGTATATGTGTATATGTGTGTTCATATTTCGCTGCATCTGACTTTCTGTCTGGTGATTATGAACTCTCTCCCACTAATCAAATATTGGATTTCCTGCCAGACGGTCTGCATGACCCCTACTCTTGCTCATCAAATCAGCAGGTTGCAGATGCCTTTGTGGCCTGTTTAGCCAGACTCACAATAACTTTAAGCGGACCAGGAGATGTGGCAGGGGATTTGAGGTTGTCCACAAGGTGAATATATGCATCATAAAGGTGACACAAAAGTTTCAAAAGATTAATGTATTGGATTTTAACAGTGAGGAACAGTGAGGAAAAAAACAGACCTATTTATTTCATCTAATTTCTTTGTGCGAGAGAAGGTGGAACAAGGTATGAAAATCAATAAGTGTGCCCTAGCTGAAGGAAGCAAGGGGCAACTCTAATAAAGACAGACAGACAAATAAGGTTTGATTATGACAAATGTTGATAAAAAGACAAAAAACAGGGTAATGTGGGAGCCTACAATATAAATTAAAAAAAGCAGAACAAGGACTGTCTCCTATTTTAAACTGGCTGCCACTGATTTCCGCCAAATTCTTAATGTTTCCAGAGGACTGAGAGAGACTGGCCTAATGAAAAAGCTTATATAAATGCAAATTTTATTCTGTCCTATGTTAAACCCAGTGCCTAATGAAAATTGCCAAGGTGGAGAGAAGAGATGGATGATGTGTAGGCAAAATAGGTCAGATCACTGGATAAATAGAGTTTCATAGCACAAACTCATCTCCCATCTGCCAACTAACAGGTGAGGCACAGAGGGAGGAGGAATAAACAAGATAGGAAAAAAGCACAGCAACCATATACTGTATGTATGTATGTATATATATATACATACACTTTATATTGCTTGCCATCTCTGACGTCATGTCTGACATTTTGGTTGTTTCAGAACAGAGACCCCAGTCTCCCTGACACTGACGGATAAACACTTAAAAGATTGCCAACGGAAAACAACAGCATTCAGTACCGTCAGGACATTATGAAGAAGCAACAAGAACCCACATTAGTCATGATGTCACGAGCGAGGCTGCATTTAGGTCTAGAAGAGCTGTGTCACGTCCTACCCACCTCCCTTTGCAGTTCCGCCTCAGTCTCCTGCCTGACCTAACGTCTCCTCTGGCTGGGCCTATGCGGACGGGCAGGAATAGAAGCCCATTACATCTCTAAACAGAAAGAACAGCCTCTCTCCATCTTCATGGACCAGACAACAAGCGAGAGACAGCCCAAAGTACCGTTGTCTGTTTCAGCAAGGGTATACCCAGGGGTGTCTGTTTGTATGCAAGCAAGCAAGCAAAGGGTGGCAGGCATTGTATCCGACTACCCCCTCTGCCTTGCCTCTCACCTCACATAGCCTCTCTTTAACTCAAAGTGCAATAAGAGAACAGATTTGTAAAACCATTTTGTTTGAGTTCAGAGAAGGCTATTTGGCAGGAAAGCAGCTGGGTGGCCTTGAACACAACTCCAAAGTCATTGGTCTGAACAGAGTGGCTATGGCATTTTCATGATATCCTCTGAGCATGCTCTCAAAATCTCTCCATTACTCTTCTGTCAGTTTTTCCTCTTTACTCCTCTCCCCCACCACAGGTGTTTCTAACAACTCTCTTTGTCTTCCGTTGGCTTCTGCCCCCCCTCCCCTTTCATTTTCCTTATGTCTCCTGTAGCAATAATCAAAAAGTATAAAATGCATTATGTATGTCAGGGAAGATCTTCCTCTAGAGTTCCCTTTTCTAACAGGTGCAAACACACCAGTCAATTTGCTGGCAGCTAAACACACCACTTAACACGCCGCTGGAAACAGGCAATTACAGTAGATTAGCACTGCGCTGTTGCTTGAATCCCATGTTTAATGACTTTTACCTTAGATGTGTCTGTGGCTGTGATGAGCCAAGTGCAGTTAGCATTGTTGTCATACTGGACCGGGTAGTTTGGAGATGTGATGACACCAGAGGGTCCTCTCAGTTGACCTCCACACATTGGTGCTGCAAGGGGAGACACTTGCATGTTGAATCCACAATAGTTGATGCTGTTTGGCTGTCAACCACATCAGCCTCCACCTGTTAAGTTTTTCTTATTACTTATACTTGCAATTGTATTTCTACATTGTGCATTATGTGTAATCAATCATTTATTTTTAATTGTTTTCTGTATTCATTTAAAAAAAACCTGCATGGGGGTTCAAAACTCTCAACTCAATTTTGGCATGGATAGCATCCTAAAGAAGAACATCCTAATGAGTAAAACGGAACTGAACTGTGAGCAAGCAGCACTTTTGAAAGATGAAGCTGTTTGGCAAGTGCATGGCAATGATGACTGTTTTTTAAACCATCATCACATTATAAACAAAAGAGCCGCACAAACAAAATAAACTGCTGTGCATCCTCTAAACACTTGACTTGCCAATTTAGTGTGGCACCATGAAAAATAGACTAATGAAAGATTCAATCAAACCCATAAATCACACATTGTTTTCCAAAGGTCGAAAATATACTGGGGAATTGTTTTGTAAACATTGTTAGGCTAAATTATTATAACAATCAAACAAACACAATGACATGTCTTTATGATCCCCTGCCACTGTAAAATGTTTAAAAATAAATTTGGGCAACCGTTAAGATAGTTGGGTACTGCCCAAGTATAGCTTATGTATGGTATGGGAGACTTTATCGTTGGAGAAAAAAATACAAAACAAAAATTGAGTATCACACTTTAATATTCTCATTTAAAAAGAGTAGGTGAGAAGTTAGCAAACCAAGCTTTAAAGGACAGTGTGACTTTTTTCTCGAGGCCTGAGGGTGTCTGCATGGCAGAACTGTTAAACACCCCTTCAAAAATTAAAGCAGAATTTCTAATGAGTACTTTAAGGGAAGTGAGTGTGTACATATTTGGGGGATCACCTGAAAGTAATTGAAAGGGCCTGAACCAACTTCCCAAATTTTAATGAGTTATGTCTCAGAAAGGTCCTTCGGGTGTTCAAGCCCCAGTCAGTGGCTCGATGCACAACCCCTCTCCCACCAAATCGCCCCAATTAAAATGTAAAAAAAGAACTCAAGTTAAGAAGTTAAGGGGAGAATAAAGTAATTAATTTGAGTTGTGCCTCCAGTGAGGGTGACCTTAATTAAAATAATAGAGCAGAGATGATGTCCATTGAAGCCGTCATGTCCCATGCAATTTTTTATTTTATTTTTTTTAATCTTGGGGATCATTGTGCCTGATACACCCAAGTTTGTTTAGTGGTACACGGTATGAGAGAGCAATAAGCTACCTAGCGATCAAAGTCCATGACCAAAAAGAAAGGATCAATGTAATATGAGCCGTTAATTTCATGTCAGGAGAAAGAATTTGCAGCCAGAGATGACTTTTTTTTTCTTGTGCTAATGATAGTGCTGTACAATTTAATGATGACTAATGCTAATTTAGGATACAGAGATTCAATTATTCCTGAATGATGTTTAATCTTAATTGAGGCAGAACAAAGGCACAGTACCGGGTTAAATAAGGATGATGGAATGAGATATTCTTAAAGGGCAAATTCACTGAAATTATGTCAATCTTGAATGTTTCTTTACATAGAACAGAAAATCAACTGAATGTGATCTTGTGGCCTGCAATCATAAAGGCTCAATCACTTCTTTTTTTTTTATATTTATTTTTTTGTTCAATACGAGAACTTCATTTTATTTGGTGTCTCAAAACACCAAAATTCTTTTCTGAAATGCAGCTGATTGACAATACTGTATTTTAGATAAGACGAAGCACTATAAATCCCCCCACCCTTATAATCCTTCCAAGATCATGCATCCCCTTTGCTTAGTGCTGTAATTTAATTTGGGAAAAATTGGATCAGTCTAAGACAAAAGAAAGAATGGGGGTTCCTGTTGGAAGCTGGATTTTTGAGAATACATTAACTGAAGTAGAGTAACAACGATTGCCTATAGGTGACGTTAAAGGTGAACGCTGATGGTGATTATTAGATTAGACAAATCCGTCAGATATTAGGGGGTTCAAAAGCCCTAATGGGGAGACTGGTTAAAAATGGCTAGGAACAAAGGTAAATATTGGTATGTATATTTGTATAAAAATCAAAAACAGATTATTACAGGTCCAACAATACTTACCCACACCTCAAAGACAATTTTATATGAGCTGTTCTGTCAATGCACTTTCTGATGTTGTCATTTATCAACATCTCAATCTCAGAACTGCTGCAGAATTGTTTGGCCTAATTACTTCAAACTAGTTATCACTCAGCATTTTGTAATTACGAGGCCTTTTTGGAGTAATAACAAAACATTTTGTGCTATCGAATCACAAAATAATCAACCACACCTGCCAATTTAAACCTGCAATGACGTTGCAAGCTTATTTGTAGCCACTTTGGGGGCAGTGGAAACATTGACATGTCATCACCATTTAAGATGATATGGCAAAGTTGTTTGTTTACACCTTCACCAGTTACAAAGCAACGTTATTATTCATTTGCAGTAGTGCTTCTTCCATCTGGGGAATGTAAGTCCAATATTCACTCTCCTGCTCTCCTGCTCTCCTGTTTTTAGTCTCTACTGACTCCTGAGAAAATATCCGGCTCTTTGGCTGCTAAATGCTCCACCATCTTTAAAGGCTAGTTGCTAACTGTCTGTCTGCCATTTGATGCTAAGCAGGTAGTATACAATGTGTTTTTAGAATATTTACAATAAAAACAGAAGCGGCCAGCTCTGTAAAGCAGAGGAACCCTGTTCATGTTGTCACGTCGTTTTCACATTGTCATTTGATACATTGTCATTATAAACATAGCGATTAAGTGGTTTTTAATTAGAGGGCCTGTGCCAAATGCCTACTTAACTCTTTCTTGTACAACACATTGCTTCTGGTGGTGGAACACATAGCATTGTTAAAAATACCATGGATCATATTTTGTTTTTGCCAAACTGAGCTACACAAGTCATTACAAATATTCAGCCCTTGCACTGATCAAAGATACTTCATTTGAATATTTTTCTCTGCCCGAGTTCTTTCAGATTAATGACACTGACTATCAGAACTCCGTTGAATTGAAACCAAAAATAATCCCCAACAGAAAACAATGTCTTAAACCATTTTGATATGCATTTTGTGGTCTACTAACATTAAATATTAAAGTAAGAGCTGAATGTGTCTCATTAATTGGAATTTTTGGTTATAGAATGTTGTATTACTTTAAAGCTCTAAGAGAACACTACCACCAAGTTCAAGTGAAATATTAATATGTCCTGCTCCAATGAATACACTTCACAAGTCAGATACCCATCAATTAAACCAATTATACTACACAATAAAAGTCAAAAATCAAATCTACTCTGATTAATTCAGTTCACTGAGGCTGAAAACTGAAACTGAGGAGCACATGAGCATCAGGAATACCGTACAGGGAGCCTGACCGCTCTTCCTGCTTGTCATAAAATGGTCAGAAGTGAGGAAGACATGACTGATGGGCAGCACTATGCCAGCATGGCTAAACAGCAGGAAGCAAAAGAATGCCGGCCAAATGTCAAAGTCAGGCCAGTCACAACAAAATGGTGAATACTTAATCAAAAAAAAAAAAAAAATAGAAGAATATGGACTGGGCATCTCCACAAAATGACAGCACACTCTCCAGCATATGCATCAACATCAGGGCACCTGAGTATCAAAATATAAATGGAGGTCATATTGAGAATACTACTAAACATGTGCATAGATGGACGAAGCCACACGACAATCCTTACCTCTGCAGATGGGCCGATCGTCACTCCAGCCTACATAGCTGTCTGTCACTCTGAGACAACTGATGCTCTTTGAGCCCTGCAGTTCATAACCTTCGTCGCAGGAGAAATGCACTGTGGCTCCTCGCCTGCAGTTAAGATTGCATACAGAGAAAACACATCAGCATCACAATCCTTCCCTGTATAAAAACACTTCTTAGCAGCGGGAGTGCAGATGAGGAGAGAGTACCAAGAAAAAATGTTCATTGCTGGAAAAAGAAAACAGATTTTTTTTTTTTTCTTAGACTTCCCAGGTGTGATTTCCAAAAAGTGCTGCATTGTGGGAGGTGGATGTTACCTATTTGTCTGTGTTACAGCCGACCACTGATAGAAACAATAGCTCTGACAGGAATGAAACTCCATAATCCCACCGGCAATATCACCATCCCACAGAGGCAGCCTTTTAATATGGTAGGGTATTTGTTTCTAGTGTACCCATTTCTCTTCAGGTTTGGTTACAGTGGCTTTATGGGGCGTGACACTGGGTAATGTGCTGTATGCTAGAGCACATTTCAAGATACAGTCCCTGATTTGTAATAGCACCCAATAGTTTCCTCTCAGCTCATTGTTGAGTAATTCTCAACTGTGAACACTGTTAAGATCAACAACGTTGAACTGGGAGATCATTTTGGAATATATTTGGGACTGAATTTAAAAAAGCACAATGTCAATACTGTGGCATTTCTGATATGTATTGACTAATAAAGATTGTCCCATTATTAAATTTGAAACATTTGAAAACTAAATAAAGTAAATACTACCTCCAAGAGACATTGGATTGGAACTAATTAAAACTCTGATATTATTTAAACAGAACACAACTGAACTGATAATAAAACAATAAATGTAGAACAAACTCTTAACAGCATACTGTCACAGAGCACTGTCGTTGTACCACTTACAAATTAATTAGGACTTGAAGATTAAATTAGAAAACTGAAAGCCAAAGTTACTTATTTGAACAATTGTAACAGTCAAATCAAAAAAATGAATGCAATATCTACAACATAATACAGACTACAGACATAATTTACCTTGACATTTTTTGTTCACAAGCCATATACAATTATACTGCATAGCTCAAGCCGATGTAGTAATATACTGTAGGTAATAAAGCCAAGTAGAGTCATCATTTGTCTCAAAGGAAATCAAAGTCTTAGACACCTGATTCCCATCCCTTCTAACCAAAACTAATTGTCATCACAATCATTCACAGTGTGTCCATCAGCCTGTTTTTGTTCAGGAATCTTTCATCTCCAGTGTTCAGCTAAACTTGCCACTTAATTAATTGCCCCTTAAATCTTTCTTCACTCCCTTTTACCTGAAGTCTGAGCCTTTTCTTTTTCCTCGATCCGGGATCCCCGGGTCTGGACACATGTTGTGTCCCTGCGCCACACCCATCTGAGACACTGATAGGAGAAAACAGAGACAGAAAAGGGTAAGAAAGTACAGTTTATTCAACAAAAGAACATCTGAAAAAAATAGTTGTTAGCATATGAACATGCCTATACTGTTTTAAGTAAGTATATAAATAAGTTCCACAAGCTGGTTGTAGTACACTTACCTGGCCAGTGTGAAAATGGTTAATGTGACAGACCACACCCTGACTTTAGTAAGAGGAAATACTGGACTTCTATGGACACATTATGCAAAAGTCTATACAAGCATGTTTCCTCTAAGAAGATAAAAACCTGATAAAGTTTATTAAGGTTCATTGTTATGAGTTTATTTGTTGTTTACTTTCTGCTGTAGCCTTTTCTTATTGTCACATGAGAAGTGCTTGCTATTTGCAGTGCACTAGCTTTGCGTACATCAATGTCCCTGCTTAACATTCCTTACCAAGAACATCTTATCCCAGTGCACATTTCTGATGGAGCTCTGTTTAATCATGTCACTAGGTGCAAAAGACTGAAAGGTAAAGTGCCAGAAGGGGTCAAATGAACTTGGCCAACCAGGAGAGCACATCTGACTGACTGGGAGCGGTCGAAGGTCTGCAGAGCCAAAGCAATGTGACCCCTTCTCATTGGCCAGGTCCCAGCTTGAGGCAAGACAGCAATGAATTTAAAACAAGCAGAGGCAACGAAAAAAAATGGCAGAAAAATGGGATTTTGTGCTTAGACTTACAATTGAAAAACAGAAGAGCAGGAGCATGTTGACTAATGTAGGAATATGTGACTGTGACTGGCAGGTTTACATCTTTAATCTTTAACAAAATGTTTGCATGTTACAGGTCGAAATTTTGAAATATTTATACAGACTACCGTAATCATTTGTTGAGGTCCAAATGGTAACTGAAGAATATGTATTTGTAATTTATTTTTACTTTATTTTACAGTCACAGGGGGGGAATCAAAGCAATTAACTTTTTTTACTTTCACTTGAAAAAGCATTTTCCATAATGTGTCTGTCTTTCCATTAGGGGTCACAGGCTTGTCGAATTATGCAAAATAAAAATAAATACTGGAGACAGGGAATTTTAAAGTGGAAGCAGGTAAAGTGAAAAAAAAGCATAAAGAACATTAAAGCAATGCAAATGAAAGAAAAGAAGACAGATTTTCCTGAGAGAGACACAGATTAAAAGCCAAAGATAAAGTAGGAGGTAGAAGTGGATAAAATCAACTGTAAATGGCCTTGAGGCAGGATTATCATTAATGCACCTTTTTTTTTGTTCGACAGGTTGTTCTTAAGCCCTTCAACATCCCTCTGTATCACTCTAGTCATGTGACTCATAGCTGTCAAGTTGCTAATGTTACAGATGTTAAAGCAGAATGGCTAATGAACAGTGAGTTCAGACAGAGGATGAGGCAGAACAAGGGCAAGGAAACCAATGCAATTACTGCTGTCCATTAGAAGTGCATCTCTAGCACAGACTGTGCGTCCTTTGTGTCTGTACATCTTACAACCGTCAGCATTCACCCGGTTCTCTGGCCAAGCAGTAGAGGAAAAAAATAAAACTTTTAAATGACTTTGAACAAGAGTTGAGACTGGTCAAAACGACTGTCTGGCTTCTTCTCCAATAGACAGAACAACAGGCTCTGTGTCAGGGTTGCAATTCCTACTGCAACTATACCTGCTGCTTATCCTTGAGCAAAATCCTTAAGCCCTTAACAGCACTGCAGACTCATAGCATGATAGCCACTGGTGTCAGTCTGCAGTGCGGTGAGAAAGAAAAGTGATGGTAAGTGGGCATCTGATGCCATTACCAGGGTTTTTACCCAAGATGCATAAGGAGGAAAATACATTGTCAACATCAATATGATGCTACATTAGAGTTGCTTTCCATTTCATCACACTGTGCAAAGTAAATCTCAGTCCACATTTGTATATTGAAGTTTTCTTTAAAGTAATCCTTTGAAGTTATTTTCTCCCTTAATAACTCAGGGGACATTGCACTGAATAAGTGGAACTGTTGATTTCAGACCAGCTTACTGGCAAAACGCTGTTGACAGTAGGGCTGGGCGATAAAACAATCTTGATATGGGATCGCGATAAAATTCAGGTCGATAACGATGATTAACTTTGGACATAGTTTACTCAATATGGATAGATCTAACAGCCTATCACACAGCAGAAATAAACTCAATTCCATTTCAGAAGGTGGCGGCAATGCGCACCAAAAGTTGTTTGCCAACCATAAAAAAACGTCAATAGTAGAAGAAGAAGTTGTTTTTGGCTTGCCCGTCAAAGTACACGCCCATTTCCTACGCAGAGCATTGTTTGAGCTGCCGGTGTTGAAGAAAATGGAAGAAATGAGTGGAACCGAGGGGCATGGGCACGAAAGCAACAGTGAAAGTGAACTCGCGTTATCCTCCAAAGCTGAGGAAATTGTTGACAAAAAAGGTAACACGATGTGAATTATATTGAAGTGGTTTGGATATCTCAAAAGTGACGAAGGGCAGATTAACACAGTCTGCAAAATATGCCGTTGCTCGGTGTCGACCAAGACGGGAAACACAACCAATCTTTTCTGTCACTTGAAAAGGTACCATCCCAGTGACCACACAGAGTTTGAAAATGCGGGCCCACGTTAACGTTAGTCTTCCCACAAGTTTTGTCCAGCGTCCTAGTGGTTCTTCTGCTGTTAGCTAGCAGGGCTGAAAAACAACAATCAATTGTGTTGTCTTTTGCGACCATTGCCCCACATGAACAGCGAATGTGATAGTAGTCACAGCTTTTAGTTTTATTTACATTATTTGCATTACTAACTTGTACTGTTTTGTTAAGGCAGATAAAGCATGTTTGCAAAGTCAGTTAAGTTATTCAATATATTCTTTTATCACAAAATATATTCTAAACCAAGCCATGTTTGCACAGTTAAATGTTCCATTATGTTATTCTATTTTTTATGTTAATAAACTATATTCTAAAGTTTAACTAATGAACCCTCTGGTTTCTTCAGGCTTCAGTTATTATCAGGATACTCTTCAAACTGGCAGCATTATCAAATTATATATCGTGATAAATATCGATATCGATCAATATGGAAAAGAAATTTCGTGCAACTTACACACTGATATCTTGTGGTGGTTGTCTTTGCTAGGCAACATCTTTACACCACGAGACTTAAGTTCAGTCATCTTCTTCACTGTAGAGGGAAACAGAGCAGAGAGACATATAAGACAGCAGGAAGTGCAAAAATGACGCCCACACATTTCAGCAGTGCGTAAACGACTGCAGCAGACACTGTATAGAATATAAAATGTTCCATACACCATTGTCCCCCACACCTACTCCAGATATGTTCACATTAGTTTTGACAAAGCAATTAAACAAAAATTCAGTTCTGCCAAAGCTTGTCAAATAAGAAAACAACTGAACGTTTCATGAAAATTAAACCTAAGTTCTGTACCTTATTAAAAGGATCTACAACATATATATGATAAGTGTTACTCCATAAAAATTATACATAGAGCTCAACGATGTACAATTTCTTTTCAATATTTTGGATAGAAAAGTGCAATAATAATAATAATAATAATAGTGGGAATGACATTATCATTAGATTATTAGGATTAGAAGGCAGGGTATACAAGGAGCAAAATCAGTCATTTCTATACAATAAAAAGATGAGGTTTAAATTATTGAGTTTCACGATAACTGCAGAGAAAATTAAAAACAAACAAAGCCATCATAGCAAAGTAGGAGGCTCATCTAAATGCATACTTATTCGCCAAATTCAAAAACACCATCAGCATTGTCTGTGCTTCCCTTCACACTCATCCTATTTAATTACTTTGGCGGTTCCTGACAATGGAACTTTACTTGTTTTGCATAAATATGTTTTTATCCTTTGCTCAGTTTCAGCCTCATTGCAATTCAAAGCTAATCTGAGTCATGTGTCAAAAAGTTGGTTTATTATGCTTCCAGAAGAGAAAACTCTCTTTTCGGATTTGCTGCCCTGATTAGAAAAGGAAGAGAAACATATCATCATGTTTCTAGTAAGGAAACTAAGCTACTGAGTGCACGGTTTGATGGTGTGGGGCGGTTTCCTGTGCCACATAAAATAAAGGACACTGAAGAAGAAAATAAAATAAATAGAGCCAAAGAAGATTTTCAACCAACAGTCATGTCATCACTCCAACATGCCGCTGCTGTGGAATCATGGGAACTGTCGTGATGAGAATGGCTGGTGGGAGGTTGGGGGATGGAAGAGTGTTTAATCTAATTAAAGTCTTAGCCTCCCATTTCTCTCTGATCTTCTAAACATATTTATCTAACATAGAACCCAATACATATTCTTCACCCCCCCCCCCTCTCTTTTGTCTTTATGTCTCCCCCTTCTTTCTCTCTTCCCATCTTCTCTGAGATTTCAAGCAGATGGCTAGAGGTGAGGTCCTTAGAGATCACATCTTTTGTGGACAAAGTATTAATTTTCCTTTGCTTATATCTTCTGTGTTTGTGTGTGTGTGTAATAATAATAATAATGATTCTTCATCCTGAAAGCATCTCAACTTATCTGCCACAATAATTAAATTATTTCACTTGTTGCAGGTATAGTTTCAAAACTGGCACAAGTTTTTTTCTTTATTAGACCTGATAACATATTGATGGTTCCCTGTTCATTTTGTCTTGACAGGGTTGCAAAAATAGAAGACACTGGGGTAGTGATATATCGGGCCGATATTTGCGTTTTTACGTGTAACGACATCGGCCGATACGCGGCTGTTGCGTTCGCCGATAGTTTTAAAGCATTATTAACAGACAGGCGTCCACAGGCAGCTCTGTGTTGCTGGAGACGCTGCAGTTAACATGCAGACCATGCACTGCCCCTCCCCCTCTAGCAGAGTGCTGGTGGCAGTCTTAAATTACAAATCAAGCACTTTATTTCAATGGCTACTTTTCAGGTTTATTGTTTTCTTAAATTGTTTAAATGTGTTGACAAAGGACATTTTGTGATGACCTGATTATATCTGTCTTATAATATGTCAGAAAGCAATGCATCATCAAGGCTGTGTTGAAGATGTTGATGAAAGCCTTTTACCCTTGCACAGTTAACCATATGCAGTGCACCCATCCATATGATGCACATTGCACACATCATTTGGGCGATATGAATGTAAGATGATTGCAGAAGTGACACTGATCTGTGTTTTTGTTTATTATTTTTAAAGAAATGGCAGAGCAGATTCCAAAAACAAATCCAGCGTGGCAGGGTTTACATTTTTATGATGTAAATTGAGGGAGCAAAGGCAGTATCGGCTCCAAATATCGGCAGCCCGTATCGGTCATCGGCTAAGGCTGATGGAAAAAAATCTGTATCGGCACTAAAAAATCCATATCAGTCAATCCCTACACTGGGGTTTTACTAAGGTCACTAACACTTAATTCCCTTAGGAGCAAGAATATGCTCAGCAAATTTCATGGCAATGTGCCTCTTAGATTATGAGATATATGTTGGACACTCCAAGAGGAAAGCTCATGGAGTGTCCAAAATGGTGAGTTTGTCCCCTGGGGAGTACAAATATGTTTCATTTCAGGGCTGCTATTTCTTGCGTTCAAGTGGAAACTATTTTCAGATTTTAACACTTCAGTGTGTCACTACAAATGGTGAGTGACTTGGAGTCAGCCACATCTGGCTGTAGATGTTTTGCCTGATGTGTTTAAGATTGTGGTTGACTTTGAGGGATTTGCAGATTCAGTTTTTAGTTTTAAGTGTTTTTTGTGTATTTTGTGTTTGTACGTATGTTTGGTTGTACTGCTGCCTGTCTTGGCCAGGACACTCTTGAAAAAGAGATTTTTAATCTCACTGAGTCTTGTCCTGGTTAAATAAAAGGTGAATAAGAAGAAGACCCCCCTTTAGGGGGACCAAGAATATCTAAATCAAATATTGTGAAAATCCAGCAATTATTTGCTGATCCGTCTACAAAGTTAAACCTGGCACACATTATTAATTTGTTCTTTTAAAATTAAAAACCTCTTTTCATCTTACCTTGGTACTGGGCGCTGAAACCTCTCAACTTGTGGTTGCCATCAGAGGTAAAGTGCAGACGAAGCCAATTCTTGCTGCTAATGATGGGTGAGGGAAGGTTGGGGCCAGTGAACCTATAGACACAGAGTCAGAGAGAAGAGTGCCTTAGTATATTAGAATTTTAGCACATAGACTGTTTTAACTAGAACATGTGAAGAGGGCAGATTGCAAGGTGCAGTAATATTCAGCATATCCTGTACACTCGTAAATGTATTTAAGGTTAAAGACTAGATATGTACCAGTGATACCTGTAGCATCAGTCTAAGCACTGATACACCTCTTTACATGGACAATGGAATGGAATTAATCTGACTGTTTCAGATAATCTGAATGTCACTTCATTTTTGTATCTAATAATTTGTTATTTTGTTTATTTTGTCAAGGCAAAGCATCATGGACACCATACGCTTGGAATACATAATGTTGGTGTGTTAGGTATAGTATGCTGCTGTATGAGTAACTGTTATTGATGCACACATCATGTCTTCCTTAAATAATTGCTTTACCATCTTGTATTCACTCTATAGAGTTCCATTATAAGAAACAAATGTGCTTGCCTATGCTTCTGTTTTGTGCCATAAAGCAATTATGTAATCCATCAGATTTCCAATAAAGTCAAGTCCAATGGAAGACTATATATTATAGAGCCTGGCAGAACCTGCCAGTCTTCCCGGTGATTGTCTTGTTTGTTTATGATAATTATACTAATGTTTCAAAATTAATGTGGCCTCCTTGACAAAGAGATGTAAAAAGGTTACACCTTTTTAAGATCTATGAAAGGAAGGGTCTGGTACCCAAGGGGAACTGTAATGTTAACGACTCTTAACCAAACTGTGGCCCAATAAAAAAAATGGGACCAGGAAAGACCAGCATTGGCATTTGCAGAGAAAGGACACTCTTTTTATTGCTTTGAAAGAGCAGAAGTGAATTATACTTTACAAACACTTATAGTGCCTCCTGATCTGTATGCTAATGAGGGCTGTTGCTTACCAAGCAGTTCTACAGTTGTTAAAGCCAAAGTCATTTGGGAACACATCATGTTTTATCTTGAGACGCACGCACGCACGCGGACACGGACACACACGCACGCACGCACGCACGTGTACGCACACGCACACACACACACACACACACACACACACACACACACACGGTTGTGCATTAATTCCAATTGCCAATCTGTAAATTACATTTCCACAACGGTGTCCACCTTATCCCCCCCAACCTACACATCTGCTTCACTCTATGGAGTAGATACATACTGAAGTACACCTCCAAACAGTTCTCATTAATGGGAAGGAAGGAAAAAAAAGGCACAGGAAAAAAGCAAAGGGAAAGCAGAGTAAAAATGTGACTAAAAAATTTTATAAAACAGAGAAAGAGACCGGAAAATAGGTATGAGAGATTATTTTGCAAGCTAATAACTGTTGTTCTTTGAATGGAAAAACACTTACCGATTCTGCAGGGACAAAAGAATAAAACAGCTTTAACCATACAGCTTCAACCGAACAAGGTCGGGATCTACTATGAGGAGATACTCAGTCTAGTGAGAGTGTTTGGTGGAGATACGTGACGGACTACACTGTAGAGCTCTCTTAGGAACAATTAAAAGCATGGAGGTTTCTAGATGTAGACTGAATTAGCTTTCATTTTGCTGAAAACAGAGCACTATTCGTTTATAACGTACACTCTTGCTGCAGTCGGGCCTCAGCTTCAATGTACAGTAGCTTAATTTATTAGTTAAGCTGAACACAAGCTCACCAGAGGGATCAGAGGGAGAGACAGAAAGAGTGGAAAAGATTTTTAAAAAGATTTTTGGGCAGCAGGTATGAAAAAAATGCAAGGCGGAAATGAGATGATGATTAAAGGGATACTTTGCCGTTATTCAACACGCTTTGTATCATAACAATGGTGGTAGTATGTGTAAATGAACTATGCAAAACGCTTCACTTGGAGGTTTGCCACTGGCCTTAGGGCCTGTTGCTTGAACAGTGTACTTCCATTTACAGACACATAGTATAGAAGTGGATCAAGAGAGAGAGATGCCCCTCCCTCTCTCTCTCTCTCTCTCTCTCTCTCTCTCTCTCTCAAACTCAGACCGAACTCAGATACAACTGTAAAACTAGGCAGTGGTGATCAAATATAAACCAAGATAATGATACAAAATTGCCTACTTCTCGCCTAAAAAGTCTTCAGAAGCATATTTTTAGTTTGTGAACAGGAAATGGGCACCATACTGATCCCTGTGATGCGAAAACGGAGGATAAAAAAACTCAGATGAAATGGTAATACTAAGCAGCGCTGATCACATATAATGTTGCTGCATTGCCTAAAATGTTTTTAGAAACATATTTTAGCTTACCTTTTAACTGTAAGATGAGATTGTCTGTTACCAGCCAGCTGCTATATTGATTCTCACATTTTGTCACCCACCAGCAAAAGCGTTTTTTTCTGGTGCGGCGTACTGCATTTTTGTTCTGTTGTAGGTGTTCGTAAGGGAATATCACGGCACCTGTTCTCTGTTTTCTCTGGGTATGTAGCACCAATTTAAGAAAGTGTTTGTGCCATTATACTGCATAGACAGCCCAGTTTTATGAAAATACTTATTTAAATGAGAAAGAAAAGATGGCACATCAAAATGTCTGTGATTTGGCTTTTTCAGCCAGACAGCAGGAAGATGGAGCACAGTGCAGAAAAGAGACTATGTCACTGATGAAACATAAGTGTTTCTCCTGTCTTCCATGGCTGCTTTCAGCATGTATCCATCCCCTCACTTGTAAGCCAATGACCTCAACCCTTGTTTAAGAGATTTCCGTTGACGCAAGCTTCACTAATCAAACAGCTATGTTCAAGTCACAAAAAGTTGAGGAGCATGGGTGGCGTTGACCCTATGTCCTAACCAGGCGAAAGAGCTCCTTTTAATACTTAGCCTACGTCAGAGGCCTTGATTAAAAGAGTGGGTATTTCAACTGTGTGTGTGTGTGTGTGTGTGTGTGTGTGTGTGTGTGTGTGTGTGTGTGTGTGTGTGTGTGTGTGTGTGTAAAGGTAAGTGTTGATCACAGTGTGTGCGCAACACGTCACAAAACAACTCACTGTCCATGCAAGTGATTGTAACATGGGAAAGACCAACCATAAACTAGGCTTTTAAAGCAATACTATTAAAGATTTTATGAAATGGCTTTAAGTATTATAAAAACGTCTTATGTAAATAATAAGATCAGATTATAGCTGCTGGGCAGCGATGGTCGGGGCAGAGCATTTTAAACTCACAGGGAAAGAGTCCAAAGCCCAATGGCTGATTATGTATAAGATATAATTGAGCTTTGAACTCACAATCTTCGGGTCCAAAGGCATGTGTTGAGCTTTTGCATAAGTGATGACTCTTCTAGCTATTGGGAATATATATTTTATTGAGTCAGCCTGGGTCGACACAATAACATGACTTTCCAAAACTGGACGGATTGTTAATCAGAATCAGGTGCAGTCAGGAATGACATGCAGCAAAGGGCCGCAGGTCGGAATTGAACCCAGGCCCGCTGCGTCGAGGAGTAAACCTCTATATATGGGTGCCAGCTCTACCAACTGAGCTATCTGGGCGCCCGTGCAGTCACACGTTGAAAATATGCCGGGCAGTGGTCCACAGCGCAATGCCTGATTAGATATATGTATGATCATCTTGCAACACCATGGGCTCGAACTCGGTACATTTGACGCCATAGGCAGTTTCTGATTTCAGGGAGCCATTATCTGGGTGATGTCACAGGTGGCATCACAACGCCTAGTAGACAAGTAGCAGGCTTGTGTGAAAATGCAGAATTTTAAACTGCTGTAAAAAATGAATTTCTCATTAGAAAATTCTGAGAATATGTGTACTTGGTTAAGGCAACAGAGATGCCTGTAATTTATTTTCACAAAGATCAATAAATGCCAAACTGATGTTTAAAGATGCTCTATTTTGCATTGACTGCAATGCGTAGATGAGGACACAATTCAAACTTTTTTATTCACTTTTTTAGATAAAATTCTGAAATTGTACACACCAAATCTACAGTGATCTTCGAATGTTATGATTTTTTATAAATATATCAAATATTTAGTATGGAAAAAATTGCAGGATTTGTTTGTACTACTGTATGCAGTAAAACGTGTTAATGCACTGTGGGCTAAATTTTTGATGCATCAAAAATCTGAATGGTGAATTTGTGGAGGACAGTCTGGAGATGAAGTTCCCCAAATTTGGTGTCAATTGAAACAAAAACGTGGGAGTTGTTAGGTTTAAGAAGTTTTGCAGTTTTTGCAAAAAGTATATCGATGGACTTCAAAATTGCTAGTAGGTAACATGATGTTACCTAGTACTAGTCAACATCATGTTACCTAGTGTTACTAGGTAACATGATGTTAGTTAGCTAGTAGCAACTGTACTGTTGCTGCTCTATTGGGGCTACAGTTTTGCATAAATTGTGACGCTGTAGCATGTACGGCTGATTCGTTATGAATTTTTAAAGTATAGAATTTTAGATGGCTGTTGTAGCGCCACCATCAGGACAAGCACACAAATTGCAAGTTTTCAGGCATGGGAACTTATCTTAGGAATAATAATAATAATAACAATAATAATAATAATAATAGTAGTAATAATAATAACACAGGCAAAAACAATAGACAATAGGCTAAAAATCTAATATACAGCACATAGGCCTACAATTTCCATCAGGGTAGGTTGCATTATCAATGTTAAATTCTTGGACTCTTGGATGTCTATTTACTTCACTGAACATTCCACAACTACCCCTGACTTAAAGCTGGGCCCTTTATCTAAAGCAGTGGTTCCCAACCTTTTTTCCTTGGCGCCCCGCCTGCTTATGTCTATATGTCTAAGAAAAGCCCCCTAAGGGGTGCCCGGACCCCAGGTTGGGAACCACTGATCTAAAGTATAATGGATGGGAAAACAGTATATCAAGAAAACCATATAAATGTCCCACATCAATTCAATCACATACTCTGTCTTTATCGGCAAGCTCTCTTTTTTTCTATATAGTTTCAAACATGGACATAATTAAATTATTTATCTGATCAGATTATTACTTGTTCCTTTATGTCAGTGTGGCCAGGAGGCTGCATGGTATAATGAAAATGAGGCGGAAATGTGAAGCCATGTTGTACGACACTGGCCTTGATTCACAACGGCAAGTGCAAGACAAGATAAAGTGAGTTGGCATGCCTGAGGAGATGTTTTATCACTTAAAGATGAAGCATTGAGGGGGTCATGTAGTGTGTGGCACATGTGTGTTTGGAGTGGTACTACTAGGACAGAGTGCCAAAATCACCTCTGGCTATAAGTACATAGCTGGGTCCTGAAACAGCTCAATCCTGGGTACTAAATCTCACAAAAGAAATTACAGTAAATGATCCCCAGAAAACCCCACACACATAGAAAGGCCTCAAAACACCAGCGCCAAGATATCAATGCAAACAGCCTGAGATGTTATAGTTACTCCCCTTTTCACCATAGGGACAAATAAAAATGTCCTTTTGAATTTAAAGTCAATTTGAGCTGGAAGTAACTTTCATTAAACACAAAACAAGCAATCTAAAGACTGACTGAAGATTGTGATAAACTGTGGCAATGACAGAGGATAAGGAACTGATGGGTATGCCATTAGAGATTGGGCGATTAATAAATATAAGGAATGAACATACCACCATAAATATCATTTTGACCCAGTGTCACCTCTGCCTTGCTCCATTTCACTGCCCGCCCCTTTTTTTGCTGAAAACATTAAAGTTTTAGGGTGAAAGTGACCATGGGGAGCGACAGAAAAAGTCCTGAGCTGGCTGATGGAGGTCTCCTGAAGGGTGTTGTGGCCACTTCTATAGTTCCTTTTCCCATCTCGCGCTCTCTCTCTCTCTCTGTCTGGCTGACCATATTAGATTGTATGCGGAATCGTCTTGAGAGAGCAGCGCTAAATCAGTTTCCATTTCCAGGCCCCAAAGCTCCTCAGTCTGAGTCAGACTTTTGATGATTGTCCAAGAAATGTATTTTGGGCAAGACAAGGTGATAGAGGCAGCCAGTGGTGTTCTTGACTGAGGGGACTGAGCTGTGAACCACGCAGATCTTTTTGAGAAACAGCTAGGCTTTGATTCAGCTCTTTTACTTCCACTTCCATTGCACGGTATCAACATTTATAAAAGACCTGAAATGGTGTAATGGGTACACAACTTCATAGGCAACATCCAATTTCCTATAGTATCTTAAGTCAGATTGGCAAATCCTTGTTTCTTAGACTTGTCTTTTCACTGTCATATTATGACTGAGGGTCTTAGCCATACGCTAGGGCAAGACAAAACCCATTTATGTAACACTAGCATAGAGATACTTACCATACTGATGAGATGTGACTCATTAAATTGTTAATGCCTTTCAGGATTTTGAACAAAGGTCATCGTCATCAGGCAATTCAGCAACCCTTCCCAGTGGAATGGGTCTCTTTTCTGCTTTATATTCATCGTTTCATGTCATCTGTTTTCTGTTCGAGGGGCGAAGGTGTCAAATGCCTCTATGCATAATCAGTGATGGGCGGAGTTTAGGTGTCAAAGGTGACAAGTGCCACATTAGGATCAAACGCTTTAAATCACTGCTCATTAAATGAATTCATTGTGATGCAGCATCAGATGACCATATATGCGTTCATGTGTGGGTGGTTGCATGCGTGCAGTGGGGACGAAGAACGTCCCTGTTAATTGCAGCTACTTAGGTAGATCAATCAGAGCTGTGCTCAGTATGCAGGTCCTGGTGCTTACTGCCGACCGGGGGGTCACAGTGACTTTAAAGCCAAAACTTTCAGCTTTTTAATGAGGGTATGTGAATTATAGCACAGGCCAGTCTGTCCAGATGTACATGATGCCCACACGCGCGCACACCACCACTAGCAAACATTCACAGTTACAAACACGTACACAGATATCAATACATTCTCTTTCTCGGTCACACTCTCTAACACACACACACACACACACACACACACACAATCCTTCTGAGGTAAAAACTAATCAGTGTGGAAGACCCTTAAGTCCAGAATGGCAGTATTAAAGCCCTGGCAATGGAGCTGTAGCCTTGACCTTCAGATGTAACCGAGACCAGACATACACTGGGGGTTTAAATGAACCACCAGAGCCCCCTGCTCAAAACAACATAGAACTCTCAACACTGTTCATTAATTTCTTCAAACAACAACCACCCAGGCAGTAAAAACCATCAACCTTACACTCAAAGTTGAGGCCAAAGTATTAAGAGAGGCGTTCGGGGCAGTTATGTATCATGGGTCTGTGCTGCACCGTGCAGACTGAAGCTCTGAGCACAAAAACAAGGCCTTGCAAGGCCAGTAAAACTGCAGACCCATCAGAGCCAACTTTTCTCTTGGACTCCCTGGTCCAACAGATCCAAAATGTCTGTTCTTCTTCCTCTCTCAGCCCTCATGTATTATTCATGCGCAGACCTTTGGCCCCATCAGAGAGTGTTGTTAAATCTTCTGAGGGATTCCTTCTTCCTCCTCCCACAACTAATTTTCTGCCCTCACAGAACATATATGTACACTGATTGAAAGAAAATTCCTTTTGGGAATAACAAGACACCAGCCTTCATCTTGCCTCCTTTATTCTTTTGTTAATTATTTTTTTTGTTACATTTCCTCAAGACTACAGTACTGTATCTTGAAGCTTCCTACAAATACACTTTTGTCATTAATTTTAAAAACAGTGTAAATGCAGCAGTTGTTAAAACTCGCCACAAGCTTGTAGGTAACTATCGGTACAACTGCCATATCACCTACCCATGATCTTGCTATTCATAACCAATCATCATACACACATTTCCTTCTCAATCAAAGTGATTGAAGATATACTCTTCCAATTTTAATATCTATGCAAATTAAAAATAACCTCATTGGCTACTCTTCCATGCTGTTTAATTCCCTTCACTAAAGAGAAATGTATAGTAGCCACACCGGCACAAGTCTTAAGCTGTAGAAGTGTTTTATTTCCTGACTAGGACATGATATTCACATCAAACAATGGGTCAGGTTTTTCAGGGGACATCAGCATGTCTATCAAATGAACTGTTAGAGATGTGTGTAGAGAAAGACTGTCAGGTGAAGAACAGGTTTAGGTTAATTCAGGAACAGGTTTTGATTGTGCTAAAACATATGACTACGTATGCTCAAATTGGATTGTAGGGCTGGGCAATAGGGAGAAAATCAGATATCACGATATTCCTGACCAAATATCTCGATATCAATATTGCGGCGATATTCTAGGGTTGACAATTGGTGCTTTAACAAAATATCTTCACACTTAGATTTTAGATAAATAATCATTAGTAATGTTTACATAATGTCTAAGTGGGGAAAAGGCAAACATTAGAACAGCTAGAACAGTCTGGTAAGTTCAGAAAAGTACATCACTTTACTGTAATGCAGCCTTTAAAACCAGAAAAAGACAACACTTATGTCATATTACGATATCCAAAATCTAAGACGACATTTAGTCTCATATCACGATATCGATATAATATTGATATATTGCCCAGCCCTATTGGATTGCAATAATTAAAACATATATGAAGGTTAGAATATACAAAAGTAAAGTTCTTAGGAGCGACTGACTGGTTTGGAGCCAGTGGCCAGTTAATGGAGGGTTCCCCCCCCCCCCCATCATTTAGTGTTGGAAGTGCTGCATTCGCTAGTGCTGAATTTCCAGTTAAAAAGCAAAACTACACTTTACCCATACTTTAAACTGATGCCTCGCATGATAGATGGCTTTTATTTTGCTTAAATTTGGTTCAGTTACGATCTGTGAGATTGTGCACCTTTATCATTTCATAAGATAATATAAAAACACATTTTATGGGAACTTTAAATGTTACAAAGTTAAAAGTTCTCCACAATAAGTTACCCCAAATATAAGAGCTTGACCCAAATAATTCACCCATCAAAACTATTCTTTAGTGAATCTATATAAAAAGTGAATCTGCTTATTACACCATGACCTTTCCACTGCTTAAAGTGTAAAAGTAACTTGAGATACTCCTGAGAAATTTTGATAACCGTCAGAAATGCATACAGACAAGCAGGGGAAATGGGGCAGAAACAATCTCAAGCAGCTCAATTCATGGAAGTAAAGAATGTAGTGCCACTTGTTCTGCAATTGATTCCAGTGTCAGTGTGATTTATTATTATTCTTCAAAAAGTCAAGGTGGATGTAGGCAAAGTCACAGATAGCAAAGCAATAGGACTAAACTGCTATTGAATGGACTGTGGAACAATGCTGATGAGGAAACCATACAGAGCCTAATGGCTTATATTATTGAATGTTTGCCTTCAACAAAATGGCACACAGACACGAATGACTTGTTTGACTAAGATGAAGCAGAAGACAAATGTGGACATTGTCAAACCAGTGGCTATTCTCTTCATTTCTCCCCTATTGTTTAATTTATGTCAAACCCAGTTTGCATAATGCTTCGCCATCATCACAGAGGAAGGTTGCAAAAGACCCACATGCACCCTAATACACACACATTCACACCATCAATCACATCACACAACTGAGAAAGAATGTGTGTGTACTGCACAATGGTTGTAATTGTCTGCAGGCAGTATTGGATCTGTGGTTAACAGGAGAGAAACAAATGAGTTTCCAAGGTCACTCTTAAAAAGCGGCAGTGATAATTGAGCCCTCCCTGTAGATCTATCAAACAACAATAAACAAATGGCAGTAGTATCCTAGGGCCGATTGCTGGGACATCATCCTTATCTTCTACAGGAGAGTTGAGGCGATATGCATAGAAGAAAAGGGTTGAGAAAGACACAGCGACCATCAAAGTGTAAAAAGAGAAGTTGTGGTGCTGGTGGCTTCTGCTGGTTTCTTGGCAACCGCATGGTGACAAAAAGACTAACCTCCTGTAAAACCACAACTTGTTTTTACACTTGGTTTTTTGTATGAACGAGATCTACAGAAAAGGGATGACATGTTAACTAGTGAGCATTAATTTTGTTACCATTAGACAGAGCCAGGCAGGTTGTTTCCCAATTTCAAGTATTTATGATAAAGTAAGCTAAGCTAAGCTAACCGACTGCTAGCTGTATCTTCACTTTTACCGAGCAGACATGAAAGTGGTATTGATTATCTAATCTGACTCTTGGCAAGAACACAACACTACATATTCAGTGAACAGCGCCATTACCCCTCCCACCACAAACTCTTGGTCACAAAACGACACACATTTTTAGGATTGCAAATTAGTTCTTTAAAACAATCGAGCAGATGGAAATGTTGTGCTTTTTACATACCTAAGGCACCTCAAGTGACCAAACCTGTTTTCATCACAACAGGAAAGGTAATTTTTTTGTAAGTACAATCATAAAATACATTCTTAGACATTTTTAGAGCTGAACTTGTGCTGAATACAAACAAAGTCATGGGACTTACATTTGTTCAAATTAACAATTTCAAAGCATGCAAAAAATCATCTGTGTGTCTGAATAAACCCTCAGACGCCAGAGGGATAGAACAAATGTGAACATCTTAACATAAAAAAACATTTGGTTGCAATCCAAGCAAGTATCTTAGCCTGCAGCTAAGCTTTTTACTTGTAATAATATTAAAAACTGAAGATTCAATATCAGTGAGTGGAAGATGGACATCTATGCTTCACTGGACAATCTCTCACTCTCTTTCTTCTCCCTTGTGGTTTGTGTGTATGAGCAGTTAGTTTTTTCAGAGTGTATCTGAGATGACACAGTATGCGAGGAGACAGGTGAAACCATGCTAACGATATTGAACCTGGCAACACTGTCAACTCCCCCCACCCCGGCACATTGTATTCCCTTGATACTAGCATCCTGAAATAGCTACATTGTTATGCTAGGAGAGACGCATCTATGGGTTTTTGCATGCATCTCTGTATTTATTTGTGTATGTGAGTGATTGCATGCCAACAGACATTATGTACCTGTGTTAACATGCTTCAAAAGAAAACTAATTTAATGTCAGATGCTACCACGTCCTTATCAGATCAACAATAATATTAAGATTGTCACAATACCAGAATTTTAAACCTTGATATAATACCAGTATGAAAGAACAATGCTTGATAACGCTTTCGATACCACGGCAAAAAGGGAAAAAAAAGGCACACAGAATTTATAAGCAACCTGGACACAGTACTGGTACATAAAAAGTCACTTTTAGGTGACAGAAAGGCACTTTACAACAACAGTTTGAATTTCTCTGAGTTTACGAGGTGCACCTGAATGCATCATCAAAGTATCAGTACTTTTGATAACCTTAAATAATAAATTCACAATACAGCACCTAAGAAGTGTTTCTTCTAGTTTAATGTTATAATTGGACAACATTTACAGTGGGTACGGAAAGTATTCAGACTGAAAGTATTCAGACCTTTAGATTTTTCACTCTTTGTTTCATTGCAGCCATTTGCTAAAATAAAACTTCATTTTATTTCTCATTAATGTACACTCAGCACCCCATCGTGACAGAAAAAAAAAACAGAAATGTAGAAATGTTTGCAAATGTATTAAAAAAGAAAAACTGAAATATCACATGGTCATAAGTATTCAGACCCTTTGCTCAGTATTGAGTAGAAGCACCATTTTGAGCTAGTACAGCCATGAGTCTTCTTGGTAATGATGCAACAAGTTTTTCACACCTGGATTTGGGGATCCTCTGCCATTCTTCCTTGCAGATCCTCTCCAGTTCTGTCAGGATGGTGAACGTTGGTGGACAGCCATTTTCAGGTCTCTCCAGAGATGCTCAATTAGGTTTTGGTCAGGGCTCTGGCTGGGCTAGTCAAGAATGGTTACAGAGTTTTTCCGAAGCCACTCCTTTGTTATTTTAGCTTTGTGCTTAGGGTCATTGTCTTGTTGGAAGGTCAACCTTCGGCCCAGTCTGAGGTCCTGAGCACTCTGGATGAGGTTTTCTTCCAGGATATCTCTGTGCTTGGCCGAATTCATCTTTCCTTCAATTGCAACCAGTCGTCCTGTCCCTGCAGCTGAAAAACACCCCCATAGCATGATGCTGCCACCACCATGTTTCACTGTTGGGATTGTATTGGGCAGGTGATGAGCAGTGCCTGGTTTTCTCCACACATACCACTTAGAATTAACGCCAAAAAGTTCAACCTTGGTCTCATCAGACCAGAGAATCTTATTTCTCATAGTCTTTGAGTCCTTCATGTGTTTTTTGGCAAACTCTATGCAGGCTTTCATATGTCTTGCACTGAGGAGAGGCTTCCGTCGGGCCACTCTGTCATAAAGCCCCGACTGGTGGAGGGCTGCAGTGATAGTTGACTTTGTGGAACTTTCTCCCATCTCCATACTGCATCTCTGGAGCTCAGCCACAGTGATCTTTGGGTTCTTCTTTACCTCTCTCACCAAGGCTTTTCTCCCACAATTGCTCAGTTTGGCTGGACGGCCAGGTCTAGGAAGAGTTCTGGTCGTCCCAAACCTCTTCCATTTAAGGATTATTGAGGCCACTGTGCTCTTAGGAACCTTGAGTGCTGCAGAAATTCTTTTGTAACCTTGGCCAGATCGGTGCCTTGCCACAATTCTGTCTCTGAGCTCCTTGGGCAGTTCCTTCGACCTCATGATTCTTATTTGCTCTGACATGCACTGTGAGCTGTAAGGTCTTATATAGACAGGTGTGTGCCTTTCCTAATCAAGTCCAATCAGTTTAATTAAACACAGCAGGACTCCAATGAAGGAGTAGAACCATCTCAAGAAGGATCAGAAGAAATGGACAGCATGTGAGTTAAATATGAGTGTCACAGCAAAGGGTCTGAATACTTATGACCATGTGCTATTTCAGTTTTTCTTTTTTAATAAATTTGCAAAAATTTCTACATTTCTGTTTTTTTTCTGTCAAGATGGGGTGCTGAGTGAGAAATAAAATTAACTTTTTTGATTTTAGCAAATGGCTGCAATGAAACAAAGAGTGAAAAATTTAAAGGGGTCTGAATACTTTCCGTACCCACTGTAGTTTACTATTTGTCTTTTTAATCTGACACTGTAATCAGTCTTGTCCTTTGGCTCCAAAATTTTCACTTTTATTGATTGACTGTACAGTATAACTTAATTCTGATGAACTCCTTTTACATATACTTACCTCAAATGACTACTGTTGGTTTGAGGAAATGCCAAACATAAGCATGCAATCACTCTTTATTTTTGAGGTTCATGTGGCCATTAAATGCATGCATGATTTAACAAGAGGCCATTAGTAACAGCAACTTACTGGTATTCATAAAACTAAATGGCTTATAATCCAATGTTGCTATACAATCTGCTCCCGTGCACTTTTTATAATGAAGGCACTGAATAGTGCACAGTCAGAATTTTCCCTTTTAAACAATAAGCCCCAAGGCTCCCACGTAAAGGGTACTACAGTACATACTGTAAAGGTCGACATAAAGTATAAAGCAAACCAATTAACTACACGTGGGGAAAATACACAAAGTAATAACACCATTAAAATCCATTTTTGTTTATTTTAAAAGGCTATTTCTTGAGAAATTCAACGGGTTATTCTTTTATTTGACCCCTTTTCACTCAACAGCTGGATTGAATCAGCAAAGAATAAGAGTGAGAAAACAAACTGGCAGAGGATTAAATGATAGAAAGACATTTTTAACACACCAAAGTGCTTGGGAAAAAAATCCACCAGACCTGTACATAATTTTTGGATTTAGTGGCTACTATCCATTCCACACACTTTAGCTTTACTCTAAATCATCCACTCCAATATACAACTACTTGCTTAGCGCTTACATCTACTGCAATCATCTGGTTATCTCTTACTAATGTTATTTATCTGTGATTCCTTACTCAATTCCCAATGCACTGCTTTTCAGATGAACTGTGAAGAGGCTGCCTGAAGCGCAATAAATATGACTAAAATTCTATTTGAAATTATATAAGACACTTTTCATTTATGCAGAATTGTGCGTCAAAGCGTCACTTATAATATAAAAATCCAATGCACATTTAAATGATTATCAATGTACATTTTAATATGCAATTAAGGCAGAGTCTGATTGGATGCCTTTTTCTTAACAATAGTGTTATCCACACTAGTCTGTATAATATTCTTCCCCTTTTAGTTGATTAAATCCCTGAAACTCAAATAGGAGAGGGGATGTAAATGCTCCTTTTGTAGCCTCTAATGTGAGGGATGCACTATTCATTACTGAACACAGGTCACGTGAAACAAACAGTTAAAATGAAAAACATTTTATTACAAGGCTAGGTAATGTAGTTGTAGGCTAATCGGTCTTCTGTATCATTACCCTTGGCCAGGATTTTCAGTGTGTCCAGGAATGTAAATCCAACTTAAAAAAGGAACATTATCTGCTCTTGGAGGCACATTTGAGGTGTATATTCTGCCTTGCAACTCTGCTTTCTGAGGATAAAATCAATTTTCTTGTCAGAGAAGTCAGCTTCTTCCAGCCCATTAGGAAACTGTCTGTTGCTTTTAAACCGGATGAGAGGAGTTGATTTGAGGCTTATCATCCTTCTCAGCCTCTTTTCCAGATTGTGCTGTACTGCTCCAGCATCATGATTATGCCTCTTGTCACCAAATGTACAAAATTAGGTGATCATACGTGTATAGTATGTTTCTGCTATAGGCTTGTGGTTGCAATTGTGCATGCAGACAGTTTTTAGAACATTTTAGATTTGCAACATTGTAGTAGTTAATACCATGCATTTCTGACTGATGATTTTTTTGCAGTTTTTTGACTGGGTCACGCTCGGGAAATGAGCCAGTGGACAGAATACAGTTAGGTGTCAAAGCCAAGCTCTGTGAAGTAAAAGCCTTCTTTCTAGGATGATCTTTCAACACAGACAGCACATGAAGACAAATCATAAATCTCAATGTCTATGTTGATTTTGTAGCAAAGTCACAATGCATGAGCAAATTCAATCTATACAAATTCAATCTATACCTTATACTACGTATAAACTGAGCTGATGAAAGTCAACTCATCATTCAGATGGAAAATCTAATTATCAATCACTTCAGTTTTGATGTCAACGTGATACTAACAGCCAGTAAAAGTTGAATTGCTTCCTATAATATTTTTCCATAGTGTCACCCACCGTAAAAATACCTATTTAGACTCAAAGCTTGAGCTGAAGAGGCAGATTGTCTCAACTTGTAAAGTAAAAGTGATTTTCCTATTCTGATTGTTCAGCCACTTTTTGGCCGTCTCCCGCATGTGGTAATGAGCCATTTGTACAAGCTGAAAAAAGAGAGCGGATGAACCCCAGATGGACATCTGGTGTCCCAGTTGCTCCCCTCTTTCATCTCATCCAGACTCCTCTGTCCCTTGTGGCATTGCTCCGTCAATGTCAGACCATATTACAGTATATCGATACATACATACTCTTTCTTGGTTAAGTGTGTGCCCCATGTAATAAGGCTCAGTCCTTACAGCAGCGGCCTGGGTTTGATTTCCCCCTTTCCTGTCTACAGCTGTTCTTTCCATTTCCAAAGCCCAAAAAATTATCTTAAAAAAAAAAAAAAAAAAAAAAATGAACTTCAGTTTGTTTATCAAATTTCTCTAATCATGTAGCATCTCACTGAGGCTGTGAGGATAGATATGAGCTCTGACATTTCCATCTGGGTGGATGGCAACTGTGCTTCATGGTGGGAGGAAGAAACAGGCAAGAGATGAGTAGCTTCCAGAACATGTAGGGAATGAGTCACCCAGGCACCAAGAGCTGCCAAAACGTAACCACAACCTCTCTTTCCAGTGCCTCTTCTTCTGCATTATCCCTCCTGTTGTCCACCCTCAGGATTTATTTCCCCCAAGAGCTCCATGTACTTGTTTTCTTTTAAATCAGTTGGGGGTCGCTGACAAAGCCATTCTATAACCCATTCAAAGATTCTTCCCAATGCATGAACTGAAGTATGGGATGCAAAAAAAGATAGAGGGCCTTTATTCTACTGCTCTGTTCACTGGCCCTTTGTCTGGATTTCACAGTTTATTTTTTAGAGATTAGCGTTTGTTCTGTCTTTTTTTTTTTTTTTCATCGCTTCCCGTAATCCCTCCCTCTGTCTTAGTCCGCTGCTCCATTTCTATTTTTGGGACAATATACAATGCAATTGGATGCCATATTCAGTATTATCTGCTCCGTCTTTCTCAAACACAAGAAGAAGAAAGAAGAAGAAAGGAAAGACGAGGATGAGAAATGAAATAGCAGCAAACAGTGTGCCGGTTCTGTCCTACATTTAGTGGCTGTAAACGATTTAGGGTAAGAAGTACATACAGTATGCATGCAGACAGTTGGGGGACAGACTGTTGAAGTTTGATCAGACAGGTGGTCTAACAGAAAGTCCAAATACCAAATCCAGATGGCTGGCCCTGCCGAGAGAGGGATGATAAAATTAAAAATATTTAAACGTTTATTGTGGGTTGGCAGGTGACTGAGATGTGAGCGTTGATGACAGCATCTTAAAGCAGTTGATGGAGATATTTTAAGAAGTTCAGAAAACTTAGTAAGGTGTGTACACAGATTCATACCAAAATGCAGGCAGGTGTTTTCGCACATCGGGTCTAATCTACCAACAAACATGCACACACATGAATGCATAAAGAGGGATATGTGGAGACACAAAAGTCCAGATGTTCAATGAATGTAGCAAAACAATAATTTATCACAGTGGATTAATTATCATTTAATATCATTACACAAATGATATTTACTTAGTGATGACTACCCACTTTCACGTCACATTGGCTAAATTTGGCCTTGCGAGTGTATTTTGCCCTCAATCTGTTCAAAGCAATCTTTGATCCTCCTTCCACATGTTACACTAAACTTCAAACAGGCCAGGTAGAATTAAGCCTTTTAGTTATCTTGGCAAAGTGGAAGTGGGCCAAGTTCTCTTCCATTATACAGCAGAGAGCGGAGATTCACCTTAGCTGATAGAGCCTGATCTCTTCTTCCATTAGCCTTTATTGGTCTTCCAGTCTAAAACCATTTGAGAGAGATAAGATGCACTCATATAGTCTTGTATGGTTATATATTTTATTCAGCTTTAATGGTATGAATCTATTTCATGTGTTTCTGCTTTATTTTCTTTTATCGCCCTGCCCAATGTTAAGAGGAGATCGCAGATAAATATTAAAGTCATCAATCAGGTAAAGTGGGAAGAGAAAGGATTGAAAACACCTTGAGGCAGAAGAGAAGAGCTATCTTTTATACATCACCCCTGACCGTGACCGATTTGTCGTAAAACCACCATCCAATTAAAAGAGGTCTCTCCATCTGCTTTCTTCCTGAGTCAGCGCTGACCTTTCACCCCCTACCCAAGTTAGTCATGATATATCCACTGCCTCTGCTCACTGCAGGTGTGTCTTACGATACAGATGATAGAAGCACCCATTAACTAGCTGAGTTTTTATATACAAAACGGAAAACAAGGAAATGTAACTCATTATATACTGTAGATGTGTATGAGTGAGCCACAGTTAGTCATATCGAAATACCATTACTTTGTCAGTGTTTTCACATGGCTGGTAAATATGAAGAGCTATGTTGTACAACTAAGCTATAAAAAGCATTTACTTTCATGTTTTTTTATATTATGAGCACAGATAGGGATGCAACAATCCACATTTTTCCACTTCCGATCCGATCCCGATACATGAATTTGGATATCGGCCGATACTATTCCGATACCAGAGCTGTGTTTGCTTGAATATTATTATTATCGTTATTGTTGATTTTATATGATGCTAAAATAAACTCCTCTCAACAGGCAAGTATGATATGTACATATGTATGCATGTATGTCCCAAAAGGCAACTTGAGGTAAGTATAAGGTCAGAAAAGGAAGTCAGAAAAACAGGAAATCCTATTAACAGGACAAGTGTAAGGGTTTCATATTGATTGTCATGTCAATATTTATTAATTGGTACGGGCTTATCTGCTAATGTTAGCTGCTGACCGTTACCTTGAAACCATCCAGCAAATAGACGGTACTGTAGGGTGATTTAAGGTCACCGCTCATTTTACACACAGTTTAAAAACAAAACTAAACGCTGAGTGAACATTACTAGCTACGTTTTTCATGTTGGTTTTGAGCGGTATGCAACCCCACTAACCTGGAAAACGGTTTTAAAACAGTACAGCGTGTCGGAGGAATACAGCGTTCTCCTGCAACGGGAGCCAGAGTCAGAGGGACCGTCGCAGCAGCGTTAAGGGACCGTCACAGCAGCGTTAGCTAACATTAGCTTCTTGTCTCATCTGGGGTCTGATAAAAGGTAAATTCATCAAAGTCAGTGTGCCCAAAACTATTTTCCAATAAATTGTAGCGGTCAAATTTCATGGGACCCCGCGTGAGTGCGGATTTCATGTTGCGGCTTTCGTCGCTGTTTATCACTTATTGAGTGAAGTAATACTCGCCCTGTTGTTTATTTGGTTGCCATGACTTCGCGAGTGATGACGTCCTGTCACTGTTTCAGTTGCTCTGCTCACCCTAGGGGGAGAGAGAGCGAATGACAGTTCGCTTGAGTTCAGTAGAGCAGACGGCTCTACAACGTTATGACTTTTCATAAACAGCCGAAGGAACGGTGGTGCGTGGTGTACATAGCAGAAACCCTGTTGGGAGTCTGCCCTATTTCTGATACTGTGGCGCTGGAAATTTTACCGTGGCGCACCGCCATTATGCTATTAACATAGAGGAAACACTGCTACCTGGAGTTTACCTTGTTTTTGGAATGATTCCAGAAGTGATTCGCTCCTTTTGTCTTTCTGCCCTCTGGCTAAAAAATCCTTGTGCTCTTTCATGTGGTGCTTTTTTAAAACATTTGATTGCGTTCGTAGTGTTGTACGACACAAGGGAGCTTCCGCCTCTCTGAATTACGGCTTTGCAAACATTGCATTTTGCTGTCTTGCTCTGTGGTGTTTCCATTGTAAAGTATTTCCACATCTAGGCTATAACAATGCTCAATGCTATCCTGCTAGCTGGTTGCAAACTGCGGAATGGATTTCCTGAGCGGGGGCGTGTCTCATAACTCTGTGTCTCATTGAGCCGCGTCTCCGTTCAGGAAATCCATTCCACAGTTTGCAGCCAGCTAGCAGACTAGCCGGCAGGAATCACCTGTGGAGTCATTTCAGCAGACAACGTTAAAGCGCAGACATGGTTCATGGATATCGGATATCTCCGCAAGTTGGATCGGGAAAATCCGATAAGTGAATAACGCTGGTATCGGTCCTGATACCGATACTGGATCGGATCGGCCCCATCCCTAAGCACAGATATGTGGAACAAAAACAGAACAATAACCATAAAAGATTACTGCATGTATAACATTATGCAGTGAGTCAGTACTGGCTCTATTACAGTTGTTTTTGCTGTTCTTAACTGGTTAAATATAGCTTTGTGTGAGTGAACAGTACTTGCTTGCACAGAATTAAGACGCAAAACCTTGACCATGGGTCACTCTTCCATGTCATTTAGTTGTTTACATTATCCATCTTCACCTTTCTCATGACAAAAATAAATGCTGCCTTGGGCAAAAACAACTGCAATGGACAGTTGTGTAATTTCCAGCCTGGCAGGATTTTAAGCAAAGAAATGATGCAAAGTCAGCATTAGATTTGCCTTTCACTGTCACTCCTTTTTTCTAAGATGAATTACCCACTCAGAGATAAATGCAACACACTTGAAAACACATTAGAGGTACTTTGTAGAGATAAAAATAAGGGCTTTATGCAAAATGCACACAAAAATATCATGATAATGAAATGCATATGTGTATACAGTAATATTTGTCATATCAAAATGCTGTTTTAATGCTGAAACCATCAACAGTTGTTTCACAAACAACAAAAAGAAGGAAAACTAAATACCCCTAATGACTGAATACCCCCTTACCTAATTAATGTATGGTACTGGAAAACAAATTCTGCCTGTGTGCTAAGCAATGGGTCATTTCATTTGAAAAACAATTCTTGATGTTGCCAACTGTAATCAATTCTGTTTAAAACTGCTGTTAAGGGAAACAAAATTACATAATGCAAGTGAGAAAACACTGACTGTATCACTTTGGGCTTGTTTCAGACTTAAAATAAGGCAAATATTTAACAGGTTTGGTGTGCATGCTAATGATGATGAAGAATAGAATGATAATGATAAAGATAAAAACAATGCATGTGTATATGCATGTGTGTTTATGTGCACTGTAAGTGTGTCTACGTGCTTTTATGCTGCATGCCCCCCTACTTTTAGACAATTTCAGAGGGAAACATAATGCTCTTTCGCTGTCACTAACAGAGATACACTCTACTGTAGGGTAGGAGATATATATATACACACATACACATATATATATATACATATATATATATATATATATATACATATATATATATACATACATATATATATATATATATACATACATATATATATATATATATACATATATATATATATATACATACATACATACATACATACATACATACATACATACATACATACATATATATATATATACACATACATATATATATACATATATACACATATATATATATACACATATATATATACACACATATATATATACACACATATATATATATACACACATATATATATATATACACACATATATATATACACACATATATATATATATACACACACATATATATATATACCTATACACATACATATATATATATATATATAATACCTACTATCTTACACACACACACATATACCTACACACACACATATACACACACACACACACATATATATATACATATATATATATATATATATATATATATATATATATATATACAATATACATATATATATATATATACATACATATATATACATATATATATATATACATATATATACAATAACATATATATATATACATAATACAATATATACATATATACATATATATATATACATATATATATAACATATATATATATATACATATATACATAAAAAAATATATATATACTCTTATATATATATATGTATGACGTATATATATATATAATTTATATATATATTTATCTTATTATATTAATATATAATATATAATACATATACTATATATATATATATATATATATATATATATATATATATATATATATATATATGTATATATATATGTATATATATATATAT
Source organism: Perca fluviatilis (assembly GCF_010015445.1). Lineage (NCBI taxonomy): Eukaryota > Metazoa > Chordata > Actinopteri > Perciformes > Percidae > Perca > Perca fluviatilis. The sequence goes on along the minus strand of NC_053124.1, from coordinate 12,506,790 downwards.
ACATACATACATACATACATACATATGGAAATGTGTGGGATAGGTGAAAGCATAAGTGATGGACGATCGCGTCACATGGGTTGGCTGGTCCCTAATTTCAAAATAGACTGTCATGGTGGCTCGTTCAGAATCTGATCTCATATTGTACAAAAATAGTTCACAGGCGTGTTTCTGAAAACATTTTAAAGCGAGAAATAGGCCATGCAGTTGCTGAATCTGTCTTCATTTCAGATCGACAAAGAGGTCAGTTTAAAAGATTTTCATCAGATTTTGAGAGACACCGAGCCGACCGGCTCCTCAAGTGGAGTGGGGTGCCGCTCTTGCCGGTCACGCCTCACCTGCAGAAATGTCCAGTGGGAGAGAGGCTGCCCAGAGCTGGAGGATCAGCGGCGTCGTTTATAGTCTGGTGTGTGGGAACATTTTGGATTTCATGGTATCTATGATGAAATAAAACAATATATAGAACTGCCACTGTGTGCATGTTTTGTGCAACATGCATTCAATATGCTAATTTTAGCTATATATCATATGCTGAAGTATATTCTGGAGTGTTAAAGATTAAAAGAAAAAATAACAAGAACCGTACAGAACCAAAAACCGTGACCCTAAAACCGTGATACAAACTGAACCGTACCACCCTAATATATATATATACATACATACATACATACATACACACACACACACACACACATATACATATATATATATAATATATATATATATAAAAATATATATATATATATATATATACATACATACACACACACGTACACTACCGGTCAAAAGTTTTAGAACACCCCAATTCTTTTTGTTTTTTTCAGTTCAAATTTCAGCAGTTCAAGTCCAATGAATAGCTTGACATGGTACAAAGGTAAGTGGTGAACTGCCTGAGGTTTAAAAAAAAGAAAAGTAAGGTTACCCAAAACTTAATAATAATGTACATTTCAGTATTTTACAAAAAGGCCCGTTTCAGGGAACAAGAAATGGGTTAACAACGTAAAGCTGTTCTGCAGCAATGGAGGTTGATCAAGCTTTGAAAGTTGGTGCTACCAATTCCCACAGGTGTTCCAACTTGTCTGGATTAGTTACAACCCGCTCTGTTTGTATAAAAGTATTGTTGGAACACACTGTGGTACCGTACCCTCGTGAGCATTATTTGAACAGTATTGTGCTGCAGAAAGTAGTGTGTTGCCATAAAAATGGCAGGAAAAAGGCAATTAACAATGGAAGAGAGACAGACCATCATAACACTTAAGAATGTTGGTCTTTCCTACAGAGAAACTGCGAAGAAAGTCAAGGTGTCCGTGAGTACAGTATTCTTCACCATCAAAAGGCACTTAGAAACTGGGGGAAACTCTGACAGGAAGAGGTCTGGCAGACCCAAAGCCACAACAGAATCAGAAGACAAGTTTCTGAGAGTCAACAGCTTGTGTGATAGGCGGCTCACAGGACAACAGCTTCAAGCACAGCTTAATAGTGATCGTAATAAGCAAGTCTCAGTTTCAACTGTAAAGAGAAGACTTCGAGCTGCAGGTTTGATAGGTCGAGTTGCAGCAAGAAAGCCATTGCTAAGACGTCAGAATAAGAAAAAGAGGATTGCCTGGGCCAAGAAACATCGCCAATGGACTACTGAAGACTGGAAGAAGGTGCTATGGACTGATGAATCAAAATTTGAAATCTTCGGTTCATCACGCAGGATTTTTGTACGCCGTCGAGTAGGCGAAAGGATGGTTCCTCAGTGTGTGACATCAACTGTCAAACATGGAGGAGGAAGCGTGATGGTCTGGGGCTGTTTTGCTGGATCCAGGGTCGGTGATTTGTACAGAGTGAAAGGGACCCTGAACCAAAACGGCTACCACAGCATTTTGCAGCGCCATGCAGTACCCTCTGGTATGCGCCTAGTTGGTCAGGGGTTCATCCTACAGCAAGATAATGACCCAAAACACAAGTCCAAGCTATGCCAGAACTACCTTAGGATAAAAGAACAAGATGGGAAGCTTAAAAACACCAGCACAGTCACCAGACTTAAACCCCATTGAGCTGGTTTGGGATGAACTGGACAGAAAAGTGAAAGCAAAGCAACCTACAAGTGCCACACATTTATGGGAACTTCTGCAACAGAGTTAGGAAGAACTTTCTGAAGAATATTTGATTTCTATTGTAAAAAGAATGCCACGAGTGTGTTCAGCTACTATATAGGGGGCTACTTTGATGAGTTGAGTCAAAAATTTAGAATACATTTTGGTTTATAAATTGATTCCATGATTTCATTTTTAACTTAAATTGTTCATTTGTTCTATTCTTTAATTTCAGAGTACAATAAGACATTGAACTGCATGAATTTCAATAAAAACCTGGAAAAATTGGGGTGTTCTAAAACTTTTGACCTGTAGTGTGTGTGTGTGTGTGTATATATATATATATATATATATATATATATATATATATATATATATATATATATATCTGGGTCCATGGAGGACATTGCAGTGGTTGCAGTATGTGGGCAGACATATCATCCCCATCCTCATTCTCTCACTGTGTGGATTAATGAAGCCTTAATAGCCCATGTCATTAGGCTGGGTGGCCACTGACGACTGCAAAACCCTGGAGATTCTTTCATAATAATATACTGCAGGCAATATATAGACATAAAGCAGAAAGAGAGTTCAGAACGCTAAGAACATACTTTCAACAAGTGCTATTCTGTTCCATCCCAAAGGACCTATCAATTCAGAGATGTCTGTCTATCCGAGTGAAAATTTTAAAAGACAATGATCCAAGCATCACCTGTTCAACCTTGAATTCCATATCCATCCACAGGCTGTAAGCCGCTGATACGATAGCAGTCAAAAGGTGTAAACATGCCTTCATTTTACAACAATTACACTAGAGTGGTTATAATGAAAATACATAAATCATTCCTTTGATATGTACAATGTGCAGAAACACAATCTCTCTCTCACGCACACACACACACACACACACACACACACACACACACACACACACACACACACACACACACATGGGCCAGGAAGGCACACAAACACACTCAGTCAAACACTCAAACAAACACTCTCTGTGGAGGATCTAACTATGTTAAATGACTAGTATTAATCACCTTTCTCTGTGTCCGTGGTGATTATGAACACATTAATCAGCAGTCTGTCTGCCAGTTGGAAGTGAGCATGCATGGAAGAAAATGAGCAGAGTGAGAAAAACACTGGGGGGGGAAGGAGTTTGGCTTTTGTTGGGCTTTTCTACATAAAAACAAACCCACTCTGTGTGGAAATAATAAGATGGTGACGAGTGTAATATCAAGGGCTGTTCAAATATAGACGGGAGCTGCTTCATTATTCTGAACCCACACCAACCTTCTGTAGCCCTCAGCAACACTTGCGTTTGAATGCTCACGCATCAAGATGGTGCCTACCATCTTCCGCCCAACAGAAAATATCCAGACGTGTATGTCTTGCTCAGGAAGGCTGAGGGAGTTTTGGTATATTCAAAACATTCCCAACTTTCCTCAATCAAAGAACTAGACAACAAGAGGTGCAATGGTACAGTCAGCTCACCATCTGGTACAATTCACAATACAGGGCTCACAGTTACAGCAGATTCAGTTACGATCCTCATTTATTCTTTGTTAGGTGCAAAAACTGTTTCCAGTTTCAACATTCTTGTTTTTTTATAGGTAGGGTTATCTATAAACCTTAGGCAGCCATAAACCATAATTGATATAGCAGATGGTGGTGAATGCTGCTGTTCATGCTTGCTTGAGTTGCAATGTTATGCATGGTTATTTAAAGTGACTCCACAAATGTACAGAGATAAGAACAGATTTTACTGATCACAGCTCCCCCCCTCGCCACACCTCTGTATTAAGTATGTCCTTCACTTTCATCCGTCTATTTAAAGCCACAAAAGCCATTGTTACTGCTTCATTTATATGCACAAACACATCGCCCATCAAACATACTGCATGGATAGACACGAACCACGTATCCAAAGATGCAGACATTTACGTGTAGGCACAGGTGCAGCTGTAGTTGTTTGCACTGGTGTTTGGTGTTTTGCAGCAAGCCTTAAAGACGTCACTGCGCTCATCTGCTACACAAATAAACTTTATTTACTACCCTCTTAAAATAGCTCCACTGAAAGTGCACAATAATTGCTAGTCATTTCAACTTCCAAATTCAAAATGGTCAGGCACCTTAATGAGAATGAGACAGTAGTAACTTCAGTTCATTGGGACAGGAGTAGCCTAATGGCAGCACAACACAAGGCAGTTCATTTTCAGCAGGAAGTACTTAAGAGGAATCAAATGGTTGTGGGGGTGGATGTGGATGGTGTGGTGGAGTGGCTTTGACTGGAACTAAATCAGTATTCAGTGTATAATTCAGCAAATAAAATAAAAAAAATAAGAAATGCTTTTGAATCAGATGCTAAACAGTAATGCATAGTAACTATTGTACAGAAATAAATCATATCTCATACTATATGAGTTATGCAGAGGAAACTTGTTGCACTATATATAAAATATATGTATTACCATGTATATCTCATTAGTATGTGGCAAAGGAAGCAGCAGATTTCTACACAGCCTGCACTTGTCTGTTGGCATGTCACCGTTGATAGCTGAGAGCTAAGAGGAATACACAGGCAAAACCAGGTAAAGAACAAGTATCGTTGTTCTTCCTTCAAGTTCATTTATCCTCTGACTTAAAGGAGAGTAGTTATTACAGCTAGAAGGCATTGTGTGGAGGCATGGCAACTAGAGATGCACCAATTGACCGGCTGGTGACCGGAGTTGGCCGATTTTCAGGTGATCGGCTATGACCGGCGACCGACCGGTCAGTCTGACATATGCCAATTTTATGCCAGTCAAATGCTGTAAATTAATAACATTGTAAAGGCTGCCTTACACAATGCATAGGAATTATACATAGGCAAGCAAATAATAACAATAAACCCGCTATTAATTACATTATCTTAATGCAGTGTAACTACTGTAGCATGTAAATAATGCACATAAAATACAAACGTGAGCAAGGGCGTTCAACAATCGTCATTATATCGAATCAACAAAGCGACGCGAATTTAGCTAGCAGGTGAAGAATACAAAAACGAAATCACCAGCTAACAATGAACTGACAACATAAGTTATACGACTTACAGTTCTCAAGGACGCACACACACCAATCTCCACTGGCTAGTTATCCTCCGGACAGCGAGTCTCTTTTTCCTTTCTCTCCCTTTTCCGCCAGATGGCGTGCGTGCCCTTCGCGGTGTGAAACGCGATGTCCACGCTATTCTCCGACATGCACTCTAAAGGCCCTGACCCACCAACCCGATTATCGGCCGTCGGACAGTCTGATGAGGTCCGTGACTCCAGTCTGTTCGGTGTGTTCCATGCCATCGTCAGCCGGAGGAACAATTTGTGCCAATTTGACATGTTAAAAAATAAATAAAAAAATAAATAAAAAGCATGAGATTGAAACCATGTTCATCATATTGTAAACTTGGAGAAGCAGCTATGACAGCACCAGAGATCTAGATACACATTTAGTACATGGTACATCATGTAAAGCAAGCTCCCTTATATCAAGATTACATTGGGGTAAAAAATATCTTTCATGTATTTCATACCTCTAGGCCATCAGGGCATCAAAGACTGAGTATGCCTCAGCCTTTCCATGGTGAATGTGATTACAGTAGCTGTGACAGAGACCTTGTGTTGGCTGTCAATCAGCATCAGTCTTTCCCTGTCAGACAGAGAGCCTGCGGTAACACAGTCACACAGTGTAAAGTACTGTATCTTGCTATCCAGAGTAAGAGGGACAAGGCCCTGAGGTAGAGCCTTGCCTGATTCTGCTATCCTGTAGTGAAATAGGTCAAAGTCACTAGAGGATAATTAACAAAAACCATTTGCCTTTGACGAGCACATGTATTACTTCCTCTTCCTTGGGACACATTGTTGGAGTCCAATGGACAAAATGACAAGGAGAACTTCACTTGAGGGTGAAAGTGCAAGATACAGTAGTGATTTCTGTTTATGCTATTGTCAATTAAATTGCAATTGTGTTAGTTATTTTTAGAGTGCCAGGGAAAAACGAAACCATAGGGGAAAGGTCTCCTTAGGGCAGAAAACATCAACAAGTAAAATATTTAAAGATAATTTCAACTTCAATTTGAGTCAAGTTCTATTCCAACAGGACCACTATAAGTTACCAAAGTGATTGCTTGAAAAGTACATGGATTCTGCCTGCAAAAATAATGGACTTCAGAAGTTTTATAGACCAATTATGGTGCGATTATGTCTGTCAGTAAGATACACTAAAAGCGCTTCCATGAGTGGAAGAAGAAGGTTGGGAATAGGGAATAATTTCTTTGAAGCCACAGAAACTGTAATTACTTGCTAGCCATTCCACTATATTTCTACTGTTTAGCTTGTTTCATTTTATTTGCATTTTTGTATTAATATTGGAAGGATGCCAAACAAGGATCTGTAAACAATTCGTAATTGAAAGGTATTCTATCACTGAGTATCTCTACACTGTCCAAACAATGACTTATGTTACACCTCTAAATGATAGCTGATTCCCAGAAATAATAGCCAATGCTGACCATTATCCACCACTGACAGATACTGTATTTTAACAGCAGGAATTTAGTTTGTGGTGTCAGGTTAAAAATACAATTCAATGACATTAATTTGCCAATGTCAAGCTGTTTTACAGAAATTTGTTAGAATTGAAATGCAAGAATGCCTGTTAGTAAGAGGGATGGCCAAAAAGACGTGTAACCATAACAAGTACTGTATATTTTCTGTGGATTGGAATGGAGAGGGAAAGCGGTAACAGACTGGCATTGTGAACAACATTATATAAGATGCATGCACAAGTAAAGTTTGCACTTTTCATCCTCCACCCTTTCTTTGCTCATAAAGAAAGCTCAATAACAACAAACAATCCCACTGGACTCAATTAGCTACAGTTAAATAAATGCTGTGACTTTAATGCCCTGCCCATGAGCCCCCAAATATCTTACCACTAAAAATATATCTTGTGTGTGCAGGAGTGCATGCATGCATGCTTGCGCATGTGTGTGTGTGTGTGTGTGTGTGTGTGTGTGTGTGTGTGTGTGTGTGTGTGTGTGTGTGTGTGTGTGTGTGTGTGCGTGTGTGCCTTATGTTCATACTTCCTCTGTCTTGGGATCTGCCACAGAGCTCCCTGAGCAGCAGTGTGTGCTCGATAATTAGCCTCAAACCCACCACTTCTGTGAACACAAGCCTGGTTGGCAGAGGGAGGGCTGCCTCAGGGAAGGGTGAATGCTATGAGTGACTATCATCCACTACCCGTATCCAGTGACAATTAATACAGCTCAAGATTTAGAAAAAAACAAAAAACAATGCAACAACTCAGTATTTTCTTCCCTTTTTTATCAGTCTTACCTCTGAGATGGCTTTTATGCAGGCTCATGTTGATAACCAGTAAACACACACAGGACATAGAGCAGTAAGGACCAAGTGCTACAGTTCCAACCCTTGCACAAACAAACATAACAAGCAACAAGTAACCTAGTTTTAATTGTAACGGTTAATCTGACAGGTTCGCACATTGTTGTGACAACCACTACCAAGGTCTGGTTAATGACAATTCAGATTATCCAAATTGCATCCTGGATGCTATTTCCTATATGTGTTACACTTATCTGTTGGAGATCAAACACCTGTATGTTATCAACCCTTTAAAAATACACCCATATTGTCAGTGTAAATCCCAAATGCAACAGTGGCTGTCACATTCCCACTAGCTGGGTCCTTCCTATTTAGCCAAATGCTATGGTAATGCAGACCATGATGCTTTAGCTGCTTTGGATAGAGAGGAGACATAATGGAAAGCTCAAGCTACTGCCATTTCCTTTAGATGACCCTACATGTACAGTGATTCTTTCTATAAAATCAAAAATGAGGGTATGGGCAAAATATACAGCATATTTCAATAAAGTTCGTAAAGTTACCTTCAGTTTAGGTCAAGGGAGCTACATGCAGTAGTATCTGGTGCAAATACTGTATCTGTTAACTGTATCTGTTTATAATATTTTCTCTCTCTCTCTCTCTCTCTCTCTCTCTCTCTCTCTCTCTCTCTCTCTCTCTCTCTATATATATATATATATATATATATATATATATATATATATATATATATATATATATATATATATATATATGACACACACACACACACACACTCACCTAAAGGATTATTAGGAACACCCTACTAATGCCGTGTTTGAACTGCCTTAATTCTCCGTGGCATTGATTGAACAAGATGCTGGAAGCATTCTTTAGAAATGTTGGCCCATATTGAGAGGACAGCATCTTGCAGTTGACGGAGATTTGTGGTATGCACATCCAGTGTACGAAGCTCCCGTTCCACCACATCCCAAAGATGTTCTATTGGGTTGAAATCTGGTGACTGTGGGGGCCATTTTAGTACAGTGAACTCATTGTCATGTTCAAGAAACCAATTTGAAATGATTCAAGCTTTGTGACATGGTGCATTATCCTGCTGGGAGTAGCCATCAGAGGATGGCTACATGGTGGTCATAAAGGGATGGACACGGTCAGAAACAATGCTCAGGTAGGCTGTGGCATTTAAACGATGCCCAGTTGGTACTAAGGGGCCTAAAGTGTGCCAAGAAAACATCCCCTACACATTACACCACAACCAGCAGCCTGCCCAGTTGTAACAAGGCATGACGGTACATGTTCTCATTCTTTTTATGCCAAATTCTGAGTCTACCATCTGAATGTCTCAACAGAAATCGAGACTCATCAGACCAGGCAACATTTTTACAGTCTTCAACTGTCCAATTTTGGTGAGATCGTGCAAACTGTAGCCTCATTTTCCTATTTTTAGTGGAGATGAGTGGTACCCGGTGAGGTCTTCTGCTGGTGTAGCCCATCCACCTCAAGGTTGTGCGTGTTGTGGCTTCATAAATGCTTTTCTGCATACCTCGGTTGTAACTTGTGGTTATTTGAGTCAAAGTTGATCTTCTATCAGTTGGAATCAGTCGGCCCATTCTCCTCTGACCTCTAGCATCAACAAGGCATTTTGGCCCCCCAGGACTGGAGCATCCTGGATGTTTTTACTTTTTCAGACCATTCTTTGTAAACCCTAGAAATGGTTGTGCGTGAAAATCCCAGTAACTGAGCAGATTGGGAAATACTCAGACCAGGCCGTCTGGCACCAACAACCATGCCACGCTCAAAGTTGCTTAGATCACCTTTCGTTCCCATTCTGACATTCAGTTTGGAGTTCAGGAGATTTTCTAGACCTGGACCACACCCCTAAATGCATTGAAGCAGCTGCAATTTGATTGGTTGATTAGATAATCGCATTAACGAGAAATCTTACAGGTGTTCCTAATAATCTTTAAGGTGAGTGTGTGTGTGTGTATATATATATATATATATATATATATATATATGCATTTCCATCTATAATGATCAGATTTACCCAAGGGATCATTAATGTTTCATCAACTCTAATGCAGTTTAATTTTGACAAGGAACATGAATTGCTTGGCTCTGGGGAGTAATGTAAATTTAGTTATATTCCACTGTGTATACTCCACAAGACCTGGGTAAAATTGTTAATTGTTAATAATTAATAAACTCTGCTTTGAATCTGCTTGTGGTACACAATGGTTGGGGCTCACTGTGGGACTAGACTAGGGTAGGATGGTAAAACACTAAACCACCGTTCGGTTACATTCCTGTAATTGTCGAGCTTGCATTGCAGCTATAGTAGACAGGGTAAAAATAAGAAATTAAATGTAGCTGCTCAAACACTATTTAACTTTGGTCTGAACACCCTGTATCCATTAATTCACTTCCTCTCTATCTAGTCTCCTTTTATTTTACTTATGTTTAACATTGTTTCCTCTATGTTGATTGGCAAGTGGCGGTCCGCCACGGTTAGATTTCTCCCGCCACGGTATCAGAAAAAAGCCGTCTATCAGCAGTGATTGTTAGAGAGTCACAGAATAGCGCGGACACGCGCTTCACAACGCGAGTGGGCGTGCGTGCCACTCAGAGAAAAGGGAGAAAGAAAAAAGAGACAGGCTGTCCGGAGGACCCGGTTGAGATGGCATGTGTGCATCCTTGAGAACTGTAAGTCGTATAGCCTAACTTATATTGTCAGTTCATGTAAGCCTGTATTAGTTTATAGTGCTTGCACATTTTTTGTTTCACCTTCACCTGCTAGCTAAATTGCACGTGGCTGTTGATTCAATACAATGCCCCTGATATCATATCATAGTAGGCTAAACCGTGATTATTTCATACATTCATGTCCCAAAACATATTGGGGGAAATTCATTCAACATAATTCCAGCCAAATAACAATTAAAAGTAGGCTATGTTATTTGAACATTTATAACCTAACCTAACTGGCACTGCCTCCGTTTTGGTGTCTGCTGCGGTGCACAGCGCAGCTCGGACCGTGCGCCGCTGCCCTTTTTTCCTCCATAAACTCCGCTCTCAGCTCCTCTGCCAGTTGCTGCATGAACTTCCTCCGGGACATTTTACAGCTGGTACACTCCTTGAAGAGGATGTGTGTAATGATTCCAGCCAGTTGTAGCATGTATAAAGTTATATGAACACGTAGACAGCTACCGGCCATCTAGGCTACGTGTAGGGCTACGGCGCCTTTCGCAGAGCAAGCGGCATGTGCTTTTCTTCTGATTCAGAACAGAGTCCATCCACGCCGTAGCCTGCGTTACCGACTCTGGCTTTGCCTTCGGCCCATCGGTGATGCCCACTAGAGTCCGGATCGGGCTGAATTTTTCTGTCCGAGCCGGCCCGCGTCCGACAGAGCCATGACCGAACCCGACCCGCGTTAAGAAATTTGTGTCCGAGCCCAACACAGTTAAAATCTCATTTTTTTCCCCTCATACTATTGACACATGTAGGCTACGTTTGTTTGTGTGGAAAGCCCTTTTTTATTAAGCAACTGTAGGAAGGCATTCGGAAATGTCAACAGATGAGCGCATCAGCGCGCACGGGGCAACAAGCGCACGTTAATAAGCTGTTAAAATGTTCAATGGGTTAACCTCTCCTGATCGCTTCGTTTCCAACCGTTATCAGAAAACCAGGGGAGACTGGTTACCTCCAGGGCCGACGTTATAAAATTAATAACCACTAACTCTGCTCCGGTTGCATCTACAACACAACTGCTTCCTCTTTCTCTATCTCTCTTCTGCCCACTTAAGCTACCACCTTAATGCCCACACGTGTTACTCGAGACCGCTAGTTACATTTCTCTGACAGAGACTATGATTATTACTAAGCAACCAAGATGCATCTTCAACCACGCAAAAGATTTCCAAAATAAGTAAAAGTGATTGTATTTTCTTTGCCTTTTGTGTAATGTATATAGCCTAAAAACAATTTTTTTTAAATGAAAATAGACTCTTTTAGGAAAAGTTAGGTACCAGCAGGATTGTATTTTTTTATTTAGAAAAGTTATTACACATATAAATTTCAAAATGGTCAAAATGACCGTCCAGGCCACAGGGGTACCATCTAGCAGCATGTATGCTACTCAGCATTAATGGGCCACCTCTTTCTGAATTGCCCTATAACCGAGCCTTGGAGTTATTTTTCCAAAAGCCAAGAAAAATCAAATGCACACAGCAAGGCTGCCAACTTTGCCACTGAGGCAAATATGCAATTAGTTTCATTATGAATGGTTTCATACTATAGCCTACTTTGGGTTTTGGTTTCCCTATGAAGAATTTCTTGTAAAATTCATTTTGTAGACCTACAGTTCCTCAAAAATACAGTTCAATCAAAACGAAATGAAAATATGCCTCATTGTGTGTGAATAGAGGTGAATAAATATATTTGTTTGTGTTGCAGCAAAGTGTCAGTTCCGTTTAATACGTAAAACATTTGGCGGCGGGGCACGGGACGGGTCCCCGACATAATGCCCCCACTGCTAAAAAAAAATCCTAGAGGAAACACTGGTTTAAGTTTCTTTCTTTTTTTATGACCTGTCATATTTTCTGTTTTATTTGTATTTTGTGATTATGTAATGCCTTCCTGCCTGAATTGTATTATAGACATTTTTTTTTTGCAAAACTTCCATCAGTTCCCCCCTCCGTATCTGTGCCCGTTCATCGTCCACGTCTCTTGTTCAGCCTTGTTCCTTGTTCCCCTCTCACCCTTTCCATATTGGTGCCAGTGTTTGCTGTCTTGTGTCTCTGCTCCTCTGGCGTTTCCCTCCTCTCCTTTTGCACCTTTGATGTCAGGACCGCAGCTAAAGCCTCAGCTAATCTGCTGTGGGGCTTCCTGAGCCCTAACCAGGCCAAGAGTTGGAACCAAGAACATGGCACAGGGGCAGAAGGAAGACCGAATGAATGAGAGTGAGAGAAAAACGCTGCAAAACATTCACGTATAATTTAGAATTCAGATTGAAAATGTTTCATTTCAAGATGAATAATATTTAAAAAATGAAATCACAAATGTATAGATCTGTATATTTTAAATGACAAAGGGACAGTAGCTAAGACACCTAAAAGAGAGCAGTATGTATAGTGGAAGCCACAACCTATGCAGTTTTTGACGTATTAATGAAGGGATAAATACAATAGAACAGCTCAGAGTCGGCCAATTAGGGATCCTAGAGGAAGAGCTTGCTGTCAGGGGAAGCATTGTTATGAAGGATGGAGAAAAGATGAAAAACCAACATGAAAATGGTATATATGCTGTAATGAACTGGGAAAGAAGAGTACTAGAGGAGGGAAAGTCCAAAGAAAGACTGTGTCAGCAGACTGTATGAAAAAGGAAGGATGCTACAGAGGAACTAAATGTATTAGCTTTGGTGTAGCCTATAGCCAACCCTCCCATTCCCTACCATGGCTTCCACACCAAGAGCAGAAAAGCAGAATAATCCCTCAGCAACACCAGTTATCGGCCTTGCTCTGATAGTACTATTTATAGCACATTAAAGGGATAAAAATGCTTCTTTACCTCTGATACAAAACATAAAAATACAGCTCTCGGAGTCAAGGGTTATCTAGAAACCTATTCTTCAAATAAAATAATACTTTTTCTGCTTTATCAGAGAAGGCAGATTTAAGTTTGACCTCATTTTAATTAACACTGCAAAGAGAATGCATAGCCGTATAAAGTAAACAAAGTTTCTTCAAAGAGCACCAACACTGCTTCATGCTGACCCAGTAATTTAACAACACTATTTAACCACAAAAAATCTGCCAATAATATTTTACAGAGATATCCTTGTCCTACATGCAAAACATTGTGTAGCTGTTGCAGCTAATAAGACAATTTCATCATCAAGGTTTGCTTATCAAACACTGAATATTTTCATTTTTAAGTGCATTCAGATAAGAGTGCTTTAGATGCAATACTAAAGATAAGATAAAAATTAGAAAAAACTAATTTGAGAACAGCAGCACAGGATTAAAGTAAAATATGAGAGTGGATAGATGCTGGTCAGTTTAATTTTCATTAATGTGCTCCTTGGTTCTCACACATTCAATCTCAAAGCATTACTAGAAAACAGGATTAAAATGTTTACTTGGTAAAAAAGACCAATGTGTTGACAGTCCTACAGCTCCGACACCAAACTCCAAGTCAAACACTGAATACATGATCGGCAAACCTACAAGCCAATAGATCAAACAAAGCACTCTATTTTGCCGTATCCAAGACCCAGGGCACGACACAGCAACAGGAATTAGCGTGATAGAACAATGTGAGAACAACTTTGCAAGTTTATACATTTATTTATGTATTGAGCTACAATATACTGTAGCCTCCAAACCTGGCCTTCTGTCAAAAGATCAGCTTCATCGCTGATCCATGTCATCCATGCAAACAGCGCACTAATTAGCCATGCTAAGACAAATCACACAGTTTTTTCCTGGTTCACTAGCCACAGCACCTTCCATAATCCTCCGTTATCACACAGTTGGTGAGGATACTGAAGCTAATAACACCATGATATTAGCAACACTGATCTGCAAGTGATAGAGCCAGGCAGGGCTAGCCATTAATTCTGTTTGCATGAGCCCCAGACCAGACTAATCCCTATTTTAATTATTTTTTCTCCCCATCCCAACCACTTCCCATGTCAGTGTTCTCTAATCAGACCATCTGATTAAAAAACAGGAAGGGTGGCAAGCAGGCAGCCTCAGTGTCGAAAAAAGACATGATGAGGTTCACATGTTGGTAGAGGATGAGACTGATAACCTGCGCTACAATTTACGCAAGGATGAACTGCATGTTTGGTGTATATGTGAGTGCAGTGTGAATGTACCCAGTTCATTTCAACATTCAAATGTCAATGCCTAGCAAGTCCAGGAGATCAACCTTAGAATGATCTTTTTGATTACTACAATAAGAAGAAACCAACTATGTGAACCTGCAAAGTCCTGTCAACGCTGACATATTGTGTAAGAGATTTGTCAAGAACCAACTTTTTTTTTGATTGTCTCGCTCGTCTTTCCTTGCTGTCTCATTCTGTCCGTGGGGAAAGTGGGATTAAGAAAGATTGCAGTGCTGTGGGATCAATATGATGCTGACACATCTTTGGCACTCTCCAAAAATCTCTACCAAGCAAAAACCTACTTACAGAGTGGGTCTAATGGATCATATAACCACTATATCACTTTAGCTTTGACTTAACCCCTGATGAAGCAACAGCCTTGTCTGCAATGAGTATAACTGGATATTCAAAAAGAAAAGAAAACGTCAGGCTTAACTTTTAAGCCACAAAAAACAACTCATAATAACTGCAAATAATGTAATAAAAAAATGCAATATAAATCATAATTTAATAGCCTATGTAATAAAGTATACAATTGTATGGTTATTGTAGATTATTATGGTTTGTGGCATTTTTCCATGAAAACTGTAACAACTTTACATATTCTGTATATAGTATTCACAGAATAAAATAGTAAGTACAAAAGACTTGCCATACATACAGTACATAAATACATACATACATACTAGGGCTGCAGCTATCGATTATTTTAGTATTCAAGTATTCTACCGATTATTCCATTGATTAATCGGATAAGAAATAATTTTGTTTTATTGAAGAGCAATAATATGGTTTGGTTCAATTTTCGGAAAAAGCTAAATTTTCATTGCCTACATTGCTTAAAATATCTTCTCTCAAAAAACCAAGCATTAAGTGCATTTAAGTGCCATATTACATTGTTTTTAAAGAAAACATTTTCTGAAATGCAATAACAACCTCAAACTAAGGCATACATTATATATACATAAACATACCTTAAGTTGTGCAACTTAACTTTCAGAACTACAAGTTTCAACCTGAGACTGATCTGTATAGGCCTATACTGAATGTAAATATTAGTTATACTCAAACTATTTTCATTTATAGATTTGATTACAATGCTATACAGTTCTGTTACACTTATGCTAGTAGATCATTGAGCAGCTGTTTCTCCTTGAAGAGAGCGAGTGAGAGAAAATGGTGCGGTCAGCTGTTTTTCCAAAGGGATAGTCAGCTCTTCAGATCAAATTGTGGTCACCACTACGTATTTTCTTGTCTTTGTTTTTGGTAGTTGTTGTGTTTGGTGTAGTTTCATCGTCCATGCGACTCTGTGTGATTTCCTTTTGTCGGGTCAGCTTCGTGGAATGGGTGATTAAGTTAGACTCAATGTTTTCTTTTAAGATGCTGAAGCATTGACGTCGTGCTATTATTGTGGTAAGCTAGTTCGATTTTGCAGTAGACACATTCACTGTAAAGAGTTTTCGCTTTAATTACGTTTGAACTGATTCCAAACTTTGGACACCTGTCGTTTTCTCCAGCCTGTCTCTTCTCTTAGTCCCTCACTCTTTATGCTCTTTATTCATTTTTTGTAATCTGCATCGTCAGTCTTGATGGCATGTGTCGCCAGCAGCGTTAGCACCGGTGTGAAATCATTTTGCATCGAGGATTTTTAGTAATCCAATCATTCGAGTTACTCGAGGAATAATTAATACATACATACATACATACATACATACATACATACATACATACATACATACATACATACAACCAGTGCAATAATTATAATATTACAAAGCCCCAAAATAATGTGTGTACACAAGTTATTATCTTGTCTGCACAGGATAAATACATATAATCTTGCGGGGTGCACACATCATTAGGAATTTCTGAAACTGTCCAAACTAGCCTAAAAGAGGTTGTAAATCAAGGCACTGACTGTCCTTCTTTATGTTCGATAGTGCAGCCTCAAGATCTTTACAGTAAGGGCCGACATTACCTGTCACCCTTTGCCTCCCCATGTTTATTGATGCAGTAGAGAATAGTTTTTTTATGGAGGCACGCTGCTGTGCGGACTGTAATTGCTGGTCAAGGCATGTTCACCTGAGTTCATAAAGGTTCCTCTGTAAATTTATTCAGGTTGGCCTAGTGTCACCTCATGCAAAAAAAAAGACTGCCTCTGTTTGATAAATGGAAAGAGGAGGGGTATTTCGGCACCACTCTTCGCACACACAAACACATTAGAACCGGATGAGAAGTGAATACAAACTGAGTGCGTCTCTCTCTCTCTCTCTCTCTCTCTCTCTCTCTCTCTCTCTCTCTCTCTCTCTCTCTCACACACACACACACACACACGATTAAGATATATTACACTCCAAACCAGTAAGCACGTCCTAGCTTCATTTCACCTTGCAGCGTCCCTCCTTCTCCTCTCTTGATCCCTCTCTTTCATTAACAGCCACAAATGTGCGCTTTCTAACCCTAAATATCTTCTATGGGAAGATTTTATGAATGATCATGACTTTCGGAGCCTGTAGAGGAAGACCCCTACTGTGTGAGTGATGTGTCATCAAAGATGAGAATGACTCAGTCTGTTTGTCTGTTGCTTCAATCAACAAAATGTTCCCAGGAGCCTGGAATGAGTCAGCCATTCAGACTCAGAAAACGTTGTTGAAACCTGACTGTATTGCTGGCTGTATGTTGTTGCAAAAACATCAATCTTAAGGTTATTCATTTTAAAAATGTCATTCTACCAGTGGGTTTTGAGTGGATTCTACTGATTTACAATGCAGTTTCAGTGCCACTGTCTACAAACAGCAGATCACTACACTATACTATCAACTAGGGTTGGGTACTGAAACCCGGTGCTAATACCACACCAGTGCCCAAATGACCGGTATCTACCAGGCCGAATACCAACGCAGATTTTGGTGCCTCATTTCTGTGCCACTGAAATACCTGCGCTTCTCTCCGATGCTCCGAAACGGACATTACAGGCAACAAAAGCCTCGCTGCACGCGACGCTAGTGAACACTACACTTGACAGCAGGTAACGTTAGCTGGTAGCTGGATTGAACGCGGGTAAAATGCTAACATTAAACAGTGTAAAGTGTGACTGTATTTCAGGATTCCAATAGCGGGACATCAGTTGTGCAAAAGTTATTGTAAAATACCCTTTTCCCATCTGGTGGTTGTTTTTGTCATTTAACAGCAATTTACTGGTGAAATAAGTTATTGTTATAAGTTATTACACTATTAATACATCATTTAAGTTTGACCATGTGGCCTTAGCAATAAACAAGCCGTTCTTTAATGTCGCAATTAGCACCGGTATCAGGAAAAAAAAAAAAATTAAACCCAACCCTACTATCAACACAATGGTGCTTGATTCAACAAAAGCAAGCTGATTTGCACTGGAAAGAAGGGGAATTATCTGACGCCTCAGGCTGATGTCACGTTTCCACAGCAGCTACGTACGTGGTGTGCATGTGTTTGTGCCCTTTGTTCTTATATTTGCAAGTTGTTCTGTGAAAAGGGGAGGTTAGAGACTGGGAATAGGGATGTGTTGTGGTTGAGCAGTGACCCAGATCAGACAGTGTAACATCTCCGTCCACTCAGGGGATGCAAACAAATGCCACCTTTACAGTAATTTAGAATGTGTCTATTTTGTTTTAATTTAAACAAAAAAAAAGCGACGTATTGAGATCATTACACTAAAAAATGTAGAACAATGACACGCTTCAATAAAAAATATTCACAAATGTGTATATGAATTGTGACATGTCTCGGTTTTTTATTTTTTTATTAAACTTTTGTTTATTTTCATTGTTGGCTAGTTTGTAAATTTGACCTTAGCTAATAAGAAAAGGTTTGTAACCTGTCTGATCGGCCAGCAAAACAATCAAGTTTAAAAGAAGGTTCTAAGGAAGGCTCATGTCACTCTAGATTTCACTCCTAGCTAACATTCTCTTCAAAAAAGAGCAAACTGCTGCCCTCTGGTTAGTCTCGCTTTGCCAGACCTTCCTCCACAGAGCTGCGGAGGAGGGTCTGGTTAGTCCACACAGCATTCCGGGATGGGAGAAAAACATGCTCTGGTTTATTGGCATTTCTTTAAACCAATCAATTTCCTAAAAAAACAAAAAAAAAAAAAAAAAAAAAAATGAATAATCGATATAAACAGAAAACTCAGATTGAACAGATAGTCTAGCTAGCTGTTTGGATTTACCCTGCAGAGTTCCGAGGAGCAGTTAACCATAGTCCTCATAAATCCACCGGAGTTTAAAATTCCAACATAAAGAAAGCGGAAGGTGACAGACATCCGGCCAAAAAGAGGGACATCTGGCTGAATTTCTGGCGGCACCAAAGCAATCCCGGAAGTGGAACGTCGTGGACATATACTACATTTTTGCAGTGCAGCAGAACCTTGTCAAGCACATGTGTGCATTACCCAGTCAGATGCAATGCAATGACTTGGCAGTAAAAGGCTGCGTGTACTTGCTTTTACAATCTAATTGCTGTACCCAGTGTCCTCTACAACAGACCACCAGAGTGCACTGTGCTTTTGGCTAATTGATTTCATATATTGTTTTCCTTCTAAGCCTCTCATCTCAGCCCTCCCTCTTCCTTGTGCTCCATCTTGGCTAATTACTGGGATTGATTAATCGACTGGTGTGACGTCGCTCACAGTCCTGTGAAGCTTAGTGTGCCACCCCAATCACACTCTCAAAGAAAGACTGAGGGAGGTCAACATTAAAGGTATAAAAATCTGGCAGAAAACAGTGATGTTGACCAAGCAAGGCACTCAAATTTTATTTTCAATACAGCCTCTATTCTCTTTTGATCACATAACAAAAAGCCTCTGAAGCAAGCCATCCTTTTTAGATTAGCAGCACTTGACCCAGGAAGTGAATAAAGGCATCAAAGCGAGCTGTAGGATGAAGCATCAATGGAAGCTGCTTAACGTGTGTATAACTATTGGTTTCACAAAAGAATAGATGATGAAAGACACAGGGAACTGGAGATTGATTGTAGTTTTGACTACGCTGATCCTTGAACTTACAGTATCAACCGTTCCGCAACTCCTCTCTTACTATAATTAATCAAATGGTATACGTAGGAAGACAGAAGGCACTGTTAAGTAAAGAGGATAAACAGACCCCATGCTCCAGTGTTCTGAAGATCAGAATAAAGCGTGTTGGGGATTGTAGATCAAGAGAAAAACATTGGATAAGAGGATTATTTACAACTATATTTTCTAATTGTCATACATGTATTACAGTACAGTAGATTTTTACATTCAGTATCAAAGTAATCCCATAAGGACATGATGAAAAAACACTTGACGCATAAATGAAATAATGAATCTAAAAAAAGAAAGAATTCTAATCCATTTGCAAGCCCAGGGCGCCAATGTGCATGCCTTCAAATATGTCTCTGTGTACAAATCATAAGCCATTAGTGCATCTGTGGGACTGTAAAAAGTGACAGATTGGATCCCAATGGTGCAGTGCTTAGTAAACATAACTAAAGAGACACCCAGTCAGGGCACAGTGATCTGGGCCATTACCTCTAACCTCTGAGTGTTCTCTGGTCTCACTGGGATGGGGGTGAGGTAACACATGGCTAGACATGCTTACACAGACACATTGCTATCCAGGCTGCTTGTCTCAGGGGAGCTGGTTTATAGCGTTGACTAAATATTGCCTAGTAAATTGCTGCACCTGCTGTTTTTTAACATAACACAGACGATCAATGACAATTAATGATATGTAATAATGAAGAATAGAATGCCTTCCCTTATTCATTTGGTGTGGTGTCATTTTGACAATATAACTGAAAACACACAAGCAAGCTGGGAAGGTTGCTAGAATACATGGGTATGCTTTAGCCCATTTTCACTAACCTTGCTTTGTGCACTCTTATTCCCCTCCCCTATCCAGCTCTTAGCCTGAACAATTTGACAGAGGGAGTAACAAAGTGTGGAGTGCTGGGGTGAGCCAATCTGCAGCAAGGCAACAGGTGTTGGAGATAATGTTCAGCTGGAGCATTTCTTGGCGAGTGGCACAAAGTTCATAACTGCAGTTTTGATCGATGGCACGTTGCAGATTGAGTCCTCAAACAAGTGCTGCTTTTGATAAATCATGACTCTGACAAAGAGACTTTGAGGGGCTGTGGTGGAGAGAATGGCAAACACAGCTACTGATCCTATGGTCGAGCACTGAATTATAGTGTTAAATGTATAAACCTGGCGCTGCAGAAAAAAGGTGACGAATGGCAAAAAAAGACATCTCTTTCTGAAATTATTTTTGAAATTCATTTTGAAAGCTATTGAAAGCAAATTGAAATAAAAACCTGGTTTTACAGAGAAGCAATTCAGAAGTTCTTTCCAGAACATCTATTTTTCAAATGAACACTGACACTGATTCTTTCCACAGACTAACCAAGTATTTAAGTACAAAATACATACTCATTATCTGTCCAACAGAAAACACAACATGCTGGTAATACGACAACACATCACTCACTAAACCTATATATTTGATGGAAAATCAGGAGACATTATGAATCCCTGCTTTCCTTAATGATGGACACAGGTGCAATTATACAATGGTGTAAAGAGCTCTATTGTCTGTCCACTTGTGTTTTTTTTTTTTAAATACAAAAGATTATAATTGATTCAGATTTAGCTGTCATTAACACCTGTACAAGTACAGATTGTTTCACTCACCACTGAGTCTGACTTAATGTCCCTCCCACAAAGCTATCTGACTATCTTTTACTGTGTACTAAGTTGAAAGTTTCCAATTTATTAAATAATTGCTTAAAGCATCTAAACAAAGATTTGTTTTGGAGTTTGTAACATTCTAAAATCTTGATTTTGACTTTAAAAAAAAAATATATCCAAATATCGGTTATCGGTTTCGTTAACTAGTAATAATCTGTATCGGCCCTGAAAAAACAGTATTGGTCGATCCCTAACAGATTGTCCACTTTAATTATGGTAAAAGAAAAACCCATGTGTGTCAAAAACACATCTTAATTAATTTCCTAAATTAAATTAAATTGTAAAAAAAAAAGAAAAGAAAAACAGAATTATGGGTTTTGCACAATTCACCTTTTAAGAACCTGAGCAAGAACAGCTGCAAGTCTGAAAGTCATCTGCAGGCTGGAGAATAGGGAAAGGTAAAGTGGTAGACGAGTCGAGAGACTCTGTGGAGGTAGACAGAGAAGGAAAGAACGTGTAGGTCAGAGAGAAACAGACAGGGATCTAGATCCAGCAAGATAAGACGATGTGATAGATGCGGCTGGTATATATAATACAATGCAATCAAGGGGCTCTTTTTTGTTGTTGTCTTTGACGTGATGATCCTTGACGTGCGTCAGGGCTTCATTACCAACCCTCACATCATCCGTGAGACATTTCCATCTCAACCAATGGTTATCTGCGCATGAGATTTCTCCATTGTAAAGTTTAGAGAAATATAGTTGTGGGCTTTCAGATATGCACATCACCGCCATTGCAACAGACATGCAAAGTTAGGGGAATACATGAGTCAACAGTAACCAGTGTTTTTGAATGCACAAATCAAAAGCAAATCTTTTGACATGCACTTTACGAATACCTTGGGCTGCATCTTAAACTCTGGATTCTGGAAAACTTTAACGTAAGCAAAGTACGCTATTCATTATCCTTAGTTTAATTTTGTTTGGGATTTGTATATGGGTTTTATGAAAAGAGCCCCACTTACAGTAAATGACTATAGCATGTATAATTATATTATAATGAAATGACAATCAGACCAAATTATCCACTCAGATACTTTACGACACCCACATAGCAGGGAGAGAGAGAGACTGACTGAGAAAGATAAAGAGAGACAGCAAAAGTGAGAGAAACGCGAGAGTCAGACCCTAGACGTGACCAGACTAGTGATGCTGTGGTGAATTACCGATAAAGCTCCAAAGCAAAAAAACTTCCTTTACTCCACCTGTCTGTGTTGTGAGAATAAGGCCAAAGCATAAGAAATGGAAAGAAAATGCATTCAACATTCACACAGAGAATATATGCCCACTCAACCATCACACAGTATTCATTTAAAAACACATCTATGCAAAGTTACCCTGCCTACGCTGCCAATACAAAACAGTATTCCCTTGCTGGAAATAACTGCCTTTGAGCCCAAATGTACAATAAATTATGTCTTCAAGTAGTGGACTTTGGGGATCACAGGTGGGTGACCACATATTCTTGTACTGCCTGGCAAACAACGGTCAGAGGATATGTTGAACAATCACTCACTTTCATACACACTTTCACTGCGACTGTTTTATTACAGGAAATACTTAAAAGGGGGATACATCTGGCAGCCAATAGCTTGACATGATGGACGCCGCTGTGAAGTCCCATTAGGAAAGAGTATGGGACGAGTGGGTTACCCCGCATGGTAAAAAGCAGTTGGCATGCACACAAACACATTTACATACAAGTGTAAATATACACACTTTAATGCTATGCATAGGTACTCAGCAATGCACAAAGGTCTGGCAATGGATCATCTCAGGTAAATTATTACTGAATCTGAGCTGCAGACTTAAATCTCATGAGCCCCAACATGAACAAAAACAACTTCCAATCTCTTTGAAAATACAAAAACAAAAGTTAAGGCATTTATCTCCACAAAAGTGAAACGTACCCATATTGCTGTAACTCCCATCGGAAACTGGAGAAAACAGCCCCTAGACTTAAAAAGCTGTTCTGAAGACCATTCACTCACTCTCAGGTGAGTCAACCTAACAGCCAATCAATATATATCCAGTGTTCTGTACTCTAGTCCAACAACTCTTTATCTCTATCTGCCTCACTCACACACAGACACAGACGTGCTCCCTCCACGGATTGGGACAAGCTGACACGTATCAGCACTGCCGGGATAATCCATATGCTCGTTAAATGTCAGTGTCTCAAGTCCATAGGGTATAGGATTAAAAGAGAGAAGTCAAGGAATGGGAGGCTACCTCGAGGGATCGAAGCTCATATGGCTCTCAGATCTCCAAACAGAAAGCTTTGTCTCGTCAGCGAAGGGTTGCATGAAGAAGAAAAAGAAAAGATAACCCTCATGGGAACTACAGTTTGTAAAAGTTGCCAGAGCAGAAAACAAAGACATAAGTTTTGTTTGGAAACACTTTCTGTAAAATGGTGCAACCACTGAACTGTGATGCGTCAAATTTTTTTTTGTAGAACCAAGGGAGTAATGGCAATATTCAGAGTGCTTTCAACTCCAAATGCATGCACTTTATACTCTCTATTTACAGTATCCAAGGTGCAAGACTTGATTTCAACATCTCAAGGGAGCACTACTGGCAGATGAAAATGTATTATGGTCCTTTGCAAAACAATTGAGCGCCACAGAAAATTACAAGTCAAATAGCTGTGAGTTCCACTTAGTAGCAAGCGAAAGAATCAGCATCTGGCAATTGGCGAGCGTCAGGCGTTATTTACATTGCCTCAAAGTGGATGGTGATGGCGAAGAAAATCAATGTGGATGCAAACAGTGTAATGGCAGAGTAATGTGTTCCCCTGGGCAAGCAACACAGAAGAAGTCCTGTTGGGGTAACGCAAAGAGGAAGGGGAAATGCAGTTGCCGTTTTTACCAGCCCTTCCCACTGCCACATTCAATCCATTCCACATGCACATCTCAGCTCCTGAAGTCAGTTTTCAAGGCTGTCTTCTCCTGCTGCCTCTTCAGAATGCTAACTCTGCAAGGACGCCAATCAAAGCAGTGGATGGTACGGTAAACAAGAATGTAAGTGAACAACATCAGATTCACATATGCAAAGGGGTGGTGTTCTTGATGGTGATTGATGTTGTTTATTCTGGCTCATTCTCTTCCTTTCAAAACCCACACACAGACACAAAAACAAGAGAACACGGAGCATGCAAACTTGAGCTGCTTTCGTTTGAGCTGTTGAGGATTGATCGGGGAAGCATGGTTTTGACCCTGATCCCTGGCCTCTCTTCTTATACAGGACCACTCAACCTGTCCGTCAGGTATCAATCAATACTGCTCCTAAAACTCTGCAGTTTGAATTAAGTAGCCAGTGGGATGGCGGTATGCCAACACTATTCACGCTCTATAGCTATGAAATCATTGTGCCTTCTAACTTCAGATAAGAGATATTACCCTTGAAAGATGATTGTAAACCCTAATTCACAGTTAATAGCAGAAATAAAAAAAATAAACAAACAGCACATTAAACTTAACAGTAACTTATCTCTGTATAAACCAGTGTGATTAAATCACAGACCAGTCTAATTATATGGTGTGATCACCAAGTCCCACAGAGTGGCAAGCTCACTGAGCCATTTACTGAGAGGATGTGGGTTTTAGGTCTGCACCATCACACCACTCCTCTTGACCTATCTAATTGGCCACCAGCTGGGAAGTTGTTTGCCCTTCATTCTTCTATCTATTTTTTTCACTTCCACTTGTCATCCAAAGGTCCTGCCCTCCTCTTCACTTCTCTCCAATGGTGTCTGCTGATTCTTACTGCTTGACCCTGTCACTCCCTTTGCCGGACCTACTCCTTCCTGCTAACTCTAAAATTATTTTATAAATTAAAACTACTTAAGACACCTCAGAGATACAGTTATAGTGTTGAAAACATCACTTTCGAAGTCAAAACTCAAACCCAAGCCAGCATGACCAGACAAAAAATTTAACAATAGAAGCACGCCAGCACGTCTGCACCGTGTCCTCTGTCCCCTGTGCTGGCTTTTCCTTGCAATGTGCATGATCAACTGTGACATGCACTCTGCATCGCTTGCCAATAGCCCTTCTACCTCTTTTCTAGTCACTTTGTTCCAACTGTTTTCCCTTGCTCTTTAAGACCACCATGGTGCACCACTACAGACGCCCCCGCAACAATCGCCACAAAGATGACACACTCAGTAGAGATTTGGGCACCCCACACGAAAACAAGTCTGAGACAAGAAGCTGATTACATCGTAAAATGTGCAAAGCATAGTCAGGCTGTAGTCTGTGGGAGTCTGGGAAGTGATCATCTCTCAGTTGGCCAAGAAGAGATTCAAAGGGACTTTAATATCAGGCTACAAGGCACAATTCTCAGTTTTAAGACCGCTCAGAGTCAATCAGATACTTCTTGTGAAGTGTTTTTGCTGTGTTTTGTTAACCACTGGGTGTGTAAGTTTCCAGGGGCCATCTCACTCTAAGATGACTTCTCATGTATTCTTTCTGAACCTTTTTCCTCTATCAACAGTCTATACCGCTGTCTTTCTCTGTGTGTGTGTGTGTCTGTGTGTTTCAAGTGTTTAATAGCTTAGCCAATGCTACCCCTTGTCCCGTCCTGCCAACTGCCTGTGGCTGTAACTTCAAAGTCTCCTCGGTCTTCTCTTGTTTATCCGAACTGCCTGTCTCCAACATGCTCCTGAAAACTAAACCTGCATTTTTATATTTCATTGAAGACAAAGAAAATGTAGTGGATTTTATAATAGGTGCATCCATCAACCTGTACTCAACCCATGTACAGTATATGTTTTATGCTAACATTAGCCTTGTGAGTGAGGAAGGGACAAAGTGGCAGAGAGAGTGTGAAAAAGTACATCTATTTGCACGAGTTCTCAGAGTGCCAGCACAAATGAATGGAAGTCTGGCTGAAAGTGTGGATACTTATGTGCACATGTCCATTTGTGCCCATATGGACTCGACTGTGTGTGTGTGTCTGTGTGTGTGTGTGTCTGTGTGTGTGTGTGTGTGTGTGTGTGTGTGTGTGTGTGTGTGTGTGTGTGTGTGTGTGTGTGTGTGTGTGTGTGTGTGTGTGTGTGTGTGTGTGTGTGTGAGTGTGAGTGTGAGTGTGAGTGAAACAACACTATACGGCTGGCGGTGGTAATCGAGCTCACTAATTACTTCCCGAGCTGAGAGAGTTGTCAGAGAGAGGAGGAGCTGCCACAGATGGTGAGAGACCCACACTGACACCAGGATATCCTACCTCTTCATCATTAGAGCTGAGCATGTGTGTTTCTGTGAGACTGACTAATTGAGAGAATGAGTGAGGGTGTGTGACAAAGATTGACTGTTGAAAGTACACTTTAAAACAACAGACCACATGATACACTACGGGTAAAAAGCTGTGAACTAGATATCAAATAAATACTTCTCTCTATTTATTATTTTCATTTCAAAGATACTACCAGAAGCACTTGATATTTGATTACCCTGACGTTTGAATCAATTCCTGCTCCCCTGCTATTCCCCGGAGACATCTCAGACAGCTACATATCCAAATACAGTCACTTTAAGCTGGCTAAGTTCCACTGGACCTACCCAACACCCATCCACTTCCAACCAGCTCATTCCTTCATCTCCAAAAGTGCCTGTGGGCAGGTGGTGCACCAGTGGATTCCCCTTCCCTTCCTGTCCCTAACACAGCTCGCTCTCCAGACAAATTGCTGGAGGTTGACTACTCACCACTGTGAAGAGCCCTCAGTGCCGCTGACCTCCAGCAGGTCATAGTCGTCCTCCAGCTGAAAGTCAGAGAAAACCAAGGCAATGGTGTCTCCTGGCTCGGCCAGCACGGTCCAGGTGCAGTCAGCGTTGTTGTTGTACTCAGCTGGGTAATTGGGAGTGGTGATCACCCCACTCTGGCCCCGCAGTGTTCCGCCACACCCATCATCAGCTGCAGGGAGCACAGGGGAAAGAAAGTGATGAAAAGCTTAGTAAAAGAGGGAAACATTTACAAAGATAATCACATACTTGCAGATATAATTGAAGCAAATGGAAACAGTAGGAGATGCAAGGTGGTCAAAGGTTAATAAGCCCAAACTGCAGCTTAACTGCAGCTAAAGGTCAGGTTTGACCCATAAGCAGTCATATTAAAATTCTAACTGGCTATTGCAAGCTTCTTCAAGATCAGTACCATGGTGGCCCGACGATAAGAGAACGTTGATTTTATGAACACTCTTTTAAAGATGAGACATACTCACCCACTGTACAAAAAGACCCATAATACATAGTAATTGTATAGTATGGAAGTATAAAATGTCAAAATGAATAACCTTATTGGACAGATACCTATTAAGCTCAATTAATATAAAGCTGCTATACTGCTTAGAGAACATAACAAGATGGCAGATATGCTGATGACTGATAATACTGATGACGCAGACGTAATGCTTTAGCAAGAGAAGTCTTCCAAACTACGTCACATAGGCCAAACCTAATGGTAATTTTGTGGGTGAAGATTTGCCAGGAACCTTGTGTGCTTTTTAGTATTTTTTTGTTTCTAAAAATGTTAAGTTTTATTTATTCATTTTGTCTGGCCACAAATTATCTTTTTGCCACAAGCGAAAGTGCATATTTTCAAATTCAGGCGCATGAAAATGTGCAACGAGTTACAGCACATTGTTCCTTTGTCTGCAATTTTTGCCATAGGCCAGAGAGACACCAGTCATAGGATTTCAAAATGCCCTAGAGTGCTTTTACCAATAGCACGAAGCATGGTAAAGTGTGTGATGCAACCTAATGCAACGTGGGGGTGATTAAATTCCGATTTGTGTTAATCAAAGTAACTCTTGCCATCCTCAAGACTGCTTTAAGGAGAACATTAAACAATAAAGCATGCATATAATGCGATGC
The DNA here is from genome assembly GCF_010015445.1 of Perca fluviatilis. NCBI lineage: Eukaryota > Metazoa > Chordata > Actinopteri > Perciformes > Percidae > Perca > Perca fluviatilis. The sequence continues at coordinate 12,478,790 of NC_053124.1, read as the reverse complement.
AAGGATAATTCCCCTGTTCAGCTTCTAATATGTTCATCACAGCTTTGTACAATACAGCATCAACCAGTATCTAAACTGCAATTCCTGTGTGAAATTTGTGGAAATAAAGACTTTAAAATATCATGTGTGTGTTCATACAACACTACAGTACAGAATGCACTGGTGAACAGAGGGGAGAGATCACAAGACGTTTTGAATGACACTTCCACACCGTTATCATTCCTGAAACTGTGTGTGTGTGTGTGTGTGTGTGTGTGTGTGTGTGTGTGTGTGTGTGTGTGTGTGTGTGTGTGTGTGTGTGTGTGTGTGTGTGTGTGTGTGTGTGTGTGTGTGTGTGTGTCTGTGGGTCCGCCTCTGTTCCAGCCAGGGTGGTGTGGGATTCGTTAGTGGGCGGCCAGCTAGCTGTGTGTGTGGCGTTCAAAGAGGGGAGGAGAAGCTCAGAGGCGCCGGGCCCTGTCTATCATCCATCCCACCTGTCACCAGGGCAACCCCCCTAAGGGACGGCAAGCGAGTGTACGGACGAGCGGAAACTTGTGAGGTGTGAACTTGAATAGGAGGGAAACCACGACAGAAGGGAGAGAAGAAGGGGATGAAGAGGATGACAGGTGACAAGCGAGGATGGGCGAGAGGAAAGCGCAGAGGGAGGGTGGACAATGAGGAAAGACAGAGATGGCGAGAGGGGTGACAGGTGATTGTTGCAGTGGGAGTGACAGGAAGTAGAAGGTAGAGAGAAGAAAGGATGAGGAAATGCATTGATATTCCACACAAGACAGTTTCTTCACACTTGAAGGGAAGACTGAATGCAAACTCTCCCGTTTACCTTGACTCTTTCTGTCGCTCTCTACATGTTGTGGCTGCCACTGACCGATGCAAACGCTCTACGAGAATGGAAAACTAAATGGCTATACCATGGACCGTATGAAACCAAAAAACTGTTGAACACTTCAATATGTGAGGTGTGCAGCAACATATTAAATGTTCTCCTCAGTAAATTGTAGATGCCAGGATGTTTCCCATGGTTGAACAGTACATATTTTCAGCCTTTCACTTAAGATGTCATGGTTTTCCATAAAGAGTTAAAGGAGCTGCTATGATTCCTCTGAGTGTCATGGTTACCAAGATATGGGGAAGCATGAGCAATGCATGCAAGCTATAAAAACATTCATGGCATCAAAATGCATGTTTATATATACACCAAACATGTACACAGCTAAAGCTTGAAAACTATATCTGGAATTTTAAAGGGACTAAACTAAATATTGACACAATACCACTAATAATCAGAGTGCTTTTGTAATAGGTAGAATAAAGCATGTGCACAAACCAAACAAATAGATTTGCGTGTGACGCTGTAGGTATAAGCGGTGACATTTAGAACTAGAACAGAAGTAAGCCTTTTTCTGGAAATATATGCTTAGGGGTTAGGAGAAAATGTGAGAAACTGAATAAAAGTGTGATGTTAAATCATTTATAAGTATATTCATGACAAGTGATGTGGTGTTTTAGATTATAGCTAAGAGAACAAATTGATGAGCATAAGACAGGGCATGTAAAACATTATCTGTGCCATCAGTGGCTGGCTATCATCTATGGCCTGACAGCACTGGCACGTTTGCCCTCTCCTGAGTCCAGAATGGTGACCATGCCAAAATATTCCTGCCCACTCCCAAAGTCAGTTCTGCTTTTACACATATGGGCAGGCTCTATAATTGGAGTGACATTAACAATACACTTATGCATTATAAAGGAGATTTCAGGTAACACGTTGACTTTTATGTAGCACTGGGAGACCTAAATTGCCAGTTTCTAAACTTGTTGGTGTGTAATTTCTGTTGAAAACGTGTCATAATCACATCCTTTAGTGCTTAGCAATTCTTTCTATTTGCAGGAAGGAGCCTGGGTGGGCATGGAGAAGGAGAATGAAAGAGCTTAGTTTAGATCTGAACAGCAAATGGTTAGTGAATTATGGAGATAAGACAGAGGGAAGGGAGACAAGTTCTTGTCTTACAATAAATGTCAGAAATTGTGAAAAACAATGGACACATTCATTTCACATTTAAATGTGGAATACAGGCATGTATGTGTCTGTATGTGATTGGGTGGCTTGGGACTGTGCTGGCGCATGGTGCAGCCATGCGTGCTCCTATGTGGGCTTCCTGACTCCCAGCCTGGTTGCAGATGGTAAAGTGTCTCAGCGCTCTGCTCAGCAGGCACACTGACACAAACCATTTGCCACATGGACACACGGCCACAGCAAATGCACATACACGGACATGCAAACTGGCATGTACAGTGTATGACATTTGCATCTTGCATCTTCAATTATGTGAGAACTCACTTTTTATAAAAAGCAAAAATGCTGCAAAATGATGTTCAATAGCATCACATTTGCCTACAGTGAACCATTTTCAAGAACTGTGTCATGTTGGGTCAGACAACACACACTGGCAGGTGTCCCTGCCGCAGGGGTGCTTGCTAACTGTGAGGGAAGGACAACTGGCACAAGCACCTGACTGGGAGCTAACACATGAGGTCCTGTCATGGTAAATAAGATATCAGAATAAGCACAGAAAACCTTGTCAGGTCATGTGGAGGCATGTGCAAATTAGGAATGTCTACAGTTAACCGTTAAGCGGTTAACTGTTACAGTTATGTATGTTGATCTATAGGTTAAAATGAAAAAAAGCTGGTCCACCCTGAGGACAGTGCAGGGTTACAATACTATGATTTTTTTAAGTTTTTCACGGAGTTAATGGATAATATATATTAGGTTTCAGTTGTGCCAGTCCCCTTTTCAGAAAATGGAAGGATTACCTTTGTGCATGTTCATGAGGACACTTGGTCCAGGCATTCCATTGTTAGTTGACATTACCCAGACTTAATCCATCTTTACAGTTGATGCTAAAATAACCTTGATTTGACCAAATGTGTTATCTTTATTTATCTAATTTTATTATTAAATATTTACTCAATTTGATTCCCTGTGGCATATCTCTGAGCTGAGTCCTCAGGGTCATACATATACAGTATCCTACAAAGCCTCTTAAATTTGATATGATTAAAACATTTATTTTGAGGACAAAAGAAGTGTGGTGACAGACAGTTTTCCACTGCCCCTCCTACATACCTCTGCAGTAGGGAAGGGGGAAATCCCAGGCAGCAGTACCCGCTGAAGTGGCAAGGCAGGACAGGGTGGTGTGACCCTCCAGCACATAGCCCGGGCTGCAGCTGTAGCGGATTTTGTCCCCAATGTTGAACGTGGACCCCTGCTGGTGGCCATTGAGTAGCTGTCCAGGATTACCACAAGTGTAGCTGGGCAGAGCTGGAGAGACAGGGGAGAGAATGGACAGTTAATGAGGCAGTATGTGGCACTGCATCATGTTAGTACTAACAAGAGCCAGAAAATCAGGGGAAAATACAGGAAGAGTCTGTTGACAATCAATGAGACACACACCACACACACACACACACACACACACACACACACACACAGCCATCTGTTCATGACAACATACGACATATCTAACCCAGCAATGGCTTACTTAAAAAAAACACTAATAAAAAATGTTCAGTGTAGTAGCAGACGTGGTGATACAGTGCCACAAACCAGACGAGGTTATGGAAAACCACAGTCAGTTCAAGTACCATGGTAAGTAACATAACACTGTTTGTTTTTTAAACACTGTATATCCAGTTAAGTAGATTTACATTTTCATTTTTTTTCTCCCTGAAGTGCTTTAGATAACCATATTCACTCAGTCACTCATGGATGCCACATTGACCATCACGGCTTGTCCAATCATGTACTTGCATGCAAATAAGTGAGTGCAGTATTGACAGAACCTTGTCTAATTGTGTGTTATTATGCAAATCGAGTTCAAAGGAAGTTCAGCCAATCTCTTGCTCTTGATCCTCTTTTAATGCAAGACTGAAGCAAGTCTTGCAGTAAAAGACGTGTGATTGTAGCTTCCATGACGTACATTGGCTAAAAATACTATATAGGTCTGTAGTAGGTGGACGGTTTTGTTCTTACTGCATCTTATACAATAACTACTGAGAGTATGAATAAAACTGCCATGACCAAACATGCAACACGCAACACGCACACACAACACACACACACACACACACACACACACGATTGGGAGTGTGTGACTGGGAGAGCTGGCCAGAGCATGTGCTGGACTTTGGATGAAACTCAGTCTCTCCACAGGGGCTGGGTTGAACTCCGGAGAGGACAGAATGGCTTATATAGGCTAAAACAACGGAGCTTACTGGCACCTCAACATCACACTCAATGCTTGCTTTTCTAGCCCATGGGATGTCTCCAGCTCCAGAATGTATTACAAAAGATTATAATATTTCAAAGGCAATTTGTTTATTTTGGTAAATTCAGTTTGGAAAATCTAGTTCATTTGTTTCAAGATACATAAGATTAAAACGGATAAGTAAGACTACATGTCTAATTAAAATGCTTGTAGTTTTCTTCACAATATTCCTTTCTGTATCTATATTTTTGTGTCATACACAACGTGCTTTAATGAAGAGTTCATTTTAAATTTAAAAAAACTTTTGTTAGTTTGTCATATTTCCCCCTTTTCTAGACCGGTAGGTAAAACTACCTTACAGCAAGGTCTAACAAGGATAAATCAATCATTTTATGCATTCCACAGGGATTGAGCTTTGGAATTAACTGGCTGGTAAATAAATAGACTGCAAACAGTTTGTGTCCAGTCCACCATCAGACAACAAACATGACCTCCAAGTGCATGATTTAGGTTATTTGTGTGTGTGTGTGTGTGTGTGTGTGTGTGTGTGTGTGTGTGTGTGTGTGTGTGTGTGTGTGTGTGTGTGTGTGTGTGTGTGTGTTTTTCTCATCAGTCTCTCCATTTCAGGTTATTAGTTTGGGCAGTAAATTAAGTCTAAGGGCCCTATCTTGCACCCAGCGCAATTGACTTTGTACACCGACGCATGTATCATTCCTATTTTGCACCCGACGCACAGCGGACTTTTCCCTCCACAGACTCATGTCGGTAAATTAGGGAATGTATTTGCACTCCCGGGGGCGGTTCAGCAAAAAGAGTAGGCGTGTTCAGGCGCAAAGGTTCCCTGGTGCTATTTTGCAGTTTCAGAAAACAATTCTGCCACAGACCAGGAAAAACCTAGTCTAAAGTCAGTGGCGCGTTATTCAGATGCTATTTTAAGGGCGCATGCTTGGCCGTAATGTATTGTAGAGTGTGCACACCGCGCATACACTTTGCTTCTCTCATCTCACGGACCCAGCAGTTCCCATTTTTGCAAACCATACATAAATACAAGGAAAAATATGACCTTGTTTTACACAACATTACCATGAATAATGATGACATAAATGAGGAAATATTAGAGGACTTAAGGAGATGTGATGTTGAACTGCATGTGCCGAGGCCACTTAACCCAAATGCCCCAGCAGCAGCACGGGAGAGGAGAGAGAGAGCTGCATTGTTTATAGTGAGGTAATCTCGGTCTAATGTTAGACTAAATTGCAAAAATATCACCATGCATCCATAACCTCGTGATTCAGTGAGAGTGAGCCCAAACATTTCTTTATTTACATTTTGTCAAAAAATCAATAGCAAACGTCGGTCTCCTCGGCTGTGAACCGCTCCTGGCGTGGATGTATTAAGAGCGTGCGCCTAGCAAATCCGCCATTATAATAGCAATCCGCCATGGAACAAGTGCGCCTGCTTTTAAAGGGAATGTGAGATAACGTTCTGATTGGTTTATTGCACGTTATGCCCAAACCACACCTAGTAATGTAGCACAAGAGTCATTTATCCCACCGGTATAATAGCAACAGCGCCCGAGATCCGCCCACAAAGCTACTAGCGTTTGGTGTTTGATACTTGCGTTTCAGATCGTTAAAATAGGGCCCTAAAAGTGCCAATGGTGTGTGTGTGTGTGTGTGTGTGTGTGTGTGTGCGCGCGCGCGCGCGCGCGCGCGCTTGTACCCCTCACATCGTTAACTTAGCCGTAAAGCTATGAGACAGTGTAAGCATTTAGTGATGCTGTCTCACAGCTTTGATATTAATTCTGTTTATGTTTGTGTTCATATTTGGCAGTGGTATGTTCATAGATGGTGTTGAGGGGTTTGCAGATGAAAGAGATGTCCAAAACAATGTAAAGCAATGTACTGCTGTCTCACCAGTAAACAATATCAGTCCCCATATTTTGATAAACAGCATTATTGACTGGCAGAATACAAATTTATTTGAATGTCAAAAAAAATTTGTATCACCCAGTATTTGTATTTAGTTATTTAGAATATAAATTAAAAATGTAAGTTTGTGTTTGTGTGAGCAGAGGGATTGTAGGGGTAATGAACTTACATTAATTCTCGCCATAAAAGACTTGCAGTTAATAATTTCTTCCCTTAAATACATTTTTAATTAAAAATGTGTCATAAATTTCCAAATTGCCGAAGCCAATTCAATGCTAGCTTGTATGGATTTCACACCTAAAAATAAGCATAAAGTAGCTTCAATCCAGAAATTCAGTATCAGCATTGTTGGCCAACAGCAAAACATAGCCAAATCCTTGTTGTCACGCACAACATTTCCCTACTTTCCTAAATAGGTTCTTAAAGGGTAAATCAGCAGTGACTCACTTAGGGCAGAAGACTGCAGCTGCATGTTGCACTTCTAGCTCCATCCCAATCAGTGATTTTACAGCAGGTGTTTCCATCATTGGCTGAAGGTAGAACACCTGCTCAGACATCAAGGATTCTGCCCTAAAAATGCTGATTTATCTTTTAAAGTACCTGGTTAGTACTTACTCTCCCTCTGGCCTAATCCTATATTCTGATGACAGACTAACTTGTCACTTTCAGGCTCCACTGTGCCATAGCCTTTATTTTGACCAGCCAAGGCCATCTTATTACAGCTTCCCCTCCATCACTACTATATTAGCATATATATATATATATATATATACACACACACAAGGACTCTTTTTGATTAGCATATTAGCCGCTGGGATTCAGGCTTCAGTGCTGCACCATGGCCACAGGGGCCCTGGTGGCGTGAAGGTAACTGCTCCCCCCACCCAGTTTGGTTGTGACCATGTATGGCTGGATCAACAAAGCTCATCTGTCACAAAAGTTTGAGTCTGAGCAACATTTTAGAGATTGAAAGGAAAGAGTGTCAGCGTGGATTGAAGGTTGGAGTAAAGGAATAGATAACTTTCTCACAGCAGACGTTTTAACTTGTGCCAGTGCTGGGGCCCTGATATTGTACTTTGTACATGCTGGCTTACCGGCATGGATTACTGGCACGCCTAAATGGAACAGAGCCATGTTATTAGTTAAACCTGTGCTTTTCCTGCTATGACAAGTAAAAATGTCCGCTGTGAGAACGACCTATTTTTGAGGCAGGGAAAAAACTGAAGAAGACAGAAAACGTGTGAAAAAGAGGAGGTGTATGCGACGCTGGGAGAATGACAGGGAAAAGGTATGTAAGACATCCTGACAGAGAAAAAGGAGAGGAGAGGAAGAGATGAACATGACTGATGTCACTGCATTAGAACTGACTGAGAGCAGAGTGTAGATTTGTATGCCAATAGCATGCACATACTGTGTGTGTGTGTGTGTGTGTGTGTGTGTGTGTGTGTGTGTGTGTGTGTGTGTGTGTGTGTGTGTGTGTGTGTGTGTGTGTGTGTGTGTGTGTGTGTGTGTGTGTGTGTGTGTGTTCGTGTTCTTCTCATCACTCTCTCCATTTCAGGTTATTAGTTTGGGCAGAAGATTAAGTCTAAAAGTGCCAAACCCTAGAACATGGCTATGCCTGGAGCACTGAAGTGGCAAATACTTTTTTTTTTAATTTGCCTTAGAATCCATACTCTCTTTATTGCCACAATGTAAATTTATCAGTCACCAATAAACATCAACAATAGAAAATATTGACAGTATTTGATATAGTGCATCGAGATAGCGACACTCATTGTGCACAATCCCCCCTGAAAATGAATTAGTTTTTTTCCCCGCAAAATGACTTGATGGTGGTAGAATTTTGTAGAAGACAAAAATAAAAATTCATGCAAAGGTAACGTCTCTCTTTACGTATAACGCTGGAGAAGCACTGAGAGCTGAGTATTTATATAGCCAAAATAAGGAAACCAAGGCAGCGGTGTATAAAAAAACAACCATCCTTTTTTGCACTGTGTGCTTTAATCTAATTTATCACAATCTATTCCATTTCTTCCTGCTGCAGGCTAAATCCTAAACAGAGAGAAAATATGAAAAAGGAAGATGGAGAAGAAGACAAAAAAAACACACACACACACACACACACACACACACACCAAGGAGGAGCTTGAGAGAAATAATTAGAAAACAATCTTAAATATTTGTGAGACGGCTTCACATTACTCTCCATTAATTTCCTCCCCTGCACATGCTTTCATAAATCAGAATTATTTCACAAATTATTCTACAAGCTTTACAGCCTTTATTGGAAAACGTTCTGTTTTAGAACAGAGAGATGGGTTTCTTACAGGGGGTCTGGCTTCTGTCATCACGTGGGCTATTATATCCCAACCCTCCCCACACCCAAAGCCACAACAGCAGCCCTTGGGTGTTTGTCATGGCAGGTCCATAAGTCACGAGGATGGGAGACGGTGACATGGCCCATCCCTGGAGGCCCGGATGCTTTAAGCACTTCCTCTGCTGAAACGGCAAAGGATGCTCCTCGTCCATCAATACATCCCTCTCTACAGTAGAAGCCTATGAACACACTCAAGTGCGAACAAACCATGTGTGCACGCATACTCACTGAGAGCAAGGGGCCATGCCATCCATCACACTACCCGTCCCTTACATCACCTGATTACATTCCTTTATTCTTTCCCATCTCTCGTCATACCATCTTAGTCCTGGTGACTAGAACAAAGGACAGTGGAGAAGAAGAAGGTATGAAACACATCTCCTGTGGGATGATCTTTGACCCTAATAGGACTGATTCTCTCTCTTCCCGGGTGTCTTTAAGCCTGTTCCTCAATTTGTCATCCTCTCTTTCTCAGTAAAGGGGAATAGTAATATACCCCTGCATACTGTAAAAAAAAAAAAAACATTTGTCACAAAATGGTTCTTTAAAAAGGCTTATGGTGCAAAATAAAGAGATTGTGAATTTCTGAGCACTGCGTATGAGAACATCTTTGCCATTTTTAATATATCTATATAGTTGCTGCAAATGGTAGACGATGATATAGAAGGATGTTCACTAGCCGATTTATTATTATTTATTGTGTCTCGTAAGTTATTAGACTCTAGTTGAAAGAGGAACCAAGTCCCTGAAGTAAATCAGAAGTAATATGCTGAGGTTAGGGAAAGGGCACAAAAGAGGAGAACTAAAGAAAAGGAGAGGTGTGTGAGATACAGAGAAAAACATGTATCTACACACGTGGAGATGACAGTTAGAAAGACAAACCTCTCTCAATACAGTTGATCCAACATCACTATGTCTGCCATGTATTAAAAAAGCTGCAGAAGATGCACTGACTGAAATGGAGGTTCAGAATAAAATGCATGTAGAAACGAAAATGTATCTTATTTTCTAATTTATTTTGTCTCACACGACTTCATCAACATTAGGTATTTTTTTCTTTTGTCCTATGTATTTTTCTTCAATGTTCCATCTTTGTTTAAATAAGGAAAAAAATTAAGGAGGGGGTAGCAATTAAGATTGACTCATATTCTGAAGTAAAAGAGAGAGAGACAGAGAGAGAGAAGAGAGACAGAGAGGAGAGAGAGAGTGAGAGATAAAAGGAGAGAGAGAGAGAGCGACCGAGAGAGAGGAGAGATGAGAGAGAGAGAGAGAGCAACAGATAAAAGGAAAGGGAGAGAGACAGAGATGGAGAAAAAGATCCAGATACTGTAGACAGATGGTAAGAAATAAACAGTTGCAAGGATGTTGGGAGAAACAGCATTGTCATTAATAGGAAGGAGCTACATTCTGCAGCACCTGGCCCTAAATTAGCTTCCAGCATAAGAAAGCAGGAAACACAAAAGACGAGATGATCACACAGTAGTCAGGTTTCCATCCAAATGTACCGCAGAAGAAGATGTGAATGAAATCTTGTTTCCATCCACTAGCGTTATGAGATTATAAAGAGCTGGTCCATCGTGATAAGCAGCAGGTGGCGCCAATTTTCCAGTCAGAAAACAATTATACCACTGCAGAAGTGCACAACAAGATGACGTAATTAGAAGAGCGCCAGTCGAAACCCCAAACGGTAAAAAACATGTAGAAAACCCGATGGAGAGACATTTGGTTTGTTTCATCCCCTGTTCCCCACTCTCTCTCTGTTTATCAAACCACAAATGAGACGAGAATTAGCTAGCTAGTCCTCCCCGCCACTACATCGTGACCACCAACAGATCCAGCGGGGAGTCAGGGGTTTGTGCTGGCTAAATTTAAGCTGCTACAGCAGCTACGGTTTGTCCCTGCTCCCCCCCTTTCCCTTTTTCACATCTTCCTGCCATGCATTTGGAAGTGACATTGCGAGATCGATCCCATAACACAGGTGCATTAGCTCAATAAGCAGTTTCAGCTTTGTCAAGCAGCAATTCAATCAATGCCTCCTGTTCCCTACACATGGGCTGGACTAAAGCTGGCAATCACTTCTGGTTAGAGAGGCTGCGCAATGCAGAAATCTACTCCCCTTTAGACCCAAGAAATAGATAGCATCCGCTGGTTTAGAGTGTGCACGTGAGTGTGTAGATATATTGTGTGCATTAAAAAAGGAGGGGAAAGCTATCAAAGAGCCATTCAATACATGTAACACTTCTGTCAGTTAAAAGGTTCACTGTGAAGTTTTCTTAATCAAACAAAAGTTATGTTTACATTCAGTGTTACTCACCCAAACACACTGTGTGCATCCTTGAGGTCTAACAAATGCATTTCCCTCCTCATTAAACAAGCTGATTTTTCTTAGAATTCTGAAACCTGCATTGCACACATCCACGTTTTCTGGCAAGCAGTCTTCTTCTTTCCTGCCTTTGTTGGCGCATTGCTGCGTATTTTGGCACATTACAGCCACCTGTAGATCAGTTGAATAGTGTGACACCAATGGCAGGACTGTGTATCTAATCACCCACATGAGTCCATGTGCTCACGCATGACACAAAAAAAATGGGGACCCACACAGAAAGAACTGCTCCACTACTCAAGGTCAAAAAGTCCACGTGTTACCGTTAAATGCTGAAAGAGCAAGGCTCGTGGTGTTACAAACTCAAGGTGCAATTCTCAGTGCTTTCTGTCATCACTCTCATGGGAAAGCTGATTGAAACCGTTAAGTTTTTTTTTCAAAATAGAATGGGATTTCATCTTATCTACCTACAATATATACTTAGAGCTACCAGGTATTGAACAGGTTGGTGTTTTAAAAATAGTACACGCTGTCACAGTGTGTCTGTCCCCATTTAATCTCTAAGTGACATAAAAGACCTCTATTTTCAGGAGGTCTGGCAGAAAACAATTCAGGTAACAACTCCTTTTAGATAGAGTAGGAAGGATAAGAGCGGTACTGCACGGTTTGTGAGACTATAAAAACCAGAGCTCCAATACTTGAAATCCTGTATAAAGAATGCCAAGCATTAAATTTGCCTTATCATATTTTTATCACAAGTTAAAAGTTAATTACTGTGTTGTGTTCTCTGAAGCACTACTTTCCTGTAATAGTTATTTTCTGAACTCAGATTTTAAGGGGATGGAAACACACTCTTTTGAGGTTAGGTTGGTTTGAACCTCCTTACACACAGACAATCAGACACACAAATGCATTGAAATACAGACTGGAACGAACTTTACATATCCTAATCTCCTTCCCCTTTTTTTTTTTTTTTTTTTTTTTTTTTTTTTTTTTTTTTTTTTTTTTTTTTTTTTTTTTTTTTTTTTTTTTTTTTTTTTTTTCTCTCTCTCTCTCTCTCTCTCTCTCTCTCTCTCTCTCTCACACACACACACACACAAACACAGCAGGTGCAGTAAAAGGGCCAGTTGCTGTGTGGTAGGCGCAGAGGTGTAAAAAAAGAGCTAATAAAGGATTGATGGCTACCGACAATGTCTGCAAAATGGAATAATGTGTCATTCAGTAGCCATTCACTATATATGAGACTAAACTAAAAGAGATTGGGGAGCATGAGAAGGAAAGCCAGGAGACAGATGAGAAACTCAGGACTGGGGGAGCTGAGAAGAGAGATCAACACATCTGTGTAGAGCCTGGACTCTGTCTGGCTTGAAGCATTTAAATCCCCTTGGCTTTTCAGGCTTATCTCTCCACTGACATTACTCTTTCAAACAAAACTCACAGAAATCCTGTGGTCACACCTGCATGCTCAAATACACAGGTGCACCAGACACATTTATACAAAATCAAGAAGATTACATGTGAATGCAAACTGCACGGGTTTGCTTGATAGCTGTCTATTTATTGCTGGGTCAGCTGATGGTTCAAGATACTGTACTATTGCAGTGTGTCTTGCTGATGCACCGATGCAGTAGATTCTACCTTACAATGTACATTGCAAACAGTCATACACAATACAATAACAAGTAGATGAAATATAGTCCGTTAAACACCATATCCAAGACAAAACAATTTCAGTAAAACGTAAAAAATGTGCTACAGAATGTTGATGTATAGACTTCTCCAATCATAGCACAACAGTGATGTGTAGCTACACGCCAGTTACATTACACGGAGTTCTACGCAGTGAGGTTTATATATTTCAGATTTGGGGAAAAAAGGGAATTGGTATTAATCAGTGCTTTGTATCATGTTGTAAATTAGTATTGGAAATAAAAAAAATGAATCAAACCATCCATAGTTAATTTTCAAGAAAGTGTTACCCCTTTTTTTGGGGGATGTGAACATATTTGTTTATTATTTGGAGGTTTTTGCACGATCGATTCTCAAGGAAAGGCCAGGGTCAACAAGAACATTCACATTCATCCTAGGAAAATAAATATTTATACCCAAATTAAAGGCAATCTGACCAGAAGTTGTCAGCATATCCTGTTATACAACAAAGCATGACGTACAGACAGTAAGACCAACACCGCCAGCCATAGGTCCTGCTGTTAGAGCAACAGAAGCCTTCTAACCTGCTATCTTGTTTTCCTGCATTTTGTCTTGCTTTGCCCTACCCTCAGCCAATCATCTCTTCCCCACTCTGCAGGTTGCCTTGGAAACAGTAAAGGCCCACCAGAGAGGACTCGGTGAAAGGGGAAGTGTCGATGCGTAAACGTGCAGGTTTGTGGGGAATGTGAGAAAACAAGCGCACCTCTTTCTTAGAATGCAGTAAAGCTAAAAATCATCCAACCCCTGCAGTCCTCTTGACCATTTATTACGTATTAATATGCATATATGCAATAGAGAAGCATCCCTCACCAATTCAGACTGACATCTCATTAACCATGTCTCCTTCAATTCACTTTAGTTTTCCATCAGTTTAGTTATCTGACTTGTGCAGATAATAGAGCAGCGGTGGTTTGATGAAGCAAAGGTGCATTGGAAAGATTAATCAATACCTTTATTTAACCTTGGCTTTCCCCCCCAAATTTCTCACTTTCTTTCTCTCTCTCTTACCTGTCACTTGCTGTGATGAGAGGCAAGGAAATCCTAGGTTCACCACATTTCAGAATTTGTGAGTGAAATGGCATTGACATCAAAAGCATATCCATCTGTGATGTACTGATATGTTTTCTGCTCTGTTGATATTGACATGACAATTTTCTGTTTATTGTGTGCACTGTAGGTTTATTCAGATCTGATAATCAAAATTATGCAAAAGACAATGTTAGGTTCATATTGTTGCTAATTTGACAGAAAATAGGTAAGTAACAAAAGTTCACAAAAATGTTAAATCCAGAGTCAGACAAAAACTGGCAGTTGAAACATTTGACAGACAGGTTTGTGTAGTCAAAAAAGCAGATGAAAAGTCTCCCGGAATGTTTGTTAATTATATTAAATTGTTTATTATAGCACTGTGGCCTCCGATTTTGGAGTGGGAAATTAGGTAGTTACATACACTAGTTGACTCACATGACACCACAGTATTCATATAATACTATCAAGCCAGGCTAAAGTCAATGATATTAATAATGCATGCATGTTGCGTCCTTTAAATGTCAGGTTGTGGTTGACTAGCGGGAACTGCTTTGTTTCTTTGATAAATTGATCATTGATTGTGATTGGTGGTTCCCTGTGCATGCAGAGCCTGTATGTCACGCAGTAACAATAAATAATAAAATAAATAACAATCTGTGTATCCAAGAACTCTTAAATCATTGTGAATTACGTTATATCAGACACATACTTTTGTCGTAGATTAGTGTTACGTTTCCAGCTTCGCAGCTCAAAACTATAATGTTAGTTGGGACTAGTCTCACTTTGCCAGACCCTCCTCCAAAGCTCTCTGAAGGAGGTTCTGGCTACTCCACATAGCATTTGGGGATGGGAGGACAGCGTGCTCTCATTTATTGGTATTTCTTTACACCAATCAGAATCGTCATGGGCGGCGCTAAAGTCACGCACGGAGCCGCTGCAAAAATAGTCGTGCGAGAGAAAACTCAGATTGGACAGATAGTCTAGCAAGCTGTCTCAATTTACCATGCAGAGATCTGAGGAGCAGTTAACAATAGTCCCCATTAATTTACTGAATTAAAAATTCCAACACAAAGAAAGCAGAAGGAAACTGTAAAAATACACGCAACCAGCGAAATTTCCTACGGCACCGGATCAATCCCGGAAGTGGAACGTCAAGGATATAGACTAGTTGGGACAGAACCCTGGTTTCTCAAGGCTAACTATATTAGCTCCAACCTGACTGGTAGCAGCTTTCTGGCCACTCTGCGGGGAAAATGGCCGGGAGACAACATGAAAACGTTGCATTAATCATGTGATTTATTTCGTCCTTTCAGCGAACATTAAACCCTCAGTATTGTAGGTTCACTACCCATGGAAAAGCATGTGCATCGCTGTGTCCACGGCAGCTGGCACTTACGGTACTTTTAAAAAAAAAAATGTATTTATTTTTTTACACACGGGAGAGAGTCTCACTTCCCATAAAAAAATCCCGTCAGACAAACGTTACATCACACACGTCACACGGCCACCTGTCTTAAAGGGGAAGGCTCGGCCGGTAACAATCATGTAAAAGGTGAAAGTTTCTATCAAGCAGCATAAAAGTTATAGCGTTAACAACGCACGTCCTGCGATGTGACTATCACACATGTGCACATCGCAATGTAGACAATGAAACAAAAATAAACATTTGCTTTATATATAAAATGTATATAAATATTGATTGATTGATTGATTGATTGATTGATTGATTGATTGATTGATTGATTGATTGATTGATTTGATTGATTTCACATGTAGTTTGTCCCGTGTTCTCCTTTGAAGGAAAATCCGAAATGGAGGACTTCATATTTTTCATATTATATGGTGTATCACCCTGGCAGCCTCTGTCAATCAAACACAGACACCGACATGCCCCTCCAGTCGGCTGAGACTAGAAGGAGCATTTCTGATATTTCCCAAAAGTATGGGATGACTAAAGGCTCAGACTACATGAATTTTAAAATCCTTACTGATCACATAAGGAGAATATTCAATTCACGGATATTCTCAAACACAAACACACTAGCAAGATTTTTTTAAATGATGGCGCATCACACACTACAGGATATTATTACAATTATTGTGCCAGAGGGAGCAATGCACCACATCATGTGATCTCCTGGGGAAGCAGATGTAAACAAAATGGAGACCGACGAGGGGCGACAACTTGCTGTAACGTTAACAATGCTTTGCAGGTACAAAAACGGAGAGGCAAAACAAGTGTGGATTAAAATGTTGTTGGGAAGACGCGGTCAACACAGGTTGTTTGTTCTTTTCTTTTTTTCAGTGAGAACTGGAGGCTAGTTTAACCATTTCTCCTACTTTTTACCGTTGCTTGGCAACACCGTCAGCTGCTGCAGGACTTATTGGCTATTGTGAAAGCCATACAGATTTTAACTCCTATATCAAAAATGTTTAAAGTTATCAGGGCAGCCCGATGCTGCTGTGAACAGTTCGGGAGGTTTCAGGAAACCGCTTAAATTACCAAATATTCTGGACCGAAACAATGTTGCCGACCCAGGTCCTGGACCAGATTTCTCAGCTGATTATCGTGAGGGGTGAAAACTCCTGTAGTCTCAGCCCGACTTAAATGTGATTTCAACTGGACTTTAATATATTTAATATATTGTCCACTTGCTATTATTGGCTCTGCCTGGCTGACTGCCCTGTTCCAAATATCTGGTAAAGACTGGCCTCTTCCCTACATCTATAAACTGTTGATATAGGATCAATATAAATATGTATGAATCATACAGATCATGTAAAGAATACACTGGCTCACATTCTGACAAAGGCTTTATGGACAAAAGGTCAAAGGAAGTTTTTGATTCCTACGGAGGGACTAGCTTTTGTATGAGTGATGCCTCTTTACTCCATGCAGTTCTGTTTTTGGCTTAACTCTTACTCACAGCACTGTCGCTCCGCTTCACCAGTTAAATCATCCTGTCATCCTTATATCTTATGCTCGCAATTTTTTTTTTTAGACCAAGTGCCTGATCTGCCTGTATAATAGTTGGTAATGCATTACAGTTAATTTTAAATAGCGTAGCTTTAGTTGCATTTGCTACCATGTGAGAAAATAACAAGTGACATGAACTAAATAAGCCTAGTTCGAAAAAGACAGGTCCTGAACCAAAGAGGACCTTCATGTTTAGTTTTAACTTCTGAGCACTCCAGACCAATAGGCCGTTAATCAGGAGCTGTGAAAGTCCCATAAGATATGTGTTGATATTACCATAGTTTCTGTTCTACCTGCAATGACTGGTTCTATTTAGATATTCTGTTCAATGTCTAAAGCAGCCTCTCTAATTAACCCTGCAATCATCATTGAGTGAACCACATTTAGATCTTTTGTAGTATTATTAGCAGTGTTGTGCACGTTCATTGAACGATGAAGTCGTTCCTATTTTGGGCGAACGTGAACTGAACGTATTGTATTACTGACTGAAGAACGTTACTGTGAACTCGTTCATTCTGGTGTCTGTGAACGGCACGCTCTCTCAGTTTAACTTCGTTCAATAGGGTGCCAGATTTCTATAGAGCCTTCCAGGCGAAAACCCGGCTAAAACACACCGTAAACAGGCCTTAATGTGTAGCGGAAAAAACATCCAATCTGGCAACACCAGCCACCAGCGTCGCACCGCCGCATGCGTCATCAAAACAAAAAGCAGCGTGGAGGCGACGAAGCAGCAAGGAGGCTTCGTATGATCATTTAAAGGAGTTTTATGACAAGGTCGGTGAGGATGGGAAAATCTAACATTTCTGTGCAAACTTTGCCCGCCACCTTTCAAAAAGAAAATCCGCACTTCAGTCACATCCACAGCAAACCTGAAACAGCACGTTGAACTGAAGCAACATATGGAAAAAAAGAACTATGAACTAGTTCATTTTTGAAACTGTGAACTTAGTTCAACATTTTGAAGTATGAACTATGAACTGAACTAGTTTCTTTTAAAATTTGTGAACTGAACCTTGAACTAGTTCATGTAGAAAGTGAACTTTCCCAACACTGATTATTAGTTACATTTAGCCAATTATTGAACTGTAGTTGTGGGATGAATCACGCAATCATAAAATCCATTAAGTTGCTGTGTACATGGCTAGTGCTCTGTTGCATGGATTTTATTCACTTCTGACTCACTGTTGTCATCACAATATGATAATCCATCAGAACATTCCCCAAAAGATTTGAATATGTAACCTTATTTTATATTATACTTCACTTCAGGCATTTTCTATAAGATGCATACTATGTAATCATCTTATTTTAATACTCTGTAGTGATCCTTTTCTTCCTCTACCCCCTCCAGCCCCAAAAGAATCCGGGTGACGTGATGTGAAGGATAAGTTTCCTGTTACTACTGCTTCCTTGTTTCCTTCAAATCCCACCCTGTATTCCCCAAGCTTGTCTCTTCTTTTGATTCCAGACCTACTGCATACATAGTTCCCTGGCAATGTACTCATGTTGGCTTCACCCCTAATGTTTCATTTTAGCTTAAGGATCACAAAGAAAGATGGTTATTTTGTAACAGACACCAATGCATTTGGTCTAGAATGAAAGACTGATCAAATACATTTTTCAAACCCAATAATATCCTAAAAATGAACAGTGCTGAAAATCCATACACATAGGCTACCATTCTGTAAAGAAAGCTCTGTACTCAGTACTGCAGATAAATCAAGTGGTATTTGGAGGTGATCCAGGTAAAGTCCATAAATAAACCATGTGATCCCCTCGTTGTCACTCTAAACAAATTCACGTTCAGGAGCTACACAACCGCACACACAGAGTATAAAGGAAACAAAGCAGAATCCCACTTTTACTTCACACAAAAGATGCCAATTTTACTTCCCACCCGCTCTTACAAAGATGGCTTGCCTAAAAAAAATATCTATTGGCGCCTCCATTTGATAGAACACCTCAGCTTGTTCCCAGTCGTTGCCTCATTAAAATGAATAGCAACTATGAATTAAGGCCTCAAATAGAGCACGTCGCAATGCCAAATGATGGGTAAGAGACAAACACAAAACAAACAGGTGGGCCTTTACTTTATGCTTCAGTGAGGGCGTGTTTGCACCATGAGCTTGAGCAAGAGCTTGTCAGGCACACACAGAGGCAGGCAGTAAGACACACTGAGAGAGGAACAAACATCAACACAAGGGAGAACACAAATCAGCTAAAAGCCCTAATTCTGTGTGACTTGGGAAGATATTTGTCTACTTCCAAACAGGTTTATTTCTCCATGGCCCCTCCTGGCTGCCTCTCTTCCCTCCAGTAAATCAACCTTAAATGGCCCGGACTGGTTCTCCACTGTTGGTGTCAAAACAGTGGAAATCCAACTGAGTACTACAAACATTGATTCTCTATAAGTGAAGAAGAAGAAGAAGAAGAAGAAGAAGAAGAACAAACAAAGCTGACCCATGTGATTGTGCTGAGGGAATGATATTATGCAGTGTTTGTGTGTGTATATTTGTGTGTGTATTAGTCTGTATGTTTGGCCACATTTTCTTCCCTGGCGCATGTGTCCGTTTGTGCAATTTGTAAAGATTCAGCGCTGCGATTTATCACATTATAGAATGAATTATTCACAATCCAATACAAAACGATCAGCAATCCTATACCTACTCCGTAATCATGACTTTAAACATATGTGTATATTAACAGCCATGGTAATTTAATAACATTTGCACACTGACAGATTTTAAAAATGTCATTAAAATCTATACAAAGACTCAAGACAACAAAGCTTTGACTAAAGTCACAACTTACCCGAACAAATGTACTAGACCTAAAATTTTACCTTTGACATTTAGGTCTAACAAGTGAATACTGAACAGTCGATAAGGTCTGAAAGGGATGAGTGGAGGGAATTGACAATGGCTGATCGATAGGTCCGGCCTGATGAATGGCTGTGCATTAGAGCAGCCTAATCAACAGAGAAATGATTAAACACAGCAGCCAAGAGGGTGCCGCTTGGTTGATATCAATTAAAGCAATGAAAATGAATGCACTGGTTACTGTTCATAACCGTCGCTGGGTATTTCATCATGGATGGTAACATGCATGCAAGGCAATCTTAATGATGTATTAGATAAAACAACTGCCTAAAGATAATTGTGGGTTTATTAAAGTTGCCTATACTTGAGTCTTCAGTAAATACACTGTTAAAAGTTTAATTCCAATCAAACTAATTGGGAAGAAGCAATTGAGGGGAACCAAAAGGCTGCACCAAATACCCGACACAAAGATAGGATGATTATATACTGTCTTTCTGAATAACTTTTAAACTCAAACAGCTGAACATTATTTGGATCAATAAACTGTCACACCAATTTACCTGCGAGAGAAGAGAGTATATAAGCCAGTAAATACCATACTGTCACGAACAATAGATGAGAAGTCTGCTATGGTATTGCCTGGAATTTCTTGTGCATCTCGATAGTCACAGCATATCTGCAAACCTCTGCCTCCCACCTACCGAGTGTCTCTGTCTAGTGATGGGTACCGAACTTCGATACTTTTAGGCACCGACCGAATTGCCTCCATAGCATCAAGTATCGAAAAATTTTTATGAACTGGTGTTAAAAAAAAGAAAAAGGAAATTGAACACCCAGCCCTATCTCTGTCACACTAAGCTAACACAGAACCAGCAGAAAATCAGGTCTAAAATCCTGTAGTGGGAACTTTCCATTTATAATAGTTTTATACTCTCCCTTATTTATATTCTCCCTTTATGTAATGAGTGACTAAACATGACATGAAAAGATGACAATCTAAGCACATCTTCCCTTCCTCACACCCTCAAGTGCTCCCTTTCCTGTCAGTCTGACCTTCAATTACCGAAGCATAAGTGGACAATAATTTGCTCCGAGTTCCAAGCTATTTCAACCATATTGCTTACACCTAGCACATACTCTTGGCAGTGAAGAAGACAAATTCCAATTAGATAAACAAGAAAAAAGTACATAAGTCACAGAGTCACTTTCCATCAGGCACTACAAAGTGTTCTACTTTGTGCTACTTGCATCCAAAAAAACTCCATGTACAAAAGGGGATTCATCACCTTGGTACCAAGTGTGGATATACATTTGCGCAAACTGTAAGCAAATACACTGATACACATATTTAAGCACGTTCCTACCTCATCCCAGCTCAGAAACAATGACACCCTAATCCAAGGACAATACGGGCACTAATCCACACAAAACAGGGATTGTGCGGAGAGACAAACGTGGGAGTGAGGGAGAGAAAGAGCTAGCACGCTAACCAGCAAAGGAGGCTAATCCTGATGAGAGATAGAGGCAGGAAGAGAAGGATAAAAATGACTTGACTGCAAAATGAAAGCGGGATAATGGAAGTATGAAAAAGAGAGGAGTAGAAGTAAGGTTCAGACATAAATGGTCTAGACATCAGAGTACCTTTAATGTTGTAGTTTGTTCAACTCACACTGTAACATTTATAAGCAACAGCTGATAAAATCCACCAATGGCACTTGTCATTTCAAAATCAATGGCTCCTGGCAAAAATGAGAATGCTGATTTCCAATATGTGACTGAAAAGTTAGAAATAAAGTACATAATAAACCTTTCTGCCTTTCCAGGGGAATACATTCTCAGTAGCAGGGCTGCTGATGACGATATGAGGAAAATATGCGATATGCGATAACGTCGTTGAATATCGTGATAACTATATTACTTGCGATAAATAAACAGATATAGGTAGATAAGTGTAGTCAGTTCTGCATTTCTGCTGCTTTCATTGTTCTGCAAAAATACAACAAATTGAATTTAAAACAAATGAAAGGAAATCATATACCACATTCTAATAATTCAGTTATTGAACAAATTGAACATTGAATTGAATATAAAATTGGCACCACTAAAAAATGTAAGTGCAGTTTTCTGCAGATATTTTCTTTTAACAACAAAAAATCTCTGAGTGTACCACTAGCCAAACATCAAACAATAGCCAGAATAGTGTATTTCCATATCTTTACCCAAAAGGAAAACCTCAAAACATCATAACATTATTATTATTGTCAAACTAGTCAAAAACCAGTGATGGTTCACCTTACTATTATTACTGTGTAAATCATACATAGAACTGGGTTTATCCCAACACCCCTCATTGAAAATGGGGCACAGCTTCAAAAAGTGAACTATCACCCTTACTTACCGCAAGCTGGCTGATGAGGATAATCTAAGGCTGGAATTAATTACATCAAAGTGTACGATCCAGAGGACTGAGCAGATGACATTTACAAGAGGCCAACCGAGGCACTTAATTACACACTTTCGTAAAGCGGCAGACTTAGTGTGCCAGAGTGGTACCGCACGTAAACAGTGGAGGAATAACAACACTTGCAACCTTTTGGAGAAGTCAAACAAAAGAGGTAAAGGTGATGAAGTGTTTTGGGTGACATTTTATGCAGTCGAAACCCAATAACGAAGTGCTATGTCAGAGGAAAAGTGTTAGCAGTTTGGATTCTGAGTGCTTTTTGGGGAGATGAGCTCACTGACTAAAAAATGCATGGCTGTGGAGAAGGGTGAGCACTGTGCATGAGTAACGGTGCAGTAAATATGCCGTGTGGCGTTCCTTGTGTTCCTCTGACCTGCTTTTTCGCAAGAAGATTCCCTCATAGCTTAATCCATTACCTCACAGCTGTGAGCCATCCTTGTCTTTATATCTCTCACACTTCAATCATCGTCTCTTTTTCTTTCTATTTCTCTAATCCTATTTTTCCTCTTCTCTCTTTCCATAAAGTCTACCTTTCAATCTCCCTCTCTTTCTGTGGCTAACTTCTTTCAAATTCTCTCTAACTCTTTTTTTCTTTTTTCCCCTCTTTCCCCCTCGTCTTCCTTCGTTAATTCCTCTCTCTTTGTGTTGGGTACTTACGGCAGAGAGGCCTTCACAGAAACCAAAATAAAGACAGGCATGAGAGAAACATCTCAATGTTCACCCTTCCTGACTGCACTACAGACAACCTTGTATACATGTGCAGCATAGACATTTTAAAAACCACGCTCTCACACACACACACACACACACACACACACAGCCCTAGTACTTCATCAGTCTATCTGTCACTTTGTGCCATTGTCACACTGCTCAAACCTCAGTTGCTTCCCCACAGTGGGACAGGCTTCCTTTGCTGCAATCCACCAACATGTGTACAGCTGGTTACAAAGGAGCACACATATGCACTCTCATACAGGCGCAGCACAACACGCACGCACGCACGCACGCACGACGCTTGAACTGTGTGATAAACAAAGGTGACCATGTTCATAGACTTCTTTAAAAGTGACTGAATTCTATTATTGAATTAACATTTTGTTTTCGAGTGTTTCATTGTGTCTACTTTTTCTTGTTTTAACACATATTAACTTGTCTTTTCTATTAAGGTGTGTTGAAGATAGTTTTTCCATTTTGAGGCTCCCTATGATATAAATTTATATTCAATTTTGTATTACTTGATGCAAATCTCTGCCGAAAAGAGCAAAAACTCACTGTATTAAGAACAGCTCATGGAGGACAGTATAAAAAAAACTTTTTAATTTTATGTAGAGATGCACCAATCGATTTTCATTTTCAGCTTGATCGGTCATCGGTGACCGGCCGATCAGTCTCAGATATAGCTGATTCTGGGGCAGTCAAATTTGAACGCATGCTGCGCACAGTGGTTTACGTTGTGCGCACAGCGGCACAGATATTGAGCAACTATTATCAGCCACACACACAGTGTTGCCAACTTTCCTGCTAGATTAAGCAACTTTTCAAAAACTGTTAGCAACTTTAATTCTAAAAAGTGACTTGCGATAAATTTTGCGACTTATTACCATCAGGGAAAAAGCAAGAAATATGTTCAAATTTATTATATTACAATTCCTCTACATGCTTGCTGCCCAGAATAATCGCAGTGACAGGCTTTTCTGCCAACAGTGCGGTGTCTCTTCGTCAGTAAGTGTGGGGCAGACAGGAAGACAGCGAAAGAAAATCAGAATCGGCCAAAATCAGAATCGGCAGGTCAGACTTTATTTGTTGTGATTAACAATTTTTTACTTCTTTTTTAAACAACATACAAAACATACAATTCGCAACATGAACATATCCCTGACTCCTTTGTCATCACCACCCACCCAAACAAAAATCTAAAAAAGATGACACCGTAACTACAATATTCAAGACCATACAACAAAATAGACAATAAACCATAAAGCAAATGAACATATGTATAAATGACAACATCATAAGCCCATCATACACGTCTCTCCCCAGCACAAAGCTTGTTAGGAGTCCTCCAGAAAGCTCAGGAACTTTCCCCATGTTCTAGTGTAGACATCAGATCTGGCAAACCGTTTCAATGACATTTTTTTCAAATGCCGCCACCCTAGCCATCTCACAAGCCCACTCTTGAAAAGACAGCAGCCCTTTATTCCTCCATCCTCTTAAACAAATCTGTCTGGCTATCATTAAACTAGTCTGGACTCAGCTTCTTATGTGCTATCCATCCCGCTTAGGACTGACCCATCTCCGAGAACAAATAATCTTGGGCTGAATGGAATCTGACATGAGGTTATTATTTATCCCAGTGGAAAATTCCTGGACCTTATCACAGGACCATAGGGCAGGTCAGACTTTTTAAAATTCGGAATCAACCAAGAAAATTGCAATCGGGGGCGCCCGGATAGCTCAGTTGGTAGAGCGGGCTACCATATATAGAGGTTTACTCCTCGACGCAGCGGGCGTGTCTTCAGCTGTCCTATAAAAATAAAGGCCTAAAATGCCCAAAAAATAATCTTAAAATTTTTTTTTTTATGATTTACATACACAGACTATAGCCAAACAGCCTGCATTTTTTTGGTGAAGTAATGCTTACTTTTGTACAGTCTCATCCCTAGTGAGAAATACATAGTCGCCCATGCAGGCAGTTATAGAGAAGTGGTGTTATCGATGGACAAATGCACACACTTCTTGGGCTGCTCTTAGGGCAATGCAAACAAACTCACCCAAAACCACAGGTTCACAGAGAAGGATGACCTTCATGTACATGCTCCACTGCACAGCGGATGCATCATGCTATGTTTGAGTGTGCACTCCTGTGTCCTCTTTTGTGAATGGGTGCGCTTGAATGTCTTCTGTGCAGATGTGTCTGTGTGCAACTATGTTGTGGGAGTGTTGTTTTCGACTCCTTATCTGGAGAGAAAAACAACAACTTTCCCTGACCGCAGACTAGACCCTGTCTTGCCGCCCATTCACCCAGAAAATAAATAGAGGGCAAGAAGGAATGACAGTAGAGACCCAAAGAAGTGAGTGTGTCTTGCGGTGCTGTGCAAAGCAGACGTGCCTGGCAATGACTTGTGGGGCAATGGGAACTGTCAAGAGCTCTCTTAGCTCATGTCAGTTCTATGAAAAAGAATAAAGAAAATATGTAAAATTATCATAAAAAGGCTCAGATGTGGGATTCAGTATCAAATATTAAAATAATGTGAAGCAGGGAAAGCGACGGCTGTAAGGATTTCAACAACTACATCACTCTTTTAACCCAACCGCACCAGCCATTTTAAGTTAACAACAATATAATGCATGATTACACTTGAACTGAGTCTAAGGAGCTGGTGCTTGACTATACTCACTGTTCGGTCAAGTGTAAAAATAATTTAAATTGTTCAGAAGTCAAAAACATGTAACTGTCTCTATGGAGAATACGAGATACAGAGAAGTAGCCAGAAAAGATTATTTTTTTACTGCTTTAATGGTGAAGATGAAAAACAGGCTTAAAATACCAATGCACCATGGGTAAGTTGCACACAATTCATCAACATTTCTTGAGTGTTGTCTGAATGGTGCATTGGAATACTGATGTAGAGTGTTTGTTTGTGAAAGCCAGTGTGCATGCCAGACATAGTAGTAGGTCTGTGTTTATGTAAGAGTGTGTGTGTGAGAAAAAACAGTCTTCATTAGGCTGACTGAGTACTGCCGCACAACAACCAGCCATTAATTAAGTGTCAGAAGCATTTAACGGTCAGACACGCTGGCGGCCGATTCCCATGCCAGACACTGATAACAGCTACAATGTGCCAGAGAGGAAGCTCTGCTTACCCAGACGTGCCAGACTGCCCACATTTTCCAAGAAATTAGTAAATACATTTAGTAACATTACAGCCATATTAGCTGGGCTTCCATTTAACATTAACATAGTTCAGGTTCTTGAACCCCATTCAAATAAGAGGCACTACTTGTTCCTGGCTTCTTGCACTTACTGTATCTCTGCCAGCAAAAAGCTGAACAACGTGAACAAATA
Organism: Perca fluviatilis; assembly: GCF_010015445.1. Taxonomy (NCBI): domain Eukaryota; kingdom Metazoa; phylum Chordata; class Actinopteri; order Perciformes; family Percidae; genus Perca; species Perca fluviatilis. The sequence goes on along the minus strand of NC_053124.1, from coordinate 12,452,829 downwards.
AATCCAATATACGCAAAGGAACCAATTGTTGCTAGGGGTAGTTGCTGATTTATGTAGCAACTACATTGGACCTGCAGTCTCTATGACAAAATTAGAAAAGAATTCTGCTATTGTGACAGCAGGTGTGTAATTAACAGTCCCACCAGAAACACCAGGCTTTTTGTGACTACTGTGTCCAATAATGACTGCATTCGCTTTGGCTATTCACAGTGTATTAAATTACACTGTGATGCACTTTACAAACAATTACAGTTCTGCAGTAACATTTCAAGTTCAAAAGTTTTACTGAAGCTGGTGTTTTATAGATAGCGACATGCAGCAAAGGCTAAGAAAAATAAACAATACTGGTGTCACATTTAAATATGCTCATAGAAGAAATTACAAACCAAATCATTTTTGGTTAGAAGGCGTAATAGAAGGCTTGCAAGGTTGCACCGTGTATTAATTCTGTAGGGAGTTGATGAAAATATTTCAAAAGGCATGGGTTTTGCCTTGTATAAAGCAACCAAGTGCAGGATCGAGAGGTTCCGAACCTGGTTGGTCACTGAGGACACACAAATGCACACAGGAAAACACATACGCAGTTTTGTTTGCAGAAAGTCTAGGTGAGGTTTTCACCCCTATGGTTTCATGGAAAACACAGCAGTGAGTCACTACTTGTGGGAGGGCAGACATCAGTAGACAAAAAAAAAAATATATACTTCTTTTATTGAGATTACTTTTTGGGCTTTTCTGCCTTTATTCTGTACAGGTGAAGATTCATACAGGAAGTGGGGGAGAAAGAGTGGGGACGACACGCAGCAAAGGGCTGCGGGTCGTTTAAGTGGGCGCACGCTCTACCAGGTGAATCACCAGGGCGCTCCAACAAAAACGGAATCTTAATAGACCTACGAACACACACAACTGGAAAACTGAACTCTAATCTCTTCTGTTCAAGTATCCAGTGTTGTAATGTAACGGAGTACAAATACTTCGTTACTGTACTTAAGTAGAAATTTCACGTATCTGTACTTTACTTTGCTATTTAAATTTATGTCAACTTTCACTTTTACTCCACTACATTTCCTAGATAAAATGTATACTTTTACTCCGTTATATTTCCACTAAGCATCTTCGTTACTCGTTACTGAAAAATAAAATTAGAAGAAATGTGTGCGATTGCAATAAGGGAGGTTTGGCGAATCACTGCTCCTAGATTGCGCTCCGCACGCCGCGCGCTCTATTTTAGCGCTTGTTTGTTGCTAAAGGAGGAGGAGGACGCACAACTGAAACCGCCATGGAAGCACGAGCACCTACTGGAGGACCTCCCGTTATCGTAGACGACCAGGCTCAACATAAGCAATGGCCCGATGGCCCGGGGCCAGTAAAAACGTATGTCGGGCTGGTTGCAGCCACAGTCACTGGTGTGTGCGTTACTTCACGCAGCACATGTACTGACTGGAAACGTTACCGAGGATTATTTACCGCCGATGGCACAGATGAACTAATGCTACACTCGTTACTGTAAGTAGTTAGCCTACAATAAAACCTCCATGATTAAAGAGTCAATACTTATCAATAACCCACGTACCTGTTCTACAGGCAGAAACACGTAGAAACCCATATCTCAGTCTGATCTGTCTGCGCTGTCCGATCTCATCCACCGCGCTGTGCAAACACAGCTCTACTCTGCAAATAGCAACTTTACAAACGAGCTAAAATGAAAGATGTCAGTTTGTAGTCTAACTGTTTGTCTTAATTTGCAACCAATCTTGAACTTTGGACAAACTCTTGTAAACGTAGCTGCTGTCTAAACGAGCCATCCTCTCCGCTGGAGCGGTATGGATGTATTATAAGACCAAAACAAATACACGTGGCTACTTAATATGCACGTGAATGACGCGTTCTTCATTCTTGACGATGTTGCCGGTTGTATTATTTAGCAACAGAATCGTCTTATTTCAAATTAGGCATACAGGACTAAACGGAGATAATTTTCTAGTTAAGTAGCCTATCTAGTTATCATTATGGATTTTCCATGTTTTTAGGGGTTTGCTTGCTAATGTAAAAAATATAGCATTAATTTAGTAAGAAAGTGAAAATATCAAACAAGATGATGATTGATGTCAGCTCTAAAAATATGCTGTTTGTTCTTTGAACTTAAGATAATTGTGCCTGAAAAGTCCTAGAAAAGAATGTGATTTTGATTTGATGAGTGAGATTAAGAAGATATGGGAACCCTGAATATGCTTTATGCTTTACTATAAGAAAGCCACAATAAAAGTTCTAACCGCTTGCTTTAAAAAAAAAAAAAAACTTTTACTTTTACTTCAAATACTTAAGTACATTAAATATCAGAAAATTTCTTTTGATACTTAAGTACAGTATATATCAGATACTTTAAGACTTTTACTTAAGTAATATTCTAAAAGGTAACTTTCACTTCTACCAAAGTCTTTTTCTAGTACGATACTTGTACTTTTACTCAAGTATTGCTTTCTAGTACTTTATACAACACTGCAAGTATCTATCAAACACTCAGATGGTTGACATTTACAATTATTCATTCATGTTCTGCCATTCAGTATTACCTCGCGAAAAAACTGTACTTTCTCATGGCAGATATTTTGAATAGTAAAACACAGGTGTATCTAATATCATCAATGATAGCTCAATTACATAGGTGTTCCAGTGGTCCTGGTACAGTGTGCTTATGGTCTATTGTATTTTCTTTTCTTTTCCAGTTAAATATAACATGAACTTTACGATCAGAGATTAAGGACCAATCAAATAGACCAATACATAAATATGTATTCTGCAATGTCTGTACACTGAGTTAAAGCTAAAATAAATAAACAGAATTATTTAAACAATATGAAAATTGACAGCTCTTTGATAGAGAGTAAATACAAAAACAACAAATAATTGTTGTCCAACATATAGATTTGATTTGTTATCGTCCTCAGCAGTTGGGAGAGAGGATGACACAAATGGACAAAGCAGGGACAAGTTGACAACTAGTATTTGCAATGTTCATAATTAAAAATCCCATGCCTACTTAGTTTTTTTTTTTTTTTTTGCTTCTTCTGCCCCAACATCATTAAAACTCAACGGAAACGATCAAGCAGACGGGAAAAAGAAGGGCTGTCCTCGATTAAAGAAATTCTGAGTCGGCTAAGACTTATGATTTTGTCGACTTATCGGTTACTTGATTTAATCGACAGATCTATAAAAGATCTGTAAACGTTTCTCCACAAAGAATCATGAAAAAGCACTACTTTAAATTGCTTGTTTACCAGAGATGTGCTCATAGGTTTCTTGTAAATAAATCATTCAGCATGAAAAAGCATAAAACATGACTAATCGACTCAAGAAATCTTAGTGGACTAACAAAAAAAAAAAAGAAGCAAACCTCAGTTTGAAAATCTTGCTACAATGTGTAAAAATGAGACAGAAAGAGGAAGAAGAGAAAAACTGGCCAGCATGCCAACACAGAGGCATCAACCTCTTTTTCTTCACAGCTGAGAAAAGACTGCTGTGCATATGTGCATGCATACACTTATGCATAAACACACACCATATAAAATGCATTTATAACCTGTCCAGCCCAGAGAGCAGTCAAGGTAGTTAGACCGGAAAGAACAACAGTCAGCAGACAGACGTATTTGAGCTTCAAAATACATCAAAGCTTGTCGGAGATGACTTTTGAAGATATTTATTCTATTTCAATATTCAACAGCATCTATTCCACAATATTTGTAGTGCATTTTAACAAACTCCATGCCTAATGCAGCTGCCAGCAGCTTGAAACCATGTTGACATGTAAACTGTCCATGGCCTTCTGCCAGAGCACACTCACATACCATACACCATATTAAGGTCATTTCTGCACCATGAATATTATACCGGGGAAAACTACATTAAAACTGTAACAAGGTGCACCTCTTTCGATTCATGTTTTGTGTTATAGAGTCACAACTCTGTTTAAACAAACGCCAGTAACAAATGTTTACATTACCTGTAATAATCTAAAGTTATAATTTTAATAAAACCTAAACTCAATTAATCTCCATTCAAACCATTAAACCCAACATCAGCAAGATCTCATGAGATATTTAAGGAAAGTTGAAGCTAAGTGAAACAAAAACCATCAAAAGGCCACTTTGAGTAGCATTGGTTTCTGTATGAAAGATAAGCTTAATGCCATAAAATACACAAAATTTAACCCATAACAAATTTCAACCAAAAGATGAATGAGGCCTATTGTTTTGCCATTTCAATTAGAAGTTAGAATTAGATTAGTCATTTTATTTTAAATTTATGTTGAGTCTTTATGTTGAAATATGGTTAAGCTGCAGTACTGTAGGATCAATGTATTCTGTATTTATATTTGTATTTAAAATTTGTATTTCAAAACATTACTATTTTCCATTGCTGTTACTGTAATGTTGAAATGTGAAAATGTATTAAAACAAAATGTAATTAGACATTTAAAATGAGCCAGAGAAATGTGTGTTGGTTATATAATACTTAAACTTCCCTTTATAGTAAATAAAAAACCATTAAAAACGGAGACCAACATTCTATTTTAGTCCAAACTCCACATAAGGGTAACATAATCTTCAATTAAGATGCATTTCAGCCTAACCTGTGCTTGTTTAGACATAATAACAATAACAGCAGAGGAACATAACAATATCCTGCAACTGTGTGCTAAACCTCTTGAGGCACCAATCTCACCTTAAACTAATGCTTACTCACAGAGCAAGAGCTCCATAACAGGCACAGAGACAAAGATGGGACAACAGATCAATGCATCCATGCAGACTGTATGTGGCTTAACAATGGCTTCTTGTTTAAAAGCAAATCGGGTTACACACGTGTGCACTGCAAATGACTCAAAAATAAGAAATGCAGCCAAACTGGTAAACCTTTTTGTCCTATGGTAATTTGTTACAGGCATGATCTTTAGGTCTGTTTATGTTATTAGTTTTCTTCTTTAACAATGATGATTATTTAATGCTGCAGGTAGGCTACTGGTCACATTTAATCAAAAAGTGGACTGCGCTGTTTGCAACCAAATTAGATTCTCAGGCAGGAATATAATATGGCTGCTGAATGATGCTGAATATGTAATCAAAATCATTCAAACAATCCATGTAAATTGCTCTTTGGCAAACAATTACTTTTGTTTATCTCTCCTAATCAAAGCCAATTTTACCAGAGCGAGCAGCAACAACATCCAAGGAAAGTATCTCTTAAGGGCTCAGCAGGTTATAAAAACCCTTCAACCCCTCCCTTTAAATTACAGACACAAACACACAAACAGGGCCATAATATACCCCTGAGTAAAATGTGTATTTGTCCCCGTGGAGGGAAAATAGAACATTAGGATTGTAGGATTTCATCCAGGTCTATACTCTTTTTTCGCCTCTAACATCACACTTTCATTTGGCCAACTCCCCAATTTAAGGGGACTAGCCTCATTTTTCAATTAGGCACAAGACTCACTCATGCTTCACTGCTTTCTCATCACCCTCATTTACTCTGCCCCCACCTTCCTCACTCATGCTAATAGGAATGAGGGAGAGACAAGGGGACGGGGGTGGTTGAGGGGGAGTACATAGAGACACTATTGTAGATCAGCTCAGATGGATGCAGGAGAAGGCTGTGTTGCTGGAAGGACTCCCACTGCTGCTGCTTCTTTACTCACTTACAGAAAAAATGTGCTTATGGCGACTTATTGTAACAACAAACCCCTCGTATGTCTTTTGATTGACTGTTTCAAAATGTATTTAGATGTTCCTTTTTGAAGCCCCCCTCTTCATTATGCAGTACTACCAATAGGTTGTTCAAATGCATTCATAATTCACCTTAGACTCAGATGCAGATCTTAGATATACAGTAAGTAATGAACCTAAACGGAGATATGAATACACACAAAACTGGTTTAAACAAATATATACTAAATTACAGAAATATTATGTGCATGCCATTTTTACCCATTTCAGACACCTGCAGTGACTTAATGCTGAGAAGGCAGACTGCTTGATTCGTGCGGCAGGGCTGGCTGTGTTTTTTTTTTTTTTCCAGCTGACCCAGTTGGAGGCACATTGAATATGCAACTAAGACACAGACGGAAGAGAAACTTGGCGACACATGACTGGATAATCATCACGGTACTTTACTATTCAAGAGAGAGAGGGAGAGCCAGCAGTAACATTAGGGAAGGGGCAACAGAATATGGGGACCATAGAGGTTGAGATTCATGGTAGAGCAGAGAACAGGGAGAAGAGGAGTAAGGGAGGAGAGAAAAAAGATCGAGAGAAAACAGGCAATGGTGGAGCGCAAGGAATGCAGTAAGACTTGAAGAGATAAGACTTCTCTTCTATTCCCAGTAGATATTTTCAGAAGCTCAGCAAATGCTTCTAATTCTCTTTGCCTCGGTTAGCCTCCTTCTCTATAGCTACAGATTAAACATGAATAAAGAGTTTGCAAAAAGATGGAGAAGAGAAAGAGAAGAATAAGACAGAAAAAAGGAGTCTGGTGGTTGCCATGGTGAAGGGAGGGGAGAGATTCCAGAGTGGTCTCAGCCATTACGCAGTGTGTTGGGGAGATGGACTGTGCAGCACTTAGGCTTATTGCAGTGTGGGCTGAAACAGAACAGATATCTAATATAGACGAGATGGGCTCTAACCAAAATGGTGGATGGTAAGCGTAGTCCTAGTAAAAAGAGGCTGTAGAATACTGAGGTTTTACTGCCAAAAGCTATGCTGAGAAAAGCCAATCAGGCTAAGAAACAAAGCCATTTATCCCATTTAAACAAATAGAAAGACAACCAGTGAGTAAAAGCCTCACACACACAGCCAATGACATCTATGCAGAGACATGCTAAGACATGCTATACAAGCACAGAAACATAATCAGGGCTACATTGATCCTCTCCCACAACAGCCAAGTACAACCACTCTATTATTACAAAGCTAAGTACACCAGTTGTCACTTTTGCTTGGGAAAACCAAATTGTTCCCGAAAATTGCTTACAGAAGGACCCCAAACCACTTCATATGCAACTCCACTGTATAGCCTATACTACTGACTTACAGTGTAGGCTACTTCTACATCAGAGGAAGACATTGTACTACTGTATTTACCTGACAAAAACGTGGCAGATTCAGAATTTTATCACAAAATATCACAATGAAAACATGGTGTAATACGGTTAACGGTGAAGTAGGGAATTTGATTCGCGGGGGCATTTTGGCGACGTTAATGTTATTAGTGTTTTAAGTTAGCAGTAGACTTAATTAACCCGACCCAGGGTGAGTCTGATGAAAACTGCTGTGTCTGCCCGGTTCAGCTCTGAGAGCTTCTCGCATTTCACAGCGCTGTGAAGGAATAATCTCAGAGATTACGTTATGTTCTGCCTCTGTTTAGAAGTGGTGAATGTACAGCTCACAGCAACTTAATACAATATACAGGGCTTAAAGTGAAAAACAATCCTGAGCCTGAAACTTTTTTTTTGAAAAGTCATAATTTTTAAGAAGCTTTGAGAAAAAGTTTTAGATACATTTGCGATAATATCATAATCCTACAATGAATCATTGTGAAAACAAAACTTTCTAGATGTTGTGTTGTTACTTTGGCCAGGTCATCATCAAAAAAGTGAATTAGTACATTCATGATTTTGTCCATGTTGATATTAGTTGTTTCATGTACATTTATTAAAAACTTTGCATTGTATAGCTTTTCATATAGCTAGATGTCTAAACTCTGGGACAAGGCCGTTATGTTTAAATACCTGCCATGCTGATTCCAAACAGACAGCTTTGTCTGTTCGGAATCAGGGCTTCAGATAGCTTTTACACAGTGTCCATCGTTAATGACTAATCGTGTTCCCTTATCAACGTGCACACACCGTCACGTATTGTTTGTATCACAAACAAGGTCGGTGAGTGAAGGCGCGCTCGCAGCGGCAGCGGTAGTTGCCGGTAACGTACTCGTATGACACAGTGCACGGACCAAAGCTTTGTGACTAGCATCTAATGACTAGCAAGCATTTTCTTACCGCTGCTGCCGTACAGTATCTTCCTTGAACATGCGCTGCAGAAGCAAGCACCCGGCTCCCTCAGTTTGAGGCACCAAGTGCTAAACAGCTTCCCGTCTCCACCCTTTTCCTCTTGTCCTCTATTCATGCCCCAGAATACTTTAAGCCCTGAATATAGTGTCTGGCTTTTGTTTGATATTTAGTGTTGGCAAATGGCTTTTTATTGAGTTTACTCTTAGCGAAATAATAGACACTGAAAAGCCAGCGTTACGTAGCGCCTTTTTTCCCCCCAACCTTTGTCAACACCACAATCGCAATGTGCAAAACTAAAAACTAGCTGCTCATTTCGACACACTTCCATTTGAACCATTTGAACCGTGGCAGAGACATGACAAAGCTGTGACGCAACCAATCTGCATTCTGGGTAATGCCCACCTACACACAGCTGGCATTCTTTACTTTATTCCTGTGCAATAACCCAGCAACACCTGTTTACTGGTTCCACTTATTATTTATTCATCATTCTCTATTTCAGAGCTGTTCATATTGTAATATAATACTTACAGTATATAACAAAATACTTATTTATTCCAGCATCCTTTGCACTATGCTCCATAATTAAATTAATAATAATTTATCATAAAAATAAATTTACTCCTGCACACTTTGCACTTTTCATTGCACTACTGCCTCAACCTGTTTATATTGTTTCTGTTTATAGTGTGTATATATTGTTTGTTTTTGTTGTTTGTTTTGTATGAGTAAGCACATTAGGCAAAATTCCTCTGTGTCCTCATACCTGGCAAATAAAGCTGATTTTGATTCTGATTAATGCACATTATGAGCATGTGCCACCAAATAGCATTAAAATGGAAAATTATGGAAATAAAGACACACACAAATAAATATGTCATTCGACAGCCTGGTTATGGTTTAACTTGGTCCATTAAGGAGTGTAGCTATACTAAGGATGAGCTATCGACATGCAGTACTACACAGTACTTTCTGTCAGACAATAAAATGAGATTATGTAGAATTGCATTATGCTTATAGTCTTGTGGGTGTCTATCACATTTTACTGCAATAAAAAGGGCGACTTGTGCAGTCCGAGAATAGGACAAAGACTGGCCTTGTGCCAAGTTATTTGTTTATGAGTATCTTTGGCTCAAATGGAGTGAACAAAATGTTTTAATAATTGACAATAGTTAAAACAGAGAAAACCAACTGAGAAAAGGGTAATCTGGCAAGCAGAACTAGAGCTAAATGGAATACTTCACATTTTAAACTCACCACCGAGATACTGGTCACTTCCTGAGATGATACACAGTGGGTTCTCTGATTAAGTACAATCTTTGGTCATTGCCTGACCTCAAACTTGTCCCCTGCTGACCGTTGTGCTCTATTTCTAACTGTGAACTAATCAAATCAAAGCAGAACAGTGGCTCTACGCCAGTGGCTTCTGGTCAAACCGACTTCATATAAAGCAGCACAAAGCAGTGTGTCAGCTTCTGCGACACCTTCCCGGTGTTTCTCGGCTGCCTGGGTAGTTCAATAGCAGAAAACTGCAGATTACTACTACCAACAGCAGGTACTGTATGATGAAATAATATAAAGAAAAGATCTATTGTTTCAATAAAACAGAGCTCTTGGTTGTGGCCCCCAAGGCACTGCTCCTGAAGGTTGGAGATCTCATCCTGGATGTTGACGGGTGCGCCATCTGCCCGTCCTCTGAGGTCCGCAACCTTGGTGAAATTCTGGACTCCACCCTCTCTTTCCATACTCACATCAAATCCATCATCAAATCAGCCTTTTTTCATTTCCAAAACATCTCCAGACTCCGGCCATCACTCTCTGACTCTATGGCAGAAACCCTCATACATGCTTTTATGACCTCCCGTTTGGACTAATGCAATGGAGTCCTATCTGGGGTCCCCAGCAAAACCCTAGACAGGCTCCAGTATGTCCAATGGCACATCACCCCATCCCTCCTCCACCTTCACTGGCTCCCATTTAAGTCCTGCATCACATATAAAATCCTCCTTCTCACCTACAAATCCCTCCATGCCCTGGACCCACAGTACCTCTCCGACCTCCTCCATCCATACACCCCACCCTGAAACCTGCGGTCCTCGGATGCTGGCCTCACACCAGACTCTGTACCTTCAGAGACAGAGCCTTTAGTGTTGCAGCCCCATCCCTCTGAAACACCCTCCCTGCAGATATCCGAAATGCTACATCCCTGGACATTTAAAAAAACAACTCCTGTTTACCACAACCTACAACCTCCTTTAGCTTAGCCACAGTAATTCTGTAAAGTGTCCTTGGGTTTCTTGAAAGACGCTATATAAATAAGTTATTATTATTATTATTATTATTATTATTATAGAAATTAACTGGGCAGATTTTAAATTAAATCTCTGAACTTTGAATCTCCTTTTATCCATTCTCGTCTGTATCCGACATTACAAATATCAAAGATAATGGCTAGAGTGGCATATTTATTTGAATAAAAATATTTAGTGTTAGCTTTGGCCAGCATGGAATATACACAGATTGTATTTTTTGTTTTTGTTTACCTAGGCTGCTCTTACCATCCAGCTGTTTTTAGGCCTTGTGGTAATTTTAATCAGTAACCAGATAAAACAGGTCTAGCCACAGGGTGGATGTTCATTATCTCTGGCCTTTGTGCCAGGGAGCCCTAGCGGGATTTAAGGGGCACAGAGAAGTCAAACAACCCGTGTGTACCATAAGGTAAATTGCCAAAGAGGTTCAAATGAAAATCAGGATAGAATATAACAGAACCGAATGAAGGGAAAAAGAAAATGATGGGGTTTCACTTCATCTGAAGAAATAAAGCTCAAAAATTGATATGTATGCATATTCTGTGTAATAAAGGCCAACTGTGGGTGGACTTCCATCCATTCACTTCCAATAAACTGATGCTGTGCTTTACTTGCATTCAAAAATCCACTATGGTGATAAATCATCTCAGGGATTTGGGATTCAACATAAACTGGGCAAAGAGCCGAGTAGAACCTGCGCAATGTATGGAATATTTGGGTCTCAAAATAAACTCCTCCTACCGCGTCACGCTATCGGAGGGGAGATTAGCGTCTCTGGTACAGTGTCTCTCCCTTTTCCGGCTGAGCAAAGTTCAGACTATGCCTGCGCCTGCTCGGCCTTATGGCGTCCGTAGCGTTTGTGGTACATTTGGGGTTTTTAATGATGAAGGATTTTCAGCGTTGGGTTGCAGCATTACGCCTGTGCCCACGCCGTCATCTCAACCGAAGTGTGAAAATAACTCTGGCGTGCGTAGCAGCCCTCCACCCACGGAGAGACACGGCGGCTCTCGCATCGGGCGTCCCGCTAGTGGCGGTGTCATACAGAGTAACCATGACAAGGTTGGGGAGCGATGCTGTTAGGGAGAACAGTGAATGGCACATGGAACCGGAGGTTAGCCCAGGCTCACATAAATGTCTTGGAGCTTATGGCGTTGTTTCCGGCTCTGAAACATTTTCTTTACTTTCTCCAAGGTCGTCATGTTTTAGTGAAAACAGACAATTCCACTGTGGTTGCGTACATCAACCGCCAGAGCGGCACTCGCTCACTGCAGTTGCACAAGTTAGCTCGCACAGTGATTTTGTGGAGCAGCAGGAGACTGCTGTCTCTTCGAGCAACACAAGTACCAGGCGTTCTAAACAGGGTTGCAGATCTCCTGTCACGGGGGAATCCTCCATATGGAGAGTGGACTCTCCACCCATAGGTGGTAGAACAGATCTGACAGAGATACGGTCAGGCAGCCGTAGATCTCTTCGCCTCGCAGGAAAACACGCAGTGTCCAGCGTTCTTCTCTCTGTCAGGCGTAAATGCACCGCTGGGTGTGGATGCTCTAGCCCACCCATGGCCAAACATGCTACTCCATGCATTTCCCCCCTTCAGTCTGATCTCCCCCACCCTAGCGCGGTGGTCATCCAAGCATTGGGCTGGCAGGAGAGCCATGGCCTCTCCACATACGCAGAGACTATCTCTCCCAAGCGGGCGGGGAGATCTACCACCCTCACCCAGACCGCATAGTGCTCTGGGCTTGGCCTGTGAGAGGTGGAACCTGAATGCATGGCGGGTTTTTGAGGAGTGGTGCGAAAACATAGGGATACCATCCCTTTTCTGTGTTCTGTGGTGGACCTGCTGTGTTTCCTGCAGTACCTCATGGATAAAGGGAAGGCTTTTTCGACAATTAAGGTATACTTAGCTGCTGTCTCAGCTTGTCATGTGGGTTTCGGTGATAAGCCGGCGGGGCAACATCCCTTAGTTTGTCGTTTTATGAAAGGGGCACGCCGCAAGCTCCAAGTTTCCAGGCCCCTGGTTCCTCTGTGGGATTTTTCAGTCGCGTTAGACGCCCTCTCTCATCACCCGTTTCAGCCTATGGAGGCAGTAGGGATGAAGTCTGTCTCTCTTAAAACAGCTTTGCTCTTGGCTTTAACAACTGCAAAGCACGTAAGTGACTTAAAGGCTTGGTCTATTCACCCTAGCTGTCTGCAGTTTGCCCCAGGGCTCTCTAAAAATCTGTTTCCGGCCCAACACAGCCTAAGGTGGTGGAGTCAGTCTACAGGTGTCCCTCTGTGGAGCTCGGCTGGGTTCAGAAAAGCGGATCAGCTGTTCGTGTCCTGGGCTACTCCCCATAAGGGTAAGCCATTGTCCTGCCAGAGGCTGTCCCACTGGATTGTGGAAGCCATACCATTGGCCTATGAGTGTAAAGGTTTGCTTTACACTCAGGGCCTGAGAGCTCATTCCACAAGGGGCATGGCCACTTCATGGGCCCTTTTCAGGGGTGTGACAGTGAAGGAAATTTGTGCAGCGGCAAGCTGGGCTACGCCTCACATTTTTGTGAGGTTTTACAGGTTGGATGTTTCCGGACCGTTCTTGGCACAGGCTGTGCTGGAGGCTACGGCGCCGGGGTCAGTGAGACTCTTCAATTCAATATGATTTTGGCTTCGAGAGATTCAAATTCAAATTCAATCCGGGAGTGGTCTATAGCTCCCATAGTGAAACTTTAGGTTACTTAATGTAACCCCGGATCTTTGATAACAGAGTGAGGTGTTTCACCAACACGTCCCTCTTGCAGAGACACGGAATTGAACCTATCTGGAATGACTTGTAAGGAGCAGGTTGACTGTGATTATATGAGGGGGCGTGGCTCTAGCACAGTTCGACCTGTCTGTCACGGACAGACGTGGTGTCATTGGAGCTTCCATAGTTGGTCACGCCGAGGCGATTCCCATAGTGAAACACCTCACTCCATTATCAAAGAACCGGGGTTACATTAAGTAACCTAAAGTTTTATTAAGTTGGCTCTAAAAGTTTGAAACTACAACTCAAAGTTATTTGAATGACAGAAATCTTCAGATGAGATCTTAATGAATGCAACAAGGACATACCCTATCGTGTTTACGATCCCCAAAACACAGATTAAAACACTTTAAAAAACATAGCCTTAGTCTTATATAATTTAACAAGAATTAGGAGGAGACAGTGGTGACATTTTTAATAACATGTAACTTGTAATTTGGCCTCTGGGTCATCAGGTATTTTATCTGCTGAACTGTCACATTTGACAAACCAACCAGATTTAATTGACAAAGCACAGATGAAGTTTAGCTCGTGGCTAAACTTCATCTGTATCTGTATCATGTTTTAGTCTGATATGTTTAATATGTAAATAGTTATTTATTTCAAAATTATCTGTTAATGTTATAACACTGGATTTACATTATTTACTTATCTTTATTAATGTATGTGTGACTAAACTGTACAGTGTATGCATGTGAGTGTATGACTGCATGTAGTACAAAAATATAAATAGAAAGTAGTAGTTTAAGTAGTAAAAGTGTTTAAACTACCAAAATGAATCATTTACAGTGTTAAATTAGTATGGTTACCTATTTTTTTTTTTAAGTTTCTGCAAACATATTTGAAGCAAGAGACAGTTACATCATCCAAGGTCAGAAGCTAGACAAGTCTGACAGTTTTGTTTCCACTAGTGAGAAAGAAAGGCACAACGCTCCAATTTCCTCCCAGTGGAGTTAAACAGTCTCTTTGCTCTTTTGTCTTTGGTTTTATCAAGTCACGCAATGTAGTCTTAGGCCTCCCGAGTCGCTTGATGTTGCTTCATCGAGCCACATCCCTACATTCACAATATCTCAAAAAGACAGACAGACCCCTGTCAGGTAATTAGCCTAATTAGTCACTCGCTTGTATTTCCTTCCCCTCCCTATGCTCGCCTTTCTTCCTGCGTGGGTTTGAAGAGTGCCATCATTAATATCATTCCGCCATGGGTCATAAAGTATTCCATGTCACCATGATAAAGGTCACAGCCCTTGCCTGGGAAGGGAGAGATGATAACCTAGCTGGATAGAATGGCTTAAATTTAAACCATCTGATAATACAATTAGTTTAGTGCACACTAGCTAATTTTGTACCCTAACGTGAGTCACAGTATACACCATTTTCTCTCCTTATCGCTTTGTTTTCTCTCTTTTTTTAGGATATTTTAGACATTTTGCTCAGAAGCTGAAGCGGCTGAAAGATCCCACCATATTTAAAGATTATTGGCATACATTACTGCAATGATGTAGAAAGGACTTAAAGAAGATTAAACTTGAATATCAGTCACACAGTCACAAATCTCTGAAGTGACTTATGTGGCTTATTTCAGAAGTACTTTGAGACTGAGTTTCCATTTGTCACATCTACATTTGTACTGCAGGAAAAAATAGCAACATGATTATTAACAATGGCTCAACAACAAACACGGAAGTTGTATTACCTTCATAGACAGCTTTAAATCCCTGCCCACTGACCGCATAGTCAGACAGCAGCCACAGTGTGAGCCTGGAGCCTGTACTCACAATGGGTGAAGGCAGCTGGAACCCTGTTAACCTGAGAACAAATGGACAGAAGGACAATCACGGTTAGAGGAAAAAAAGATCCAATCAACAGCACAGTTGGTTGCAAGGTCAGGTATGAAGCACGCTTCCATCAAGCCACCTGTTCCCTTCGGCATTCAAGTATAACTTTTTGTATAACGAGGATCTGAATCATCCACAAATTATAAAAATGCCAAGACCTCAACAGGACAGAAAACCTCAACAGATTGCTCTCCATCAGCAAAGACAGAGTAACTGCAATCATGTATCCGCAGTAAATTAGAAACACAGCGGCCAGTATGGGAATGAACAAACAGTTGAACACATAACGAACAAAAAATTGTCAGACTCTGAGTCAACAACCATTTCTAATAACCAAGCAGTACGTTTCAGATATGCAACTCTGGAAGAGTGAATATGTTTGCTATTTATACCTGTAGGGTCCATCTCACCATGTCTCAGTCTAAATGTATCTTAAGTAGCCTACACAATATTCTTTTTGAGTTGGACGTCACTTTAAGGCTTGTTTCACCATCGCTCTAACACATTTATGAAAATCTAGCCTGGTTGACACTACACCCTTCTCAGTTGTAACTGAGAGTGGGTCTGGGCAAGGTCCATTCGCAGCTCATTTCCAAAGGGGTGTCACCAACAGACGCCGCTCAAATGCCTCTGGGCGCACTGGATAGTCCTTCAACCAATCAGACCAACGATCCGGGTGAAGTAGCAGCGACAGCTGCATCAACGGGTTGATGCGCTTCGGTGGCCGTCACGTTGAATGTAAACAAAAAGCTGCTCGCCGTCGCTGTACTATTTTCATCATGTAAAGCCTCCCTCAAAGATAGTGATTGGTGTAAAGCCCCCCTCAATGGTTGTGATTGGTGCCTCAATTCGGAAAAATTGGAAATGGGTTTGAATGGGCTCTTGGCCAGACTGACGTTCGTCAGGGTTTTCGCAGACTAATGAAAATCCACTTGTTAGGGAGCTCTAAAATAGTCCCTGAATTATGCTATTGTGCCAAGGACAGAGGTGTAAAAAGTATTCACATTCATTACTCAGGTAGAAGTATAGATACTAGGGTTTAAAAAGACTTCTGTAGAAGTTAAGGTATTAACTCAAGCTTTTTACTCAAGTAAAAGTATGAAAGTACTGGTTTCAAAACTACATAAAGTATAAAAGTAAAAGTAATGTAAGATATAATGTAATAATATCAATATGCTTTTTCAAATTAGATCGGTGAGTTTTGGAAACTGTAAGGAGTGGAAAGTACAGATAATTGCGTGAAAATGGAAGGAGTAGATGTAAAAAGTCTGCTGTAAAATATTTACTCCAGTAAAGTATAGATACCCAAAATGTATACTTAAGTAAGGTAACGAAGTATTTGTACTTCGTTACTTGACACCTCTGGCCAAAGCACGTGCAATTTTAATAGGACTTCTTACACAGTAAACACAAAAATAAAACAGTGTATTGGCTAAACAGTGCAAGATCTTAGCAGTTTAGTTTGAACATATGTGTTAGCCTTCTCTAGTTTGTTAGCCATGTCAGCCATACAAGTGATGCTTTTATCTGAGTTTAATTTTGTCTTTCCTCCAACAAATAGCATAAGAAACTAAGATCATTATTTAATTTTATGGTGTGTGTGTGTGAGTGTAAAACTTTGACACCCACAATGAAGAACTTTATAACTTCATGAATAACTTTCAAGTGCTGATCCAGAGGTGCACAGTGAACATGGGCTTATGACTCTTGCTTCACTGGGATTTTGTGTAATGATGCCCTTACCTGCAACTGAGAAAACTGGTGATATAAATCATCTATGCATGTTTCCATGTGTCAAAAAGTGGCTATCATCAGTATTGCTTGGCTGTGCTTTGTTGCTTCGTGTTGCTTGCTTGCTTGCATGGCTACACGTACTGAATAGTGGACATTGTTGATGTGTTGCTGCTTACTTTTGCTCTGCATCTTCTACACTGTCTTGAGAATGATTATTGTGTTGCTGTCTTCATTGTGTCTTGTCTTCTGTCTGTACATTTTAACCATCACCTCACTGTGTTGACTTCAGGTCAAATTGACCAGTTTTCAATTTTTTTTATATCAGAAAATATGGGATGTAGAAATAAGCGCTGACAATGTGTAGAAGAAAAATTTACAATTTAAAATGTTTGAAAAAGCAAAAACAAACTGTGAAAAAAAAGGCGTCAAAAACGTTGAAAAAGTGTTTTTTTCAAGGTTGACGGGAAGACAACACAAAGGTTAAGAAACATCTGGCCAAAGGACTGTAATAGAAAATTAGCAGCTGGCTAACACTGGCACGTTGGCAGAAATGTTGATTCATGTGCGTTGTGCTTGTAAATAAATAAATAAATAAATAAAGTGTATAGAATTGTTTTTTCAAGCTATTTCTAAGTACACGTTTTCTCAATGTTGATGATAAACAGTTAAACAAACCATATCAAGTTCAACCGCCCAAAAATACTAGCTAAATTTTACCCTTCCTCTGTTTATGTCTCTTAGTTGTCATTATATGAGACTTGTCTCCATAGCTGGCAATATCAATCATTAACATGACTTATGGACAGTTTCGCGCATGGAAAAAAATGCATGCCGATTTGACACTAAAAATTCAAGGCATAATTCAACCTAAATGTAGCATGAAGCTAACATTACCTTGTTATAGATGGTGTTATTTTCATAAGGATAGCTAAGTGTTTGTTTAAAAGCAATTTAACGTAAACAGTGTTCGTTTTCGTCGAATTACAAATAACTCGACAGTTTCCCTATATAGCTAGCTAGCTAACTAGCTAACTAACTTAGTAGCGCGTTTTTTTTACTGATGGTGACATGTCACTGCACAATTTTACAAGTTGCAACGTTAGCCAATTAACATAAATACATTTAACGAGTTAGCCACACTACAAAATTCACCTTGGCTGTTGTCTGTTCGCGTTATCCAACTCTGATGGCAGTGTGTATAACGTTATGCTTTGCCAAACGGTTTTAAAGAAAGCACAAGTCTCTCTCTGGCTCTCTAACTTTGTTTTAGAAGCTAACCCCTTAGCTAACCATGTTCGCAACTAGCTAACGTTAGGTAGCAGCGTCTCCTTTCTAAATATTTAACGTTAGCTAAGCATGTCATCTCAATAATTTAAGTGTATCACCTCTGAATGAAGGGCTCCGGGGCTTTCGGCTGAGGAGCAGCTTGTCCTTTCAGTCCATGAAACCATAACTAGCTAGCTAATTCAGCAGCCAAGGGCACAACTAAAGCTTTCAACAGTCTCACTAGTCTCATATATCTCTAGCTAGCTAGTCTGACTGTCACACATGGAGTGTACAGTGGTAGCTAATTTTTGAGAATCTAGCTAGCTAAAGTAACTGAGTCAGTTCAGGGATGGTCATGGATCATTCTGTGTAGAGAATTGTTTCTCCCAGACCATGGTGTTGGTCAACAAGTGTTAAACAAAATAACAATTATTCTTACTTTAAATGATAATATCAGTAGTACTTTGCTTTTACTGATAAAAAAAAATAAATAAATAGAGAGAATTAGATATAATTTTGTTTGATTCCCTTATCACTCTAGAATAACCCAGTCAAATTATTGTCAATTGTTAACCTGATTTTTGGAGGTTAAAGCAGACAGAAGTTTCGAGAGGTCTGATAAAGTACTACGGACCTTTTTCACAGCAGACATTTTGACTTGTCATAGTAAGAAAAGCACAGCTGAAATTGATAACCTTAACGATGGCTCAATTCCATCAAGTGTCCCAGTGAGCTATTTCAGTGAGTCAGCATGCCCAATACCAGGGCCTCTCCTAAGTGGAATGCAGCCATCATTAGTGGTTTTGAATACACCTGTGCTTTTCCTACTATGACATGTGTTAAGAAATATCAAAATGACGTGCTCGTTAGATTTCTGAGGAGGAAGGAGAGACTGGGTCGAATTGAAAGATTAAGCAAAAGGTTTAATAAAACAACACGATGAAAACGACATGACAAAACAAATGTTACACTGCAGCTGACAGCAGACAGAAATTCTCCTTGTGGAGTCACATAAAAACAGCCCTGAGACATTCTCAGGATCACACATATATTTCCTACACCTGGGTGGTTCCTCAAATGAAATCTTCCCCTATTGGTCAGATGTCTCTCAAAAGAAAAGGTGTACATTCCCAATCAATGCAAAGTATAGGAATACACATTCTTTGTTCTATTCACCTCTGGCCTAGCAGGGAGTGGCTCCCCAAAAGCAGAAACAATAGATCTCCATGTGTGGAGACAAGGAGCTTTCTCCTGTATGCTAAATGACTGATATGACCTGATGATTCTTTAGAATCTAGAGGGGGTGTGAGCCAGACAAATACTAATTAGCGTAGTTACTTGATTAGATTTAGCTGCAGGCTACATTAAACATTGTTTTCAAAAACGTAAGCATGGTTTTAACTTTTTTAACTTCAACACGTCAACATGTCTGCTGTGAAAAAGGGGTGTGGCAAATACACACACACACACACACACACACACACACACACACACACACACACACACACTGATTAAAAAACAGGTGTCCACTGTTCATTTGTTGCCAGTTACCACAGGTTGATTCATATGTGCATAGACATGAATGTAGGTGCATGCTATTGGTCCTTAATTAACAAATTTTAATAAGGGACAATGTCGTTCAACTGACTTTTAGCTCACCCTTAAAAATTCCATTCCCAAGTGCCACTTTAGTTTTCATTTTATGCTCCCATATGCGTATCCAGCATTTTACAATCTATCACATCCCTGCCTTTTATCTCTGTGTTAAGAGGGGCCTCAGTGTTTCACTTAATCCTTAAGTATCACATTGAAGGTGGGGAAAAATTGCCAAACACCAGTGCGAGAAAGATGAATTGAACCAAAAAGGGAAGAGGACTTTAATATATGCATGATTTCACTCCTCTCTGTGAGATTGTCACGGTAGGATATCAGCTAAACGATGGGACACATGTTCATGCAAATAGCCCCTTCGCAGACCACAAATTGAGTTGGAAGGCAGCCATCTTGGTTCAGCAGCGCACTGCAGGGAAGGGGGGTTGATAGAGGGTATGATGGAGGGCCTGAAAGGGCATCCAAATTGCGATAATCTGGCATAAACCAGATACGGCCCCAAATAATTTTTCCAGGCTAAGAGAAAATGAAATGGATACCGTCAGGAAACACAGAAACTGGCTACACATGCGAAGGGAGATTAAATTTTGCAACGTGATATGGGCTATGGCAATCTGAGGCGTGCAGCCCGTATTGTGAAAAAGACAGCTGGGGGATTGCCTGTTGTCGAGGAACAAATGTGAGCTATGATTGCGACTGAGCGATACAAAAGAATGGATTTGCAGCACAGGTGTCTCAAATGAGTGGTAAATTGATGGAGGGAGGATGAAAAAGAGTGAGGGACAGAAGAAGACAGAAAGAGTGAGATAGAGAAGTTAAGAAAAATAGCACAGTTATGGGAACGCATTGGCTGCTGCCTGCCTGCTGTATGGAAAGCCGAGTAATCTCAGAAATAAGGGCCTCTGAGGTGTAGGTGAAGAATAGGTGTAGGTGTAGGTGAAGAATAGGTGTAGGTGTAGGTGTAGGTGAAGAATAGGTGTAGGTGTAGGTGAAGAATAGGTGTAGGTGTGCATGGCTGCATCCACGCTGAATAGTATATGCTGTATGTGTGTGCAAGTGTTTGTAAAAGTGTATGTGTGTGTGTGCATGGAGGGAGCAGAGGTCTATTAAGAGGGCTTTCCACCTGACTGGCCTCAGCATCATCTCAATGAAGAACCTCTGCTTCCAATTATCCCACCACTACCCATGGGAACGAGAGAGGGAGAGACAGACAGAGAGGGAGACAGAGCACATGTGCAGAAAGATGGCTGTATAGGAAAAGAGATATTGTAATGAGGAGATGGCAGTGTTGAAGAGCAGGTTGAAGGAGGGCAGAATATGAAAAAGTAGGGAGGTGAGAGAAACACATCAGTATGTGGGAATGTAAAAACTCCAACCATGAGCATGAGTTGAGTAAGGATGAGTCATCGTGAGAAACTCCATTAGTCTCTACAGCTTGTCAGGGATTCATGCTCACACACTCACACAAACACACACATGCAGTCATATTCATTTGAACATTTCCCTGTGTGTGTGTGTGTTTTTGATCTCCCCCCCAAATATATGCATGTATACAGCTGTAAACAGACAGAGACTAAATCAGGTCATTCGTCCTTTAATAATCTGCTTTACTAACTGAATGTGTGTGTGTGCATGTTCTCAGGATGGAAGCTAAGCAGAGTGCTGATCCAGCTGATTTTCCCCCAGAAGGAGGGAAGAGGGAGGAGGAGGAAAAAGAAAAAAGAGATACAGCAGCAAGATTTTGATGGCTGAGTATGAGGGGAGACATTAGCCAATAAATGATGGGTGGTAAGAGAGAGACAGGGGGAGAGGGAGTTGAAGTGCAGAGTCAAGAGCTATGTGTGTATTTTATTGTGTATTTGGGCGAGTGTGTGTGTGTAAGTACTCTTTCTACACAGGACTCTGGAGCAGCTATAACTTGTGAATGGTCAAGGCCAGGGGCTGATACTCTGTTGTGCTCTGTAAGCTCTAACTCTCCACTGACTGCCTATCACACTAACAGAAATGCTGAGAACTAGAGCCCAGTCATTGCAAAACACACACACACACACACACACACACACACACACACACACACACACAAAACACATGAATGGTTCCAGTTCCAACTCTTCAGTATGTTTTTTGGCAAAAGAAAGAACATCTTCAATTGCCAGATTAGGCTCTTTTTCTTGTTGTTTTTAAAAGGATGGAGACATAAAATAAAATGCTAAACTGTTGCCATTCAGTGTGTGTGTGTGTATGTAACTGTGTATGACTCATTGCTGGCACTACTTAGAGTAAAAAAAGCTGACCATGGAGGTTAAAAGGGCATTCCATTCCCACACACATGATTTGATTCCTCCAGCTAATTGGAAGACTTACACAAGCAATACGACTGTAGATCTATCAGCCTTCTTATCCTTTCTTTTTTTGGTTAAGCTGTAATGTAACACGTCACTTTGCCCAAGGGCGTGATCTGGCCTTGATGGAGTTTTATGGTTAGCCTTCAGCGCTCTAAATTTCAGTTTTAATTCCTGTTATTTAATCTGAAACCCTGCAAATGTGTTACCAGTAATCTTAGTAGTTTTACAGGGGAAGAACACATTGTAGCCTCAAACATGTTTATAACTGTAAATGTGGACTTTATAATGTGGCACTTTTTTCCATTTCTTTTAACATATTTCTACTAATTTTGGCTGTCCATCATCACATCACCTTGTCCAGAAAGCATGCAGCTCCACAGCAAAGGCAAACCTGGCTAGAGGCAGCAACAATTAGCAAATCTCATACTGTACACAGCTTCCTGCAGATTCTACAACCCGACAATATTTCAAACACGACTGACATGTTTTTGAATAGAACGGGCTAATTCTTTATGTCTGTCTCATGAAGAAAGACGGGCTGTAGCATCCAGTTGCTCGTTAATATTCATGTGCGTGTGACATCACAAGGTATTTGTGCATCGCGGCTGAACAGTTGGGGGGGGGGAGAGTATCTCAGATGTCTCTGACACTGAATGCTGATGGTGAGATAATCAACCGCAGTCAGCGCCAACTGAGAGACAAACCGCATCGAAGTCATTAACAAACCAATGTCTCTAGAGAAAGAGGGAGGCTGAAATAAGGGAAAAAAGCAGAGAGGAAGGGAAGGCGAGAGGAGGCTATAGCTTGGCTATGTGAAAACTTAAACAGCAAAATAATGGAACATGAAATTTTGAGTGGAGGGACAAATAAGGGCGAGAGAGGAATCCAATGCAATGATGAAAACAAGTGAATAATTGACAGTGACTGCTGTGTTCATTTTTGGGCCATAAAAAGACACGGGTGGCAACACAGGACTGATTAGCTGTCATTTGCTGTGCAGTATAGCTAAAGTCATCACCAGCTAAATTAAAGGATGGGTGTGTTCAAATGAGTGGAGGAGTTTTGGAACACTACCAATAGCTTTACCAGAGATAAGTGCT
Organism: Perca fluviatilis; assembly: GCF_010015445.1. Classification (NCBI taxonomy): domain Eukaryota; kingdom Metazoa; phylum Chordata; class Actinopteri; order Perciformes; family Percidae; genus Perca; species Perca fluviatilis. Next base: position 12,429,782 of record NC_053124.1, on the reverse strand, counting down.
CCATAGTCTTAAATTATCTCCATTTCTTAATCTAATTCTACCTGAAGGTAGGAGCAGTTATGGCTTACACACACACACACACACACACACACACACACACACACACACACACACACACACACACACACACACACACACACACACACACACACACACACACACACACACACACACACACACACACACATCACTTCCTCTGGAGTGTCTGCTGGTCAGTAAGTGAGTGAGTGATGTGACTGGTTTATCTTCAGGCTATCTGCACAGTATATCAGTGTATTACATTCCCCTGATGCTATCTGCATCTGCTCAACCCGGTAGATACCTATGAGGCTACATGGAGGGCTGCACAATCACTTGGGTTTGAGATTGTACAAGAATATTCAGCCGATAATGCACGTGCAAAAGTATGCATAGTGTTTGAGCTACTATTTAAAGGACTTCAGTCCTTCAACATTGCTCGTTTTACTGACAGATATGCATTTATGGACATGATATGTATAAATATAACTACATAAAAAGCTTCATAATTGAATGCGTGGATATAGAGTCTGTACATAAACAACATAAAGGCTCTGACAGTAGGGGTAAGGACGTAAAAAAAGAATTGCGTTCTTTGTTCATTTGTTTCCCCGTTGTAGAGACATAAGTCAATTACACTTACAGCAAACAAATCAAGGCTGACAAAGGAAACAAGGTGACGTTCACAAGTCCACTGTGTTTCCCTCTGCTCCGCACAAATTGCTTTGCAATAATCCTCGGGCAGAAAACAATTAGGGATAGAATAAAAGTAATTCAATGCCTTGCCACTCTGGCCCCTTGGAAAGCGACAAAGTTAAGTAGTAGCCATGAGATATGCAGTCGTTTACTCGCCATGCAGGTGTGTGTGTGTGTGTGTGTGTGTGTGTGTTTGTGAGTCCATGGAGCAATTATGACACACAAGGATGCAGCAAATAATCAAGGAGAGAAAAGGACAGAAGTAAGAGAAGCAATAGAAAACAAACAGAAAACAAGGTGAAAGTAATTATACAAAAATGACCACAAAAAAACACTAGCCTACATTTCATCCTACATTTTAGATATGTATATATGTTGTATAATAAGGTGTCTACAATTGATTTTACCTTATATACCTTATTTATATTATCTCTAAATAGTTATAAAGGTAAGGGGGTGTTACAGTTTTAGTAGTAACAGTAGTAATAGTAGTTGTTGTTCATCTGTGTGAAAAAAAATAATACTAGCAATGGCAACAGACAAACCTGGCGTAGTGTAGTGGTGCGAGGAATGAGGCATGATTTGAAGGTGAGTGATAAAAGAAACAAACGGGCATTAACTTTGTGGCAACAGTTTGGGGAAGGCCCTTACCTGTTTCAACATCACAGTACCACCTTACCTGAAACCAGCTCCATACTGAAATGGGGATTTTGAATTTGGTTTGGAAAAACTTGACTGGCCTGCACAGATCCAAGACCTTAATCCCGTCCACACTCTTTTGGGATGAACTAGAATGCCAACTATGACCCAGGCTGTATTGCTCAACATCAGTCCCTGACCTCACTAAAGCTCTTCTGGCTGAATGAGAGCAAATCCCTGTAGCCAGGTTGCCAATTCTTATGGAAAGTCTTTCCAATGTCCACATACTTTTGGTCACGTAGTGTGTAAGATTGTTCATATAAGGACTGGGTATGGATAAGGAGCGTGTTTGCATGTATGTGTATTATTCCATGCCTGCACTGTGAGGAAAAATCTACGCCTTTGAGATTTAAACAATGGATGAAGCTCTGAATCTACTGTATATTCAAAATGTTATCATTTGCACTGCAATCTCTCTCTCTCTCCCTCTCCTTCTCCCTTTCTCTCTCCCTCTCTCTCTCTCTCTCTCCCCTCCTCCTCCCTTTCTCTCTCTCCCTCTCCCTCTCTCATGCTGTGATCTTCAGTTTTTCCGCAGAGGGATGCCACTAACAAACTCCAAAACAAGGTTGGGCAGAAGATCTGATTAGCCAGCAGGGCTAACAGGGACACAGTGACCAATGGAGCGCCCAACCAATGCTATTTGCTTTCTACCCGTCGCTCTTTTTACACTCCAGTGGCAATGATGATCAAAGAGCAGCAAAGAGAAGGAGACAGCAGGGGAGGGGAGTGGTTTGTTTGTGTCTGTAACTGAAGTACAGCACTGGTAATGATCTATTGGCTTTCACAAACACTGACTTACGTCGACGGTCTCTCCTTTAGTCCCTCCCTGCCTGTAGATCTCAACATTAATGCCCTCTATCTCTTAATGATGTCTTTTTTTAGTACGAAAACAGGATTCACGTGATCTATTGTAGTCCTCAACATCTCTGCACTGTGTTGTATGTCATTTCTAGAAACTGATTTACATCCTTTATGCCTTATCCATGACAGCAGTAATATGGAGTGTTAATGTTCACCTTTTCAACAAAAATCCATTCCGCTCTGCATCAGCCAATCGTCTTGCTGCTCCCTCAGTGCAAGGGACACATAACCACTCAACGAAATTCCGACTGTTTGCGGTCCTGGCTCCTAAATGGTGGAACGAGCTCCCCATTGACATCAGGAAGTCTACACATCTCTTCCGACTTCACCTTGGCTAAGAAGATTGGTGGTTATAAAAACAAAATAAATAAATCCAAATATTGCACTTACATGTGGCAGTTTGTCTTATATGAAGCTAATGTACTTTTATGTAATTTTTGCTGTTCTGAGTTTGTACCTTCATGGTTAAATGCACTTATTGGAAGTCGCTTTGGATAAAAGCGTCAGCTAAATGTAATGTAATGTAACTAAATAAGCACATGGAACAAGTGTCTAATTACATGCCATGCCATTTTTTTTGACCCAGCATGACTGTGTGTGTGTGTGTGTGTGTGTGCGTGTATGTGTGCGCTTTACCCATTATCACGTTTCACAAGGTGTTTGGATAACTAATTAGACTGCGATGCTCTGTCTCACAGGGATGAAGAAGAGAAAACAAAGGGAAAGGGTGAAATCAAGGAAGAAAAATGTGACTGCAGCAACACTTAGGAAAAAACAGCAAAATAAACACAAGCTGCAAAAAATATGCCAGGGATTTGCCTAAACCAGGAAACAAATGGTGTACAAGGAGAATGTCTGTGCTTCACAGTCCCATAGATTACAGCTAAAGGGAATGTACAGTATTTATTCTGTTTTTTGGGCGTGCGGTTAAGCGGGGCAAATACCATGTCACCATATTTTTTTTTGTTGGCTGTCTTTCTGTTGGGTTTCTTCTGTTTGGTCTTTTTTTTCTTCTGCAGTGAGATTATGTGGCAGCCAAAAGAACCAAATGTTTTTGATAATTCTTTGACCTTTTACAAATACATTAAGCCACCATTTCGAGTTTTGTCAAAAATATAGTATTTTCTTTTTCGACAAAGTCTATATAACGGTATGTGAAAGGAAGTGCCTTTGGGACGATTCTATTGTGACTATACAAGATTATTTGTATGATGAAAAAAGACGAAGGAGAATTTTAAACTTTGGCCATTCCATTTGAAGATGCTAACACATAAGCCATTTTTTTTTTGTGGTTGCAGTGGATAAAAAAGAAGAAGAAATTGTTGACATCATTTACATTTGTGTATGTTCCATTTATCCTAATTTCAATAAAGCATTCGCATCTCACATTTCATCCCAGATTGGCAGGTGCATGCACTGCACTGTCGTTGCATTGCTCATGTGTCCCAGACAGCTGACTATATTGATCGGTGTCTCACAGTGGTGAGAGACTAGCTTTAAATACCTTCAGTTTTGTTACTAGACTTGTGATATGTATTTCACCCTGTTTGGCTGTTAACAAATTGTCCAGTCAAGACAAACAAGCGGTGGGCTGCATGTTGATTCTTCCTTCAATCATGACTGAAATTGCCCAGCAGGTAGACATGTCCTCATCGCTATCAGTGTGTTGTGTGCTCTGCTTGATGTGTTTTTGTTTTTTCCTGGAATCACTGTTTGCAGGTATGTTGAATCGGGATATTCTCTCATAGTGGCAAACCCTATTAGAACCAGCCAAGTCACAACGGGTGCCCTACATGATGTTGGGTGCAAGAACCCACCATGTAAAGCAACAAATAGGTTGTATCATTCTCCATTATCACACCACCAGAAATTTGATTTGCTTTTCATAGGAAGCCATGATTAACAGCATACATGACAACAACAACATTACAGAGCATGTCATATTATTTGGAAGCAGTGACATACAAAATAAAGAATGTATGCTGTGGGAAACGAGCGCTCTTTTCACTCTCATTTGTCAAATGTTAAATGCTGTAGAGATGTTTATGAATTTTTGGAAAGTGCTTGAGAGCATGCATATGATATGTGTTCATCGCTACTTGTATATGCATGAGAGAGAGAATTTATGTATAAACAGCACAGGCATATTTCCTCTGACTTTAGTCTAAAGCTTTGAAAATCAACCTCAGAACTACAAATCACTGCAGAAAACAAAGGAGCGAAGAAGTAGCTTTCTTTTAATCAGATAAACTGATCACTGAACTGTAGATAAGGGGTGCTTAAGCTTAAGAGCAATGGTTAAACAACTTTTTGACCTTATTATCTATGGAGAGAACAGCAGATGTACAAAAATGTGAATTGCTTCAAGGAACGCCTAATGTGTATTTTTGCTAAACAGTCCCTAGTAACTGCTTTCGCAAAGCAGTATTCGACAAGTGGGCATTAACCTAACCATTTAATCATTATAGACCTGCAGTAATGTGATGCTATTTAAAATCAGATTTTCCATGATTGGTTGAATATTGATTTTACAAGTAGTGAAACCTTCTGTAGCCTTTATTGCAGCCCTATAATATTTTGAGCAATGGTGAAGGTGGAGCACAATAATAAATGAAAAGATTTTTGATTTGCATCCACTTCCACTGTCTTTTGCCAATGTTAAAAATTGGACATGGTGTTCTATTTACATACAGTATCACCGAAACTGTTGCTACTGTGCCGTTTGTTCAGAGGCACAACAGAAACTGTTTTCATTTGAAAATTATAGATTGTCAAGTTTATCATCATTATTGAACATTATACATTTTTATTACAGCTTTATCGACCCAAATGACTGCAAACAGAGAGAAGTCATGTCCGTGAAAAATCTATGACGAGCCTGCTTCCCAGTGTGCTCTTCTCCTTTGCAATGTTAAATGTAGACATGCCGTACATGTTAAAACCGCTGCACACTAATGAATTGTACCGGCCTTAGGTATTGCAATTGAAAAATTGTGACTGACGTGATTTGCATAAGTTGTCATGCAAATCAACACAATGAATTCCCCGCAGTGAGAAAATAACATCCGCCTCCCACCATCCCTTTGTTAGGTGGTGTTTATCAATTTCTATTATGAAATGAATTGCTTTGTCTAAGTTCCTGTTATATTTTGTACCATTGCTCTGTACACTGAATACCTTTCATGTTTAACAAATTACGACAAACATTTAAACAGAAATATTGCCAATCAACTTGTGCTCATTAGCTTTTTAGATACAGGAATTGCTAAAGATGACCTTGTGTTAACTGATACAGGCATAATCCAAAGTAAAGACCTTTAACTGTAAAAGGTTACTACCATTTTTATTATATGACCTGCAGAGCATTTCAATTTCAAAATCAGACATCTTTAGCTCAATATATCTGATCTAGCCAAATCTAATTTTAGGAAATATTTCACATGAGCATGTTCATCTCTGCTGCTGTGGTATTGTACCAATCACTTTCTAACAAAATCAGTCCTTGGTCATCCACAATATGTCACATCATTATTTATACAGTTTACCAATTTCTTGCACTGCCCTGCTGTGATATCACATATTTAATAGAATATGTATTAAATTCAGATGTTTCTCCCCTTTAACATAATAAAGTCACATAAAGTCAGCGAACAAAGGTTCACATTTGTTCATTGTACAAGGCAAATGTATAATTATGTACTTTTTTTTTTTAAATTTTTTGAGGACACATATTGGCTAAAATATGGCCAAGGAGCGGTACATGGGCACAATGATATCTCTATTTTTAGTGATTATGTTTTCATCCCTGAAGGTTTAAACGGCTCAACAGGCTGGCCTCCCAAAAATGTGGCACATTCCCTTGACTCAAGTGTGACACAGAGCACAGAAGGGCTAAAAATGACACGTCTTTTCAAAGGCTGCGCTGCATATTCAATCTTTTATCTCGGCAGAAAAACATTTCATTTCACGCCGCTGCTGAAGTGTTTCCTGTTAAGAACAATGATAAGCCTGGAGATGGAGGAATGTCAATAGCAATACACAGAATGAGTGATACACTGGATGTAGGATATAAATTCACAGCCATCTCGTTGATTATTTCTCTAATCTGGGGTTACAGGGCCTAATAATTCTGCCTCACAGGTGAGCAGATGCCATAAATCTTGACATCGTTTCACTTTTTCCCAGCATGAGATGATGAAAAACAAACTATCACTCTTCCTCCTGTTTTTAGCAGACTGTCGTTAAAGCTGACGTTGATAAGTGGCAGTCTCTCCATTAACAGCCGAGACTCAAAAGAACCATAAATCCTATGGCGTTTATGTGTGTGTGTGTGTGTGTGTGTGTGTGTGTGTGTGTGTGTGTGTGTGTGTGTGTGTTGTGTGTGTGTGTGAATGCATCTGCTTGCACATGTCTGGGGGTGTGACATACCTACAGTATGTTTGTGTGTCGATGCTGTTGAATAAGATGCTCAATCGTGACCAGCGTAAACAAATAAAACCTTGCAGCCTTGAAGCCATATTTCTCTCACACACACACACACACACACACACCCACACACACGGTAAGCATGTGTATTTCAGGATGAACAGACGAAGAAGAAACGCGTGTATGCAAACACACTTTGAATGCGTGTTCACACCACAGTGTTCACGTACTGCACAAGTTATTTCCCCAAGTATGTGAGATTGATGGCCAAGGCCGTCGCTGATGAAGAAACACTGCCGTGGCGGAAGTGCCGTTGTACGTCACCCGCTCTCCCCCACAACTCGTTTCCGCTGCCCTCAAGTGGCCCAAAAAAATCTGCTATTGCAGGATTGATTCATCTTTTATTTAACATATTAGAAGATAAGGAACAACTTATCATCTCAATTTTGCCAGACCCCAAGGGGAAATCTTTAAATAGCTTGAAGTCCAAAATCCAAAGAGCATCCATTTCCGAATAAACAGAGAAAATTGGCAAATTCTCACATTTCAGTAGCTGTAACCAGATAATGTCTGGCATTTTAACTAACTATCTGTCAATCGACTAATTGATGAATCAGCTATCATCTAAGGCCTATTTTGGTGTCTATGTTTTTGATGTTTAAATGATCAATCAGACGATCTATTCCTTTACGGTCTGCGTTTAAGGCCTGGTTTGTAGATAGAATGTTTACGCAGCTCAAATCCAAACTTTGAACTACAAGCAGAAGCAATATGAAAGCCCATGCATACTGTACAAGCAGCACTTGTGCTCTCGAGTGCTTGCCAAAAAGCAGAAATGACTCTGAAACCTTATGTGTCTGAAAAATTACAGGTTTCCAGCCCACTGCCATTTACTCCGTGCTTAAAAGTGTGTGTCTGACTGTGTGTTTGTGAGTGTGGTGTTCATTTTATCTGTATTCCAATAAACCTTGATTTTGTTGACACTGAATCAGCTTGCTGGCATGGGCTGCCTAGATCCTCCTTTGTAAGCAGAGTCTGAGCGCGCCCACACACACACACACACACACACACACCCCCCCCCACACACACACACACACACACACACACACACACACACACACACACACACACACACACACACACACACAGTGACACCCCAACCTTACAGCACTGAGGGCTGACTGTAGTATTAATGCCACTGCCAGCACCATGCACTAGTGCTCCTTATTTAGGTCCTATCGAGCCCGCAGGCTGAAAATCTGTCCCTTCCACGCCTCCTCCTCCCTCTCTCACTTCCCCTTCCCTGCCAGACTGCCTGGCCTTTAAGTCCCTCCGTTCCATCACTCTATCACTGAGAGGAAGACGTGCGGAGAGAGACGCTTTCACACACCCCAATAGCTTTTCCCTCTTCTGAAATGTTCTCAGTGTTACCCAATTGGCAGTTGCAAGGTGAGATCTGACACAAAGGTTTAAAAAGAAATTGCTTTTTACAAGTAAGAAATCTGTACAAAGTGACAGTGAGTGAGCTGGTGGTGGTTCAGTGTCTCGCTTAAGGTTAAGTCGGCTGTTTTAGTCATGGGAAGTCTGTCTGACCACTGTGCTACAATACAAAAAGGCTCTGTTTAACCCAGGTCACTGGGGTTACTTGTGTTTAGGAGGAAGTTCCATCACAATCCTTTTACTGCAGATACACAGTATGACCAGATAATCACCTTACTGCATTATTAAAATGTAATTAACTATTGCTAACACTAACTATTTTGACAACAGACAGGTGGAAATTGCAAGAAGAGGATTTAAAGGTTAATCTAAGGAAAGGTTTAGTACTGTATCAGGGATTTTGCAACAATTGGCAACTACAATTCATTCATACTTTATTGACCATTTTTCAAAAGATGCCACAATTATTTATCTCTATTTTCTGCCTCTAAGGCAATCCATCACACAGTAACAATTTCATGTTGTAAGGGTCGCACTATTGTCACGTGGTAATGCAGACGGACCACTTTGAAAACAGTCCATTCAACTGATGCAGTCAAGGGTACTCCATCACAGAGTCAAGGGTTAGATTCAAAGCATCACATCTATAAGCTGTGCTGTTGTAAAAAGAATTCCCTGTGGACAAACATTAAGCAATGACATGGCTATTTGTGAAAAGGATAATGTGAATCTCAAGGGCTCTTATTTTGACAAAGTTGTGCTTTCATGACCGACTCAAAGAGCATTCAACAGAAGATGTTTACATAACAGGAGCTGTTTGCTGTTTGTCAGTTGTGGAACAATACAATGAAGGGGTCAAAACTGTGATGGGTGACATATCTTAATCCTAATACCGAGTCATGGAAAGTTGATTTTAATACTCTTCTAAAATCGATGGAAACCAGAAAAAAGAGAAAATGGCCAGCAGCTATGTTAAAGGAATAGTTTGACATTTTGGGAAATACCTTTATTTGCTTTCTTGCAAATGAGAAGAAGGATATCGAGATTATGTTCTTAGTTATAGTACAGTACAAGTACAGAGCTTGAGTCAGGATGTTTGTCGCTTAGTACAGCGTTAAGAAAAAAAAGCAGGAGGAAACAGTTAGCCAGCTCTGTCCAAAGTTAAAGAATTCGCCTACCAACACTTCTCAAACTGTTTATTAAATCCATACACAAACGGATGTGCCAAAAGACAATTAGTGGTTCTAGTGGGAGTTATGTGGTGTAACTATTTCTTGATTAAGGTGAGCCAGGCACCTTCTCTCAGTTGTGTTGTCACAGTGAGGTTGCCATAGTGAGTGCACAGACTGCTCGGCGGGTGGAATAAACAGTTTTTTTTTTTTTTCACGAAATATAGTGAAACCACAAATCCTCATTTTAAAATTTCTGTTTGTGTACGGATGAAACAAATGAGATGCAAGATGCAAATTAGTGTTTTGACAGTGTTGGTGGGCGATTTTGTAGAGAGCCTGCTACCCTCTCTGTACTAAATGCACAGACATGAGATTGATGTCAATCTTATCTAACTCTGTCAAAGCTGTCAAAGTGTGTCCACCGATGGGCGCCTGTGTAGCTCACCTGGCAGAGCGTGCGCCCATATATAGAGGTTTATTATTTATTCCTCGGCGCAGCGGCCGCGGGTTCGACTCCGACCTGCGGCCTTTTGCTGCATTTCATTCCCCTTCTCTCTCCCCCTTCATGTCTTCAGCTGTCCTATACAAATAAAGGCCTTAAAATGCCCCAAAAAATAATCTTAAAAAAAAATATATATATAATCTAATAACCAACAGGCTAATGTCGTTGCAATAAAGCCGTTTTATATGATACATACCGTAGATGTTTCAACTACTTAAGTCAGCAAAAAAACAATTCACCTTGTGGTTAGTTTCTTTGCAGTTCAACCTCTCCTTGTGTGAAGTAACTGATAGCTTCCACAACACTGAGGGCACAAGATGCACTTAATCACTACACCATCTCTGGAAATAATTGCTCTGCTTAATTAACAGCATTCACATACCGACAGCAGCTTGAGCTCAGAATATGGGACATATATATCACACCATATACTTTTCTATTTCTCCATTTCAAACGATTGCAACTTCTGTTGAATTTTCTCTTTGCTTCCCAGGTGTCAGTCGGGATCGGCAGTTTAATGAAGTGCTGCAGCAACAGACTCTCTCATATATGCATTTCCTACGGATTGACTGTGACTCATAAAGAAACTGCTGCAGGAGCAGGCAATGTGTTGAGTACACACACTCACAAACACACTCCAGGGTGCATAGGATCTCAAGCACACACACACATGTACATAAATATATAAATATATATATATATATATATATATATATATATATATATAGCTGAACTGATTCGTCAGCCAACATTCTCCTGATAACAACAATTTGCTGTGACAGCAATGAATACATACATGGATAAATAAACAAATCTAAAGAAAAGGTACTGCTTAAAAAAAAAAAAAATCAAAGGTGATCATGTGAATGTGAAGAAAGGCAAAACATTCATTTTTGATGACTACTTCAGATTAAACAAAATATTCCAAGCTCTACAACCTATAACGTGGCATACATGAAAGGCTGATCAAATTGAGCACAACACAGCATGCAGGACACAAAATGGAGAACAGGCAGAAGGGATAAGACATTTTAAAAAGAAATAGGCGAGGAGTTAATGAGTAGAGGTAGAGAGAAATGAAAGGAATGAAGGAAGAGGAGCAAGAGAGATGGAGACAAAATTACTTTTGTCAGGAGCGGGAGATGAGAGCAAAGGCTGAATTATCAGATGTGTATCTTTGTGCGTGTATTTGTGCTTATGAATGTGTGTATGTGTGTGTGTGTGTGTGTGTGGTGTCGGCAGAGGTGTGAATGTAAATACACCTGCATGTCCTGACAAACTGCTGTTGACTGCTTCTAGCCTTTCCAAGCTCAACAAAAAAAGCCTCCTTTGGAAAGAGAGGAACTCTGTTCAAAGACAACACAAGCAGAATCCAAAGGAGATCTGTGTTCCCTACAAACTATTGAGCACTCCCACTGTTTCTCCATCTTTTATTTTTATGTGTTTTTCACTCTTTTCTCACCCTCCCTTTTTTTCCTTCTTTTTCAAATTCATTTTCTTTCCCCTCACTTATTTTCAAAGTGCTTAGACGGAGAGAGTGGAGCGCTTTCCCCACCGTCCCGCCAGAGCATCAATATACAACAGAGCCCAGAGGTCCAAACAGGAGAAAGGCTGAGGAGAGCAGCGCAACACGAATCCATAATGGATTTTCTTTTCTCTTTCATTCCTTTTCTGTAGGGAGAGGCAGTGGAGGCACCACTGGCACAGAATGAGAGACGCAGGGAGGGGAGGGGGGAAGAAAAGAGGTGAGGGGAGAGAGAGAGATATCGACAGGGAGGAACAGAGAGGCTGACAGAGACTCAAAACAGTCTCAATAACAAAAGCCCTTAAGAATATTTCTCTCATCTGTCTCTCGAGGGCCTCGTATAACATATGCTTTAAACTATTTGCAAGGCCAAGCTTATACCAAAAGGTGACAGGAATTAAAAGCTGCTTTGGTGTAGCTTGAACTGATCAGATTGAAAGCAGAAAGTGTCACTAATTAAGGTAGCCTGTAAACAAGGGGACTGCCAAGAGGTCTGACAATATGAGGCTGCAAGCAATAATGTCCCGGAATACATAAATGCATCAGTGAATAGCAGCTCTGTGACTATATCTTATATTTGCAGCTATTACAAATAGAAGTCTGGCTCTTTAGATTGCAACTCAGCCTTGCAGTATTTTCTGAAGTCCTGAATGGTTGAAAATATGTAAACTTAATGAGCATGAAACTCGGCAAACCAGAGAGCGAATATTTCCGCTTGCAATGTTAGCACAAGGCCGGCCTCTCTTAGGCTGCTAAATTGACGGTCGAGGACGAAACTGTTGATTCAGAAATTGTTTGTTTGAGCCTTCACAACCAAGTGAGCTTCATTTCATTTTGCTAGTAGCTCTGAAGCACAAAGAAATAATAGTGAATAACCTTGGATGCTGTCACCCACATCCACAGTGTCAGTCTTGTATTAGTCACCAAAGGATCAGCTTCAGCTGCCTCTGAATGCATAACTGATTACAGTCTTGATTATATGTTTTTGCCTCTTTCACAGTTTTCAGTCCACTAACTTCATCAACATCTTTTAAGTCCAAAAAACTCTATGAAGGACATTTTTTACTTTAATACGACTTGGGTCTTAATTGAATGGCTTTGTCAATCTGTTTTATTGGTTACAATATCATTGCACTCACTACAGTCATTGACGAGATCTGGGGAAACAGAGACATCACTACTACAAAATGCGATGGTGCAAGAGATGAGTGGTCGGACGAACAGGCAGGTTTTAAACAGTAGTTTGCTTGGATTATCTACCACTTTATATGGGATAAAACCTCTCTTCCACAAATGTTTGGCTAACCTGGGGGTTAGATTGTCTGACTGCTCATGTTTCTTGGCCTATCTGCATATTTTTGATTCTCAGCCCTTTACCCCCACTGTTCAGCCTGTGGGATACAAGCACTATGTAGAACTTCCATGGACTGCTAGTACTACAAAGAGTTGTATATGCATGTGTAGACATAATATGAGTCAATAGAATAGATTCATAAATAAAACCAACACAGACACGCACATTTAAAAAAAAAAGTAGGCCGTCTTTACCGTGTTCGCAGGTTTCCCGGGCTGGGTGACCCGTCATATACAGACAAGATGTCAAAGTCCTCCTCTAGGGCGAAACCTTGAAACACCAGCTGTATCCGGTTGTGCTCCGCCGCCACAATCACCCATGTACAGTTGGCATAGTTAGGATAACCGTAAGGGTAGCCGGGGCTCTCTATCGTCCCATTGGGACTGTGTAGTGTGTAACTGCAGTTCTGAGCTGTGAAGAGAGAAAGAAATAGGCAGTTATTAAAAAGGGCGTAAGGTGTGTTAGAACTGTGTAAAAAGTGTAAAAAGTATTAATAGAATATTTAACAAAAATAAAAAAAATCACTTCTCTAGATCCAAGAATGGAAATTATACAAATCCACACACCCACACACACACACACACACACACACACACACACACACACACACACAAACAGCACCAAATGCTGCAACATCCATTATCACCTACAGCGTGCAGCCTGAGCCATTAGTATAGCAGTGCTAAATGGCTCACCCTCTCCCAGCTTTCCCCACCTCTTCCACCTTTATCATCATGCAATTGTTCACTCACTGGCCCTTTCACCACATTAGTAATAGGTTCCCACGTTAACACATGACACAGTTGGAGAGGAGAAGATGAGAGGACAGAAGTGGAAACACACAAAGACATACACACTTGAGCACTACATTAATTCCTCTCATCCTGCGTTTTTGTCCGCAAACAGCCTTCAGTCTTAACTTTTAATTGTGTGTGTTGCCATCTATCAGAACTGCGGTTGGATGTGTGGAGTGCGAGCTATGAGGGAGGGTGTATGCATGTGTGTGTGTGTGTGCGTGTGTGTGTGTGTTATGAATCCCCGTGCTAAATGACTTGTCTTTCGACTCATCTGAGCACAACTGAGACTTTTAATCAATGTTAGGGATTTGGTTGTAATTAATCGCTAACGTGGACTGATGTGTGATTGCTTTTTGTAGTTAGTTGTCAGTGTGTGTTTTCAGTGCTGATGTACTAATTTGTGTCTGTATGTGTATGTAAGTATATCACCCTGTAGGTCATAACACACTCGTTTGACATATTTAGGTGGTGATGGGTATCTCCCCCAACCAAAAAAGGTTCACTTTGAAGTTAATTATCATCTTCCAGACAGCTGAATGAGTGCAGTCTGGCACTGACAGGTGACAAGAGAATAAAATGTGAATATGTTGGACAATCACAGACCATAAGTAGCCATGTGGGCTGTAACATTTGAACTAAGACAGCAGTAATGCAACATGTTCTGAATAAATTTCTCTTTGCAGAAGAAAACCTAACACAAGGCATGAGCACACAATAGGAACCTGCATAAATGCATATCCTTGTAGAGGGACTAAATTAGAATGTCATGCAAGAATACATGCTATTTATACAAATGATGTGTATTTCCCCTTTGTTTGCTCCAGTCAAAAACCTGAATCATAATGCAGTCTGATTAAAATGTAATCAGGAGAGTATAATTGGAGGACATCTGTTATCTGCATAACCCACATTATTCAACAATACAAACAATGCAGGCTCGCAGTAGATATGTTTTTTGTTTTGTTCATTTACATTCATACTCATAACTGTGTAAATGTCTGGAATAAATCAATGCATCAAAATGAGCCATGCTCCTGAGGGCATTAAATAGGGCATTAAAGAACAAGAATCTTGAGTAAACACACTGCAGCTTCCAAAAGTAAAAGTGAAGGCTGCTTTGTTAAATCCCTCCAGGAGGAATGTGAATCCCTTATTGAATGCTTGTGAAACATACAGATTCTGAGCTACTTTGTATGTGCTCTTTGATGGGTAGAACAATCCCAAAGCTAAAGAAATCGAACTAAAATGTGCCTCATGTCTGAAAAAACAATAGGGATTTACAGGTAATAAGCCACCATGCATGAAGACAAGACAAAAGGAAATACTAAAATAGGGCAATTTCTAGGCCTCTAAGTCTTACAGCCAAACTAAATATTTTTGAAGTAAGAACAGAGGGAAAAAGAGAATAAATTACGCATGGACATGGATAATCCCCGGTTAGCCAGATGAGCGAACGCTGCATTTGTCTTCACAGCAATAATCAAGCCTGGTGTTTAAGATTTCAGCGGCTACATGCCACATTGCGGCTGGAAAAACACTCACTGACACACACACAAACAAACAAAACCAGTATTAGCTTTTTGTTCCAGGCAGCACAGCAAAACAGTATCACAAAAGGTTTTTTTGGGGTAGGGGAAAAGGGGAGATAGTGTCAGGAGGTAAAGATTTCTGACTGTCTGGATGGCATCAGTAGCAGGGGGACTTATAATAGCATCTCCAGTCACAATATATCCATCATGACACTGTTGACTCCCCGGGGCATGTCTCATCAAAAAACAGGCAGGGGCCTCTTCCAGCCGTCTCTTTTCAGCACTTCATATGCGCTTGACCTCTTCCAAAAGATGCTAATGTGTGTGCATTTGAACTCTGGCCACTTGAATACACTTCAGTTTGGTGTTCTAATGTTGCACTGACAATTCAGCTCTTTGTTTGCTGTGGAGATCTGCAAGTGTTAAAATGAATTCTTGGAGGGGGGGGGGGTGGAATGTAAGACATGAATAACGGTGTGTAAAATTGGATTAAAATAACTCAGCATCATAGTGTGTTCTCTTCCTCGTGTCTTCTCTCAGTCCTCATCTTTAACCAGTAACCTGAGAGAAGAACAAAAAAGATCCAAGCAAGAGCTATCTCCGTCTGATTTTCTATTACCACCTTTAAATGGGCCCCAGCAAGTGAGCATCCACCCTCCCAATTACCATCACGTCAATACTAATATCCAGGTAAAACCTCCACATCCACCGCTGCTACCTGATTTTCATATCTACAGCCCGGTCAATAATCTCCTCATCATCTCCTTCATTACGAGGCCCCCATCAGACAAATGCCCATCAATGGCTCATACAGCGGCCTGATGGCAGAGCTTGATAGGGGTCAGAGTGGACTGTGAACCGCTTGTACATAGGCAATGAGTTAGGATGTGCGTGTGCTGGGATGGATTATAAAGCAATACCAGGGAGGTTAAGGCGACCAACGTTGCTATTAATCAGTTTCAAGATTGAATCAAAATGCTAGAAGAAAGAAATGATTAGGTGACTGTTTTAGACACGTTTCACGTTAGATAGAATGTTCAGTGTAATAGCCCTCCATAATATAATGAAAACACTACCAAAGGACACCAAAGGAGGGCGTTTTGCAACTCAATTAGTGTGTCATATCATCAGAGTGCATGTGTTGTTAGGGGGTGGAACACGCTGTACATACTGATATTTGACTGGCGATCACCCAGGCAGGAAAGCAGGCTCTGTGTTTTATGGGTACAATTAAGCAAAAAAATCATGACATGAGGATAAGTCTACTAAGTCTGCCAGAGCTCGACCGAATGCTATTTTGAAGTGTGAGCATCTGTGCCAAGTGACCGACTCTTAAATCGAAAATGACGTACACAATCTGGGATAAAAGACTAAGATAGTGCTTTTAGAGAGCTTGCTTTTTTGGCTGCAGCCAGAAAGATTTTTATCTGTGCTGAAAAATAGATGGTCAGAATTGAATTGGACACAAAAACATCAAAGTTCACTTGAGAATGCACTTTTGTGAGCATTAAGGAACCATTTACAGCATCGTCAAGTTTGATTTTCACATTAAGCAGTAATAACGGAGATGTGTGCCAGATCTTTTTTTGCTGAACTGTGTAGTCATATGTATTAATATTCTCCTTGGATCTTTGAACAAAATAGTCAACCATCACAAGATACAAGTGCGGTTGAGGTAAACCAAGGCACTGTAAGTCTACTCTCTCTGTTCTATGAAAACCCAGAGCCTTTGATTAAGTAGATCCTTCACTCGGGGCTCGGTTGAATTATTTAAGCCTCGCCCAGGGTGCATTATGAAATTAGCTGCTGAGAGTTGGTGAGCCACTGCGAAGCTCCGCAGTGTAAATCTGCAGTGAAGAGCCCATCCTGCATTTGACCCCACTGACACACCATAAAGACCCCATAAAGAGACTGCTGGCCGTGCTGTTTTAGCCCGGTAGACCACCGGCAAAGTAGAAGGTCATGTTGTTCAGGTGAACCATTATGAATATGGGGTAGTAGCAAATAATCTGGTTCAGCAATTAGGAAAATTGCTAACTTGGTGCATTTTATCCCTCAGAATGTCTATGGCAACTATTTGGATTGGCTTGTACTGGAATGTCAACTATGCTTGATATCTGTGGATGTTCAACAGATATGTTGTCCATTGCTTAGCCCACTGTGCCACTGGCAGAATCAGCTTGGCACTAACCATTTCAGGTGTGCCAAATGGGTGTACAGGGAGAGGTATGACCTTGCTGGGGCAGCACTCCAGGTTCTCCTTTTGTGTGTGTGTGTGTGTGTGTGTGTGTGTGTGTGTGTGTGTGTGTGTGTGTGTGTGTGTGTGTGTGTGTGTGTGTGTGTGTGTGCGCGCAGGAGCCATTGTTTGCTTTGCCAGGGCAGTTGTTTAGTAGCGGGCACACAGAGCTGCGGCAGTGCACTGACACTTTGATGAATCGATGGTCACTGTACTGTACTACGGCAGGACAGCAAGCCCTCAGAGCGGAGGAAGGAGACAGCGAGAGACCAAAGGAGAGTGAGAGAATGAGGGCGACAGGGGCAGACAGACACAAAGTAGACCGACTGGCTGACTGAATGTATGGACATGTAGACGTGACGTGAGGAATAACAGAGGCAAAGGTGTGCTGAGGGACAAACTAGGCGGAATAAAAAATAGCAGCAGAAATGCAAAGAGAGGAAGGAATGAAAGTGTGCAAAAAAGTAAATGTCACAAGGTCAACAAGAGGAGGAGCTACAGTCAATGTGATTAAATGAGAAAGAGGAAGACTTTTTGTTAACCTATTTTCTACCCGTCCTTGCCAATTACCCAGGCTACAGTGTCTCTCAATGGGAGGAATGGGATTTTCGATCTTGGCGAACATAATCCCAACATCACATTCAAATATTACCATAAAGACACAAACAATACTTGAAATACAAAACTGCAAATCTGCTCTCTGGATTCCCATATTTTTTTCTGTTTCTTTATCCTTCCCCTCATCTGTCTGGTCTCCTCATCTACGATTCAAGTTTGCCTTTGGACAAAGATGCAGAGACCATCATGTTCTTGCAGTCAATAATAGAGGTGCTTTACGTCTCGTGTTGTCCACAGCGCATAAGGAATACAACTGAAGAAAGCAAATCTTATTGTTTCATGTTTGAGAAAGGCCTTCTGGAATTCCAACATTTCTAAGCACAGCACAGCACAGTGTGTCTATGACATTGTCAACAGCTTGGAAACTAAAGAAAATATTACAATGATAAGTCAATGCAACAGGAAATTACTGTGAAATTGTTCCAATTGTAGCCATGGCATATGCTTAATATATAAAAGGAAACCACAGTCACAAGAAACCTGCACTCACCCATTAAATTGGACCATAAACTACCTATTCCAAGTCTCCCCATCATATAGCTAAAAAACAGAGTTCAGCTCTTTCCTTATTCTCAAGAGAAACCATAAAGCCTCCATACGTGTGGTCTATCAGGGGCTATAGCCATGCAAAATGAGCATCCCATCGGAGAAAACACTGAATAATTTCCAACCAAATAAGTGCATCCTTTGAGTTTTATCGAGTAACAAAGCTATCAACTATCACATATAACCTACCCCATGAGTAAACTTCAAACAACCAAATGTTGTGTGTGTGTGTGTGTGTGTGTGTGTGTGTGTGTGTGTGTGTGTGTGTGTGTGTGTGTGTGTGTGTGTGTCTGTGTACCAGTAACTGCCTCCCTGCTGGGAAGATAAACCCTTCCGCCCCATAGATCCTCTCAGCACCACTATTTGTCACTTGACGTGTCAGCGCCTATGCGCGCCTTGACCGCATCATATCCAAATTAACCTCTAGATGGCCACCATTAAAATGGAAATGGATGAGTTCAGCGATCCCGCTTGCCTCCATACATTAGGCTAATGTCTGGGCCAGGACGACACCGTCTGCCATTACAGACAAGCCAAATGCAGTGGAAGGCACTTGCGATAGGCTTGCTTCCACTTAGCCCACTGGGCTGAATGGTAAATGCGGTTTCCTTAAAAGGGCAGAAAAATGAAGCTTGCATTTCCATAATGGTGCACAATCGAATGGCTTGGAATGGCCTCCTGCTGCATGAATGTGTGAAGAAAAAGAGTGATCTGTGTAAACACATACAGAGAAGACATTCAAGCAAACACAATTGTGAATGCATTTGCCACATCTCTTGCTCTCTCAGGCTCTTGCATTTCGTTTAATGGTCTGTTGAATACTATGGCAACACATAGTTAGAACATTGTCACAGTAACATCGCTGGAGGGTGAAATGCGTGGAAAATAAACAGCACCCACGTGCAAAAATTTAGCCAAAGATTGAAGCATCGAAGAAAGCAACTGCATGATAGCACATAGAAGAGGCGTGCATGCAGAAATGCACATTTGCACGAGCAAGTACACATTTCTGACTGTTGTCAAGGCTGGCAAAAAAGGCACAATGGAGCATGTGTTCTCTCAGACAGGGAGGAAGAGAAGGGAGGAGCCAGGCAGTTCCTTCCAGCTGGGTCATATTAAACCAGCAGTATCATCAATCCAGCCAAAACGACCTGCAACCCAGCCACCCACCCAAAAAAAAAGAAAACACCCACGCACTTTCACACAATTTCAGCCCATCCCTAAAACTACACAAGCATTTTACCCAGTTCAAACACTGATTCAACAGAGCTTCAATAGAGATGCTATTGTTTGTGAGTTCTTCATCATGCTATTTTCCTTATTATCTCCTCTTTTTATCAATACATTTAAATAACCCTATGATACCTTAGTGTTGCTGTGAACAACACAGCTCCTCAGCAGCCCACGCACCAAGGCTTCAAGATGATCGATAAAAAATAGCCCATTCAGGGTCAAAGGCATGTTACGGTTGATGTTCTACTCTCTCAGACAGACCCCTGTCTTTGTGGGGGAGCTTATTCAGCACTGATATAAATGGGGCTCCCACACAAAACACAGTGAGGCTAGATGCCGGGAGAAAGGTTTATATGTGTGTTTGTCAGTGAGTTTTTATGTTTGTGTGTGTGCACACATTTTGATTTGTGATGGAGCTACAGTGCAGCACTTGAACGCAGGCCTGCTTCCTAGTACTCAGCCATGCCCCTTTCTCTCTCTCTCTCTCCCTCTCGGCTCTAGTCTCCCCTCACCTGGAAACACTCTCGCTATGATCCACATACTCTGTAAGTCAGGTTAGACTGTGATGGGGAGATAAGCCACTAAAAAGGTATGTTTGGATTTTTGGAATGATTTTAAGCGATTTGTGATTACATTACTACATGTGATTTTGCCATTATTATTCAAAGCTCTTCTGGTCAAAAGTCAAGTTTTTTATAGGGTGTTGCTGGTAGATCTTGCAATGTGCCTGCAGAACGAGTGTGGCCTTCCTTGCATATATATATATATATAGTGTAAACCAGTTCAAAGAGCGTCCTTCACTGCTTTTGTCACAAAAGCTGTATGTTGTTCCCATGACAACAAGAAAGCAGGAGAACGCGTATGAAGACCAATCCTTTTCTCATTATTTTTGTATTTTTAAATATTATTTGTTATTGCTTGAGACCGCCTTTACACTTAATCTCACGCATACACACACCCCCACACAGGCAAGCACACAGTACATCTAAATGTGCACAAACACACATGCATGCCTCAAATCATTTCAATTTTCTCTTCCATTCTCCCTAGTACTTATGGGAAGAAGCACACTTGTGTGTGACGCAGTGAAGGTCAATTATCACCAATTTTCATTCAGTTCACATCTGACAGCTGGGCTCTTTGAGTTAGGTTGGATTGAACCTATGCTTTGCACTTAAATTGCAACAGAAACCTGTGAAAAATACACTTTCTGGACTCTAACAGATCAATAGCATCAACAGGAGGTGGGGTAATGCAATTATGGATGTGTTAAATGTATGAGATCATCCTGGACAAGCATGTTGATGTGTGTTAGTGAGTGGATATTCATGAACATTTGTTCCTCTCTGAGCAGTTTATGTTGAAACCCGAGAGGAAGCGCTGATCCAAAGGTCAGGCTATGACCGTCCCAGAAGGATGATTCCATCTACCACTGAGAGATGGATGAGCAGCAGCTGATCAATCAGCCTCACCTTAACTTACTGTAGTACACTTTAACCTTTCAACTCAGAACCTAACTGCCCCCCAGGAAGGCTCAAGTGTCAACTGTAGACCACTATCATAATGAATGGGCTGCATGCATCACTCTCAAATGGATGAGAATTTATTTTAAAGGAATTAAGTATCTGCAAATTGCATTTCCACACTGCTGACAGCATTAGATTGGGAACTTCTGCATTGGCAGTGTACTGTATGTGTTTTTTCTTTTTTAAAGATTATTTTGGGGGGATTTTCCCTTTATTTGAAAGTGGATAGACATGAAAGGGGGAGAGAGATGGGGGATGACACGCAGCAAAGGGCAGCAGGTCGGATTCGAACCTGCACCGCTGCAGGACTCAGCCAACATGGGGCGAACGCTCCAGTGTATGTGTAAATTAAAGTCAGTGTTGTTGTGTTTTCCCAAATTTTAAGATTGTGCAAAAAAAAAACAGACACATTTTGTCAGCGTGTCAGATTGCCAACCATGTCTATGGCTTCAACATTGAATAATTTTTCCTAACGTACTTCATTTCAGGCACAAGGTTGTAGGTCTCCATGGCAGCAAAACACGTTATGTTATCATGAGCCAGCAGGCAACTGCTGTAATTTTTGGTTAAACTGGTTTGGACAACAGGTACTTTAAGAGTGATTAAGATCCTAGCCACGTCAGCCACAACATTGTTAGGTTCAAAATTTGAACTAACTTAAAAGAAACAGAAACACAATAGCCACTAATCGCTCCAATAAAAGAGAACATCAGCTTTTGTGAATATGTTAACATCTGGACCAATACCTTTGTAAAATTGTATTAAAAAAAGAAATCGGGCCATTAAAGCACAAGTAAATATGGTTTAGATCCTCACAAGTGAAGGAATGCAAGACACACACAAACACACTCACTGCCAGATGATGACTCTGCCTCTTTCCGAGAAAAAGACCACTGACAGATTACCTATACGTTGAATAGAGAAAGGAGCTATACAGGAAAGGACAAAAGACAAGGACAAGATACCTCCTGCCCAGGATCTAATCTTCAATCTGTGGGATCACTGATATGTGATAAGAACAGTGTAAATCAGGAAGCTAAAGAAACCCCTGCCTGAGCTTTGTGTCTATACAAGACAGACATGTGCATCTACATCTGTCTCTCACTTTGTGGGGATTTACAGTAGCTTGAACGAATACCCATGTCTGATAATAACGGGAAGACGAGAATCTGAATCAAGATTGAGACTTCTGTGTTATAGCTTTTCTCTCACTCATGGCTCAGGGAGATGTAAGCCCTGGATTTCTATATATAACTATTTATTTATTGTTTTGATTTATTTTCACCTGTAGTTATCCAGGGAAGATTGACTGAGCATGTATGTTCTTTTCCTGACATGTCTTGGCTCGCAGCACGGCTGTAAAAGTAGCAGCACATATTACGGTAACATATGGGAGCTGCCCAGTACAATTTTTATGGTCATTTTTTAAATGGGAAATATGGGTAGGAAAATGAAAGCCACTTTCTTCTTAAGAATCATTGCTAACATCTCCTTGAGCAAGGCACTTTGCCATAACTCCTCCATCCACCATTCAATGTCTTTAATGGAGCTGAGCTGCTAAAATTCTAACAGAAGGGCTCACAGGAGTATGTTAAGCACAGGCACTGCCAGAATAATGCTAGATTTATATTGCCTGGATAAGCAAAGCAGCCAAAATATAGATTTAATAATTTAACCCCATGCTCAGGGACATACTGAAAGTGATATTTGAAGGAAATTAGTATTTCTCATTCGTTTGCTACCAGGTTTTCTCTGCTTGTGTCAAACTTCAGCTATTGACTTTACAACCAGGGACCCCAGATATATAAATGTCTCGGTTTGAATGTGTATACATCATATCTAAATATTTAATGAAAGCTAGCTATTTTACTATGGCTACAAACCTAATAGTTTAATACATGAAATAGCAGAGGAAGCAATTGCATTGTATTGAGAATTAATTGGATGTTCCTCATCATCTCATTAAGTGGGTGTTTGGTATTTTAAGCCCCCAACGTCTCCTTCCAGGCAGCGCTGCCTGGAAGGCACTAGGATTAGGCAATGGTTAGGGTTAAGGTTAGGGTTAAGGTTAGGTGCCTTGAAGTCGACGGTGGCAGCGCTGCCTTGAAGTCGATGTTGGGGGCTTAAAACACCATTGAGCCATTAAGTGCCACTTTAATCAACAAATTCTGTAAATGTAAACATCTGGCTATAAGTTAATAAGGTCTAATGGTTTGTGGTTGTGAGTTTGTGTGTGTGTGTGTGTGTGTGTGTGTGTGTGTGTGTGTGTGTGTGTGTGCGTGTGTGCGTGAGAGAGAGAGTCACTGTATGGCTCTGATCAGTGTGACGAAGCACAATGACAGAGCTCTGGCCATCTGGAGACAGATGACAGTGTGAATCACCAGAGAGGAGGATGGAGGAAAAAAGGGCAGATGGCAGGATGGATGGGAGGGAGGTAGGGAGGATAGAAGGAGAAGGTACAAGAGAGAGACAGAGAGAAGAGCTGGATGCCCCATCAGCAGGTGGGTAAAATAAGGATGCACGAGGACGAAGCATTTTCAGCGTATGAAATGCGCGCACACACACGCCCTTTCTCTCAGTGGTCCTTTCTGAGCTAGCTAATGACCTGCTTGTCAACACTTTAGTCTAATCATCTTGGAGTGAATGGGCCTGGCAGCTCTCAGATTTATCCAAAAACACACACAGACACACATTACTTACACGCTGTTGTTGAAATAGGAATCTGCTTGATGCCTGATAAGAAAATGAGCCGTTCAGATAGATAATTTACTAAAGAGAGGAAAATCACCCAGCACTCAAAAGGCACAGAAACATAGGGCTTGGATTATCTCTCAGCTGGTGTAAGATTATCACCCCTCTACTCCAACACTCTCCTCTCTGCCTCTCATATCCCCTCACAGTAGAGTCTGTCCTGCTGTTTTGCCGTTTCCCCTCCCTGTGCCACCACTTTATGGTCTACATATTTATCTTGACCACCACTCTCCTTTACACCCCACAGCCCTTGCTCCTTTTCACTCAAGTAGGAAAAGTAACAACATGGCAATACACATCTACTCTGCATTCCAGACATGTCTCTGTTTTGAGTAAATAAATAATGTCATCTGTTTCTCAGCTTCCATCCCATCCTGTATTGCTCAATGGTGAATGTAGAGAGCAGATGGGATGCAACAGAGCATGCAGGTAGTGGAGGATGTTAAGAGTTGCAGGCAGACAGCTGGAAGAGAAGTGAGAAACAAAAGGGAAGTGAGATGCCAATATAGTCATCATGAAAACACATATGGGACACATAAGACACAATGTGTTTGCTACACTGATAAGACTTACAGGGAGTGA
This sequence comes from Perca fluviatilis, assembly GCF_010015445.1. Taxonomy (NCBI): domain Eukaryota; kingdom Metazoa; phylum Chordata; class Actinopteri; order Perciformes; family Percidae; genus Perca; species Perca fluviatilis. The sequence goes on along the minus strand of NC_053124.1, from coordinate 12,405,272 downwards.
TGTGATCAAGTGTGTTCGCAAGACCACTAAACACAACTCTGGTTTAGCTTCCACATATCTAAGCCAACATCTATCAAACAGGCAACACTGTGTTTCCATGATGGTGGTTTGCAACATGGGGTTTGGGATCCACATGGATCCTTGAGTGAGGATCCTGATTAGTTAACAGCAAAAAGCAGGAATTTTGCTGTAATTAACTACATACTAGGGCTGAAATTTGAGATTATTTTCATTATCAATCAATCTGTCGATTCTTTTCTCAATGAATCGTTTGGTCCATAAAAATCACAATTTCCAAGAGCACACACTGACATCTTCAAATTGCTTGTTTAGTCCAATAAACAGTCCAAAGTCCAAGATATAATTAATATCACACAGAAAAACAAAGAAAAAAGCTTAAAATAGGTCATGTTTGGCAAGTTTTCAAAATGAATTACGGTAATCAAAACAGTTTCCAATTAATTTTCTCTCAGTCGACTATTCATTTTAGCTCTACATATGTCAACGAGATAATGCATGAATATGGCTGCTCTTTGTCTAGAAGTCAGTTAGTTACTCAATTCAGTACAAACCCAACAGCAGAAACATGATGATATGATCTTGTCAAATAGGGGTTTGAAGTCTGTGTGTAATTGAGGGTTCAAAGCCATGAAAACATTGGAGAAATCCCAATTCATAGAGCCAGCTAGCCCTCTACTGAGGAGCAGCTGCTGCTGAGGCTGTTGGCTGAGGGAGCTGTCCGTGGCGCTGAAGAGAACTTCAGCTCAGCGGCAGATTCAGCTGCGCCTGTCGCTGTACAGGGTGCTTTAAGTCTCACTCTACTGTGAGTTTTTAGTTAAACTAATATATTCCACTCTCATCTCTTATTTTATTCTGAGGCAAAGTGAAGATCATTTATTACTAAATGTGTTTCCAAATAGGTGTTTCCAATTAAAATTGTATCAGTTAGAGGTCTTCGGCCTTTTTGTGAGCCTGAAGGTTTTTCAAATGAAAGTGGGAGTTTGTCATTTTTTTTGTATTCGTGGAACTTCAAAAACGACTTCCAAATCATGTTTTTCTCCTCTTACTCTCTGCTCACCCCCTAGACGTTTACACACACACACACACACACACACACACACACACACACACACACACACACACACACACACACACACACACACACACACACACAGTCTCTTTCTTCAGGAGCCTCATGACTCTGCGAATACGAACAAATGTCATGAAGTAAAAAAGATAAAAGGAAAGGGGCATCGAGCCCTCCAGTCCTCATAACATTACTGCAAGTTGCATCATGAGCATAACGCGGTGCCTTTGTATTAAGGAGAGCTGAGAGAGGAGAGGACGACGAAGCGTGATCTTGCGTGTAAATGGACATGCTGAGCGACTGTCTCATGCGCCGCTGACGAATGATCTCATACCGGCCGAGCTGGCGTGGGGAGCCGAAACAGGCACCAGATAGGCAAGACACGTCATCTTCAATCTGCCTCCTGCATCCTCCTCTTCTCTGCCGCCGGCCTTCGCATTCTCTCCTCTGTACGATTAAATGAATAGAGGTTGATTACCGTTTATTGAGCGACGAGTCCTCTGGGACAAACTGGTTTTGATCCCATGGAGACAGCGCGCTGCTCTTCAATACCTCTATTAAAAACCTTTTACACCTCTCTATCTTTGTCTGTATGGCCGTTGGGAATTGTAATTGGGTGACAACGGAGGCTAAAATTGACTGAGACTGATTGACAAATTAAGACAGTATTAAAGCATTAGTATACATCTGAGACACTGGTGCTTATCGAACACAGCCTGGAAATGAAGAAACTTTTCATTTGGCCAACATGCAGCATTACACGTGTATATCATTTGGCCACTGTTGGTCATGAATTGGCAATAAGTCTTGCTTTGGTTTGAAAAGTACGTGGGCAGACAAATGCCATGAACCCCGGGTCTTCTCTTCCCTCTCCGCTCCGCCTCTCAGCATATAGCGTGAGGCTCTGGTGCCGCTCAATGGGAGGATGGGGCAATTGCTGGTGGCTGCAGCAGCGCCGAGGGACGCGCCAGACCACCTCAGCGCCGGCGCGTGGTATTCAAACATATTTATTGACACAGTTTAAAGTAAACGTTGTTACAGAGGGCACGATAGATAGTCCAACCTTTCTTGCTCTTTGTAAATACGTGCAATAACTTAGAGTCGCTTTACTGGCTCCAAAAGTAGACTCAAACGGCGAGAGAGCGGGCAATAAAAAGCTCCCCGGACGCAAATAAAACATGAAGCCACCTACGAATATAGCCGCAATGAGATTTACTCCACATGAAAGTCGAGAGAGATTTGTCAGCATCGAGCTGTGTGTGTGATAAACCTACATCTCACCGAACCCATCTGGGTGGTTGATGACACAAGTTTGCTCAAAAGTGGGTGACAAGTGGGAGGTATTTAGTGGGAGAAATGAGGGATGACGTTTCTGTAAAATAGTAATGATCAAGCTCAAACGACGCTTTTACATAGCTTAGGTGATGCTGAAAATGTGCCCACTCACTCGTGGATTGTGTGCTGTCCGACTGCAGGTATGAGTGGGCGAACAACACACAGAGCCATGACTCACTGTCAAATTCATATTGTGGCCGTGGCAGTATTCTTGGCTTTTGCTAAAAATAGTGCCCATTCTGTGCCAAGGCAGTGATAAAACGGTTGGCTTTCTTTGCCAAAGGACCTGTTTGGGATGGCAAAAAAAGCATTGCAGCTCTTCCCCCGAAAGCCTCGGCTCTAAATAACGCCACAGACTTTTCGTTATGAATGTCCACGGAAAGAAAAATGAGAAAATCATGGATCAGTAACTGAGTCTCTCCTTTTAAAAACACATTATGTTGTGAAGACGTGAAAGTAAATTACTGGTAATGAAAATCTGTTGAATGCCCAGCTCCGGTTGCAAGATTTCCATTTGCAATTCATCAAGAACAGAAAACCCAGAGTCCGTTAATTAGCTCCCCCCCCCCCACACACACACACACAGAGAAAGACAGAGGGAACGAATGTTTTTTATTGATGTTTACTTGGGCAAGTGGAGAATATTATAGGAGCTGAGCTGCAAAACAGAGAAGCACATAGAAAGACCATCACCCCCCCTCCCACACACACACACACACACACACACACACACACACACACACACACGCACACACACACACACTCTCTAGGACTCTGAACAGCATTATAATCAGCCGCCTGCTTGACCACCTCAACGATTTCCTTATGCCAGAAGCACATGCTGCACACAGTCAACGTTTGTAAAACCTCCTTTGTAAGAAGCAGCAATCACACAAGATGTGTATTTAATCACCCCTACAGCTCATTTAATCCACCCTCATTTCCTCAGAAAACACTAACACAGTCCTTTAAATAAGCGCATCAACAGAGTCAAGGATAGACAGAGGCTCACTTGCTATTTCAGAGGATCCGCTGTCACCAAAATAGCCACCCAACCAGCCACCTCTCCTCTATTAATAACTTTGGGTGCTACAACAGCGACATCTCAGCAAGGTTCATCCTAAATGCGCCTTTAGTATGAGTGTGTGCGTGTGTGTTGCTGATTAGCATTCAGTCAGGGATCGTGTAGTTTGGGCGGTGGAGTGGGGTAAGCCTGCTGCATTTTGCATGTCTTCAGAGGTACAGATGGGGACTTACCCTTTACCGAGGCGGCAAGTAGCCCCATATATAAGAACAGCACCCGGCTCCAATGGTGCGCCTGCACTCCCGCCTTCATTAGAGCAAAAATCCGTATTCCGTCCCCTTTCCTGCATGCGCATTCCGGTCTCCTCACAAGTCCCGTTGCTCCGTCCCGGTTTGAAGCGGCGGTCATGGCAGGGCTTTTTCTCTGGTCTGGCAGGCACGATAGTTCTCAGATGGTCAAAGAAGGGTGATTCACTCGGTGTCGGTGCTGAGAAAAATCCCAATGCATGGAGGAGGCTCGGATCTCGCAGCTGGACTGAACCATGTCATGCGGACACCGAGGGGTTCAGAGTCTCTGTCTGAGAAGATAGATTTCACACTTAAAGGGGAAAAAGGAGGGAAGGCAAACCCAGGGGGAGTCGTGATTCAAGTGGTCACTGATCTACCCCGCACGCGTAAAAAAAAAAAAAAGAAATCACGAAAATCCCTCGTCCGCTCCACAGATGTAATTGATATTACAAGACACGCGTCAGGAAAAAAAAAAACAGGAGATCCCTCCTTCAGTTTGTCCCGCAGCACTTGTTTGTCCTCTTTATTTTATCTCCATTAAACAACACTGGCGGTGGCGATAATCCACGTTTAAACTCGTCTTTAGACCGAGATTCAAATGAACGAACGGCGAATGATGGAGAGCCACAGATGTTATCCGGTTTCCAAGAAAAATCGCCTCGTTTTAGAAGTTCTCGACCAACGTAGTCAGTAGTCAGTGATCTGACTGTATAGTACAGAGAGAAATATGCAGTATGTAGGCTATGTAGCTATTCCCAGTATCGCAGCACTTGGCCACAGCGTCGCCTCGGGTCTGTGCGACGCCAAGAATCAGACTGCAGACCTACTCCTTCTCTGCGCGTCTCTCTCTCTCTCTCTCTCTCTCTCTCTCTCTCTCTCTCTCTCTCTCTCTCTCTGTCTCTCTCTCTCGCTCTCTCTGTCTCTCTCTCTCTCATTTTCAAACATTTTGAGATAGCCTACATCTAACTCCATCTACTACTGATTAAGGTAATCTCATCACTAAACTTTTTAAAGATATAAACTGTTATTTTTGTATCAGATAAATATTCCTTTATGATGATAACAATAATAATAATAATAATAATAATAATAATAATAATAATAATAATAGTATATGACGCATAAAATCCACCTTGTTCTAATTTGTTATGTTAAGATTTAGGGGTCCACAACGAGGCCATTGTCTTCATCTATCAAGACCAATCATCGGATTGCCCGGCAGTTTAACATAGATGTCCACTTCCTGCTCACTAAACGTGAAATTGATGCTTAACAGGCTGGAACCCTCGACAGTAAATTTGAATGACATTTCCACTTTTGCATATGACCGGTGTAATTAGTTTTCCGCAATGCGCCGTGCGTGGAAACAGTCGCGATAATGAAATGCGCGTTGGCCTTCAACCCCATACATATAAGATGGAGATCATAAATATTCCTCCCGCAACATTAAATTCAACTTTGCCAATAACACTGGGCTGCTCCTGCCGCTCCTGATCAGGTTGTTCTGGGACATGGATTCAACTTTTGAATCATGTGAGTTACTGAGTGATTTACGCTGGTAAAGGAACCCAGCATCTAGGCTAATGTCTAGTATAGGTCTACACGTAATGCTCATTCCTTCATTCATGCATTCATTCATTCACTATGTAAGGAAATAATTGGAGAGAGGAACTGGGACTGATTATTCTCGAGTTCCAACCGGTTGCTATGACAGCGTGCCAAGATCGCACGCGATAATGTTTCCTTTCAAAAAGTTGGTTCATAAATAAACATTTGAACGCTGTGACCAGAGTGGCAAGCTCATGGACAAGCCCGTGCGTGTGAACGTCAGAGAGAAAATGATGCAACCAAAACAGCTCGTGAGTGCATTTGCGCCTTTTCCGCGCGGCACCTGGATTCATCCGCACGTGCCGAATGACCACTTTGATCGTGTCTGCAAAAACATCTGGAGAAGAGCCAGGAAGGCCACGGAGGTGCTGGGCAGAGATCGAAGTTCACCTGAGACACCGCAGAATAAAGACTGCACGGCCCCAGACAACAAACCAAACCAGTAAGGCTGAGCTAAGCTGGAAACCACTAACGTGTCTCAAAACGAGTCTATGAAAGGAAGTTCACAGTGAACTGACTGTCGCGTTGTATACCTTTTACAGTACAGTTTGTCTCAAATTATATGCTAGCTATGTGCAGGCTTACAAAGTCTATAATGTTAAATGATGCTGCATCATTTTGTTCTTAAGTGTGGTGTCATCTCATTTCCCTTTCCAGGAATGTGGTAGCTACAGTGTTCGAACTATACCGTGGCCTTCGGGGGAGCCCACTTTTTTCCCACGCGGGAGGGGGTCGTGCGCTTGCAACTTACAATGACTTACAAAGATACATAACAGCTACAAGTGTATGCACTACAGGATTTACCCTGTTATACTTTATCAACAGGAATAGATAGGGCAAACAGCCAGCCACAAATATATAAACAAAGCATCAGGCTGTTTTTGAGATTTCACATGAACAACGGTTAAAGTTACTCAGGCTACCGAAGAATACCAGAACTCCTCCGTTCAATTAGACCTTAGCGACGCACCCCAAGCTCCCATCCTTAACAAACAGCCATGTATATGGGCTCTTCCAGTCTCTCCACTGCCGGCTGTTCAAATTTAACAGGAGAGAGGAGCGAGAGGGGTTAGGATCATCTTCAGCCAGAGAGGACATTATTTCTTCAGCTTCTTCTTGCGTTGTCACCCCGGTGGGAGGTGTGCTAACAGGGCTTGCAGCAGGTGAATTAGTCGTGTTATTAACGTCATCGCTACACAGTTTCTTAGTAAAACCAAAATTAATTAAACTGCCTTGTTTTCTTTTTGCCATGGCTATATGATGCTTACTGCAGAATGGATTTCAAGGACTTTGCGCACCGATTAATGGCCTCCAATGTTTATATTTTTTCTACGAATCTTTGAGTTAACACGTACTAAACATGAGTTGGATTTGCACCGCAGCGCCGCCACGCCTTGATGCTCATAACAAGAATAACATGTATAGTTTTCTTTATTGAAGTGAATTGGGTTTAAATCACCATCACGCATGAATTATATTTTTGCAGTTTTACACATTATAATCCACGATGATCACATTACACAAAACTGAAATTGCACGTCAAAATGACACATTGTCAATATTTTTAGAGACCCCCCAAAATTTCACAAATCACGTTTTCAGGGGAGCCCATGTCTTATTAAGGGGAGCCGAGCTCCCCCTAGCTCCCCCGTAGTTCGCACCCTGGGTAGCTAGGCTACTCAGAATATCTGATTATGGAAGTTAATACTCTAATAGCCAGAAGGAGAATATAGTGACTTTAGGATAAAGCCAAATTATCCCATATTTTCACTATTATTCATAGAGATTTAGTGTCTTTGTAGGAACAATTGAAATAATCAAATGATTGTGGATGGATTTAATAATGATCATTGTGCCGGTTTCTAAATTAATAATTAATTACATTAAATTAGTAAAAGTTAGAAGAGGCTTTGTGTTACCAGGTTGTGAAAATGGTGGTGGTGTTTATTCTCTATATTTTATTTTTTATGCACTTTTAAGGCAAGGCAGCTTTATTTGTATAGCACATTTCAGCAACAAGGCAATTCAAAGTGTTAAATATAAAACATTAAAGATCAGTATAAATGGAATCCATTAATACATGCACATCAGTTTCTCACTCTTAAATAAGCCATCATGTCTGCAGTCCAAAAAAAATAAATAAATATATATATATGAATAAATATTATTTACAAAATGGCTTGTGGTCCATTGTAGAGGTTATCCTGAAATGTTTGACCTGTAGCTTCTTTACAAGCTGTTTTGTTGTCAGCCATGCCTGCAGTGTCATTTTAAAAATTCATAACATGATTTGCCTAAATTGGATAGGTCGATGAAAAATGGATGGATGAATGGATTGATGAGAAGTTGAGGCCTATTTCTAACCCTGGACTCAACATTGCAGTGTAGATCAGGTGGGCTGCTGTGCGGTCATAGACCCACTGTATAATGTTAATGTACACCATCTGCTCACCGACCGCCCCAGAGCTTCCATGACGTCTCCGTCATCATAAGCATCCCAGGTCCCACCGGACCGTCTGTTCCGCATCGTGGCTTGACAGTAGACAGCATGGTGACTAAAGCGTAGCCTCATTAAAAAGTCATGGTTTAAGGCGGGTGCCACACCACACACACAGGATGGAGCCACGGACCCAATGATTCATGTTTTTCGAGGCCAAACATTGGGTTCAACCAAAAGGTTTATTCTTAAAATATGATAAATAAAGCAAAAACTCCTCCAGTGCCTCCAATTAAACCTATTTGGAGCATGTTCATGATACAAGTGACCTTTTCTTCATACTACATGAACACCACAGTGATTCAATTCTAAAATAAATCTCACCCGCTTCTAAAACTCAAAAAAACTGTATTTGAGATGTGAAATTATCTGACACCGCTATGAGACATTTCACTTTCTTTATGAAAAGATTGCATGAGCAGGCTGACCTTGTAGCTGTAGGTCTGTCTCGTATTAAAGATGCCTTAACCCCGCCACACTCCCACACCACTCTGTGTCTCTCTCCAGGTCTAGGGCTGAGGAGCAGCAGAAAGAGACGGATGATTTGGGTCTGAGCACATATGAGAAGGACAAGCAGCAATGCCACACTGCCTTCACCCTTCCTTGCCCTTATCTCTCGGGCCGCAGACATCCCCATGTTGCCAAGCTTGCACGGGTACTGATCCCTGTGATGGAAAAAGAGATGAAACGAAATGAGGAGGAGGCAAAGGGGAAGAGAAATTTGGTGAGCATGATGACTTTGCAGGCTAACTCTTTCTGTGTTGGTTGACTGTAGCCTAGTTAGCCTCTACTTTTGAAACCAAAAATATCAGAATGTTATCATTAACGCTGTTCTATTAAAAACCTTATAATTAAGTGATTAAGCAATATTTTCTGTTGTTAATTCACTGTCATGTCAGGATGAAGATGTGTCAGATAAACAAAAGATTTGGGTCCCCCAATCCAGCAGCAGAAGAGACAAACCTCATCCTCTGGCGACAAATCCTGTCTGCTCTGCCACTGAGGACCACACCCCACACCTGCAGGTTGAGGAAGATCCTCCACTTCCTTCTAAACTACCTAGGGATACATGTGAAAGCGAGGATGAGACAAATATAAGTAGCAGTTCTGACTGTGATTCTAGCGAGGATGACGATTGTGTAACTCTACCTGGGGTGCGAAGGTGTGCCACTGATAGCAGTGATGGTGTCTCAGAGAGTGAAAACAAACAGGACTCCCCATCTTATAGCACAGAGAAGGACTTTCCTCCACTATCTACCATCAAGGCTGGCATTCTACCATTTCCCACAGAGCCTCCAGCCTTGGGGAAGATGCATAGCCAGTGGGAGATTCCCCTTTTATTCCACCCACATAACATCCCCACTGCCACTTTGGCAGGCTGTGTGACCGCCCATACGCAGGCTCTTGTCCAAGGCAAAGCAGAAGCACCTCAGGCAAACTTAAAAAACAGCGCACCACCAGTAGCCGAGACACAGCAAGAGACTTATGACCTACTGGCTGACTTCCCGGCTCTGCAGCCCCCAAAGAAACCTTTAGCATTGGGTGTGTTGCGTAACGGGAATCCCAAGACCAAAGGCGCAAGGGTGAAAAGAGGGCTTACTCACTCACAAAATCAACGCCAAGAGAGTGGGGCTTCCCATCAGAGGAGGAAGGAAAATGTGCCCCACGAGGTCTCCTCCATCTGTGCAGGAGATCAGAAATCTGTGCTGGACCTTCACACGTTTGGCTCGACCAGCCAACGCAACTCTCCCACCATCAGCTGTGAGGAACTGAAGGCCAACAACCAGCCGCCTCTTAGAGGTAATATATCTGCCATGTGTCTCTGCCTCGCCGTGCTCTTCATATGCTCTCCTTCTATCAGTTGGTATAAATAATCTGATTATCATTAATATCATTTTATGCCATTCGTAACACCCTCTGGAGCTACAAATGCACAAACTCACACAAACTGACCCTGTCTGAGAATCTAGTATTGATATTAATGACACTGTCATACTCGGCTAATTAAAGGCAGGAGAGAGGCAGCAGCACCTGTCCCAGGCAGAAACGCTGGCTATCAGAAGTTGCTGAGCGCAAATGTTTGTCCAGCTCAGAAAAGTTTTACCCTTTTTTCTCAAAACTCATTTAATGAACCTCTTTTGTTTCTGCCACGTAGCAGGCGGCTTAGCTTCTACTTTGTTTACTTTTCTGAACTTGAGACCTACTTCTTGAATCGAAGCTGTGTCGACAGCAAAACAGCCAAATCAGAGCAACCTTATTCAATGAGGGGGCAGCGCTCTGTGACGCTTGTAACACCCGACAAGTCTGCCCACCCACATGCAAACGCACACATACATGCAAACGTTGGGTCCCTCTCTGTGTAGGTGTTAACACGCTGTGACTCCGCAAGGGCGTTGCAGAGAAGTACTTCCTCAGTTGCATGACGCAGTGGCAAAGTGAATTTCGTTTATTGCTGTTTTTTTCCCCCCACAGGTGCCTTCCAGGCCCGTTGGGAGGCACTGGTTATGATTAGGGTTAGGATTAAGGTTAAGGTTAAGGTTAAGGTTAGGGTTAGGGTTAGGTGCCTTGAAGGCAGCGGTCGCAGCGCTGCCTGGAAGGAGCAGTTGGGGGCAAAAAACACCATTGAGCGTGAATTACACGGTTAGCCTTCCATACTGGCTGTTGGAACACACCCAGTATGTGGAAACAGATATTAATAAGTCAACAGCAACTCAAGTATTCTTGTATGTTGTTGCAGTATGGCTTGTACAGTACATACAGTAATATAGTCTCCTACACACTTTGCAGTGGGGTCTCTCATTTGCTACTAACTATTTATGAATAAATATCAAGTGTAATTTAGGCATATTTCATCCTAGCATAATAGAATATACATAACATTATACAATTCAGTTATATTTAGCTCTGTTTGAATTCCTTTCTGCTTTTTAACAGGTGCACGACTGCACCCGAAGCCAGCTCTGCTCTGCTCAATAAATGTGCATATGTGATACAAACTGTTGGCACTCCTCCAGCAGTTTGCAGTCAGTGGTGATATGATAGAATTGACTCTTTGATAGCATAGCACTGTTGATTCAGTAGCACTTTGTTGATCCCCTGGGTGGGGGGCTGCTTACAATTCCTTTGCAGCATAATACAATAACACAATGCTATTAAGCTTTCCATCTGCATCACACTTAACATTAAACAGGCCAGACAAGATAATGTGCATGTGAAATGGGTATACTGCTAATCCTTGCCCCCTTGCTGTGCATATTGCAGTTGCAGGTACAGATGGCGTGGATAATATCAATGCCAGGTCCTGGGCTAGCGCTGCCAGGGCAGGCATGAAGCAAGCAGCTGCCCCCCAGGAGAAAGCCAGACCTTGTACCTTTCAGCAGATAGTTCCCATTAACAGAGCCAAAGGTAAGTTTATACCTTGGCGTCTTTAGCCTATGTGTGTATTTGTTGGAGGTTGTGTGTGCAGGGGAGATGAGTATTATGTTCCACGGTGGGCCACATGAAGAATTCATCATGATCATCACTGGCTGAGCGCATTCATTTTGCAACACCAGCTAAGCTGATGACGACAGCATGTCCTCTTGCCCTTTATGCACTGTGCTTCAATGGTTCTGTGTGTAGCATTTTAAAACATTAATATATCATTGTCAAATTAATTGTAATATTTCGGTGCATTTACCGCATGCAAATGAGGATGCGGTCGAGATGATTGGTGGTCTCCATCTCACACCAGTGGTATCATTACTGTTTGTGACATCAATTAATCTGTGCCTTTTATCAAGCTCAACACGGAACACTAACGGATCTCTGGCACAGTATAGTCTGATATTGATATTAATAATAAAGTGAGATTTAAACAACACAGACAAGTAATCTAGTCAGTTTTAAAGCAGATATGTATAGAAGAGGTTATGCTTTATATTATTGCATACTTTTTACCTATACCCTCTGCTTTCTTTACTGAGCTGTTCCCAAACCCAGGTTCTAACATGTATTTGCGACTGGAAAATATTCAAACTTTCAGTGAACTGTCTGTCTGTGTGTAATATAATGATAACTTTGCTTTCAAGCCTTCCCACTTATCAAATATAGCTTGACAGCACAGAGCTTGTAAAATACTTTGGTGATGTATGTGTACAGTCAGCCTGTCAAAAGTTGTTTTCAAATTTGCCAGATCAGATTTGCAAATCAGATTTTAATATCACCTAAATTGAATGATCCAGTCAGTTGCCTCTCTTGAGAAGTTGCTTCTCAGATACTGTATGTTTACAGTTAAAAGCCTTAATTGAGAAGGGACCATGCAGTGCAGTGAGCATGGGCATTTTCTGTGTGAATTTCTGATTTGTGGCTTGCATGTTTGAATGTGTTGCAGTAGAAGACAAGTCAACAAGATGTTTAGAAGTTGCAGTGACGTAACCACCGTAGAAACTACGCAAGTTCTTCTGTGCAGTTTGCTCTAGTTAAATGCGTGCAAATCCCTACGATTGTTGGAGTGAACTACTGATCTTCAATGGCCAACTACAGGACTTAATTTGTATTTCATTGTGTATCAGTAGTAACTACTGTAAAGAACTGTATTACAAACACAAAACAATTATTCTCCTTTTCTTTCTGCAATCCTTTACTTCTTTTGTCCTTTCACAGCTGGATATTCTGCCACTCAGAACTTCCCCAACAAAGTGACTCCTTCCCATCAGGCAGCCCCTCCTATGTGTCATGGCCCTCGACCTCGCAACCCAAGTCTGTTTGTTAGACCTGGTTACTCTCCCACTCATCAGGTGAATACATTATTGAGATTTTAACTAATTATCAAACACACACTTGTATCTGTAAGCCAATGTGTGCAGTGTCACAGTGCTACTTTATATGACTGTCCATGTCAGATTGTATGTTTGCCTCTTGTATTCGACACATGTATTGCATTTGATAAAGCCTACCACTGAGCAGTTATAATGGCTACATCTGGATTTCAATAGCTTACTGATTATATGCAGTTTTAATAGTATTCAGAATTCAGATCTTAAAACTGGAATCAAGCAGGAGATCTACTTTGAAGTGGATGTAACTTTGCACTGACCTCCGCTATCACTGCACTACTTATCCTGTATTGTTGCTTCATTACACACCATTTACAGCTGATCAAAGGCTCACTGAAATATCTTTTACACCTAGTTCTCAGTCCAACAATAGCTATTGTTGCTACCCAGCTCTCATGTTCCATCTTTACTCTAACTGCACCATAGAAACACCACAGGAAAAGACCAATCCCACTTTTGTAGTGTTAAAATATCTATAAAAAATGTTGTTGCTGTTGCAGATAGCACATTTAGGATATTCACCAAGTACATTTCTAGCCTTTTCCAATTCTTAATTGCTTCCATGGAGGTAGGACTGCTGTGCATATACAGTATGTGTTTGTTTGTCTTTGACCAATACATCTCCTGTCCTTTATCATTAGGCCAAACTGTGCGTGTGAAATACCTGTGAATGTATCATCTCTCGGACAGCCCTGAAAACTATTCTGCCATCTACCCAGGAGGATGTTGGTTGACAAAGTAACAGCAAATTAATAAATTCTGTTTTTGTTCTCGATTGAAGAATGCTGGTTTTGATTACTTCATAACAAACAGCTGGCAGTCCTCTCAGGGCTCATGAGTTCAACGAGGCAAAGTGATACTTACAGGCATGTATTCAGCGGGATATCAGGAAGTTTAAAGTACCTCCTCAGCCAATTACAATGAGCAGTCAGAACAGTGATCTGTACTGTATTTCGCTAACATGTACTCAATCAAGCCTGAAAGACCAGTTAAACTCTTGGCATTTCAATTCTGATGCCAGGAAAACATTTTAAAATTCAGTCTATTAAAAGCCTATTTAACTTTGTAGCAGCTAGGTGTAAACATGTAATTACAAGTAACAAGTATACCGCAGGAGCCATCTACTATACAATGACTAAGCACAGCTAAGCACTGTATGAGCAAACAAATAAATCGGTTATAATGTATGCCACTGCAATGAAGGTTATGCTTTTGCGGCATTCAACAATGGTGAGTCTAAAAAAGCGAGGAAGAGGGTTGCTGGGTATGGGTTGACACCTGAACCACTTCTACCATCATAGAGGTGCCTGTCAATCTGCTGATAATCTTCATATTGTTTTTATGCATTTTTAAAATCACAACTCGCATTATGATTTGGCTTGCTCTCCGTCTGTTTGTATCCCAACCCATAGTAGAAATGGGGCTTATTGATCTCTATTAAAATGGAGCACATATTGAAATGCCAAACACGAATAGTTCGACATTTTGAGAAACACATTTATTTGGTTTCTCGCCGACAATTAGATGAGAAGATTGCTACCACTCTCATGTCTGTATGCTCAACATGTAGCGAGAGCCAACAGTTTGTTATCTTATCTTAGCTCAGCTTAGCATATAACCTGAATTTGTTGTGAGGTTAAAAAATACAACGTCTTAATTAGTGAGCTTTAGAGGTGCAGGTGGGGAGATTTTGTTTCACCTTTGGACAGAGCCTGGCTAATTGTTTTCCCCTGTTTCCAGTCTTTATGCTAAGCTAAGCTAACCATCTGCTGGCTCTAGATAGACATTTGGCTCTAGACCAGGGGTCTTTAATGTTTTTTAAGCCAAGGACCCTTTAACTGAGAGAGACACACCAGGGACCCTCTACTAAATATTATGTATAAAATTAAGTTGCATATAAAACTGGGCCTACAATAACCTGTAGAGCAGCCTAAAGCCTTTGTACTTACATTTTTAGTGCATAGAATACTAAGTAATTAAAATAATAATAGTTGGCATGGTTTTATTAATCATGTTTTAATGTTAAACATACATGAGGCACAGTGAATCCTTAGAATTTACTGTATCTGTGGATGATAACCTTAGTGACTACCTTACCTGTAGGCCAGTTAGCCTAGCATTAATGTGTTTTTTTCACAAATATGTTGATTTATATCTGCTAATAATATGTTGGATTCATGTTAACCCTTGGGTTGACTTAGGATCACATTGACCCGTTTTCAATTTTTGTTTTTTATCAGAAAATATGGGACGTAGAAATAAGCGCTGAAAATGCGTAGAAGAAAAATTTAACGTTGGAAAAAGCAAAAACTGTGAAAAAAAGGCGTCAAAAAACTTAAAAACTTAAAAAGAAACATTAATTTGGTGCCCCCCCTGCACTAACCCAGTGGACCCCCTGTTAAAGATCTCTGCTCTAGACATTTTGAGCATACAGACATGAGAGTGTTTTCGACTTACTCATCTAACTTGCAGCAAGACAGTAAACACGCATTTTTCAGAACTATTCTTTTAAGGACTTGTTTATGGGGTCTCTTACAACGTTTGCATTGGGCAGTTTGGAAGATGTTTTTTGAAACTTCATCCAACACCACTCTGCTCAGTTTCCCAACATTACGTCTGTTAACACACAGCAAACTGGTTTTTTAAGGGAGCGCTTTGGAAGTTTGCCCCTTAAAAGTTCTTTCTGCAAAAATGCTGTGCACTTTCCTGCTGTTCTTTTAACTTTATTTAGGTTTTTGTTTTGATTCAGTGGGGCGTTTGCAGTGTCAGGTAAGCACAATATTTTCTCCCCTCCATGTAAAAACAGATTATATATTTTTTACATGTCCATCTTTCCTCTTTCTCAATCTCTCCTCGCCCTGACCTATTTAAATTTGGGTTGCACTTTCTTTTACCATGTGCGGTGGTGTCAGTGACAGCAAGGCCTACTGCACTCTGAGGTTTGCCCCTTTGGCTTCAGCACTTCCAATCCAGCAGGATAATTACTGAAACTGCAATGCACATTCCCCCTGGGTGGAAGTGGCAATATGGGGGTCTCTTGGTGTCAGCCGAGAAATGAGATGCAAGAAGGCAAGACTGGGTAAGATAGAGGGGGGGAGAGAGAGAGATTGTAAAATGTGTGATGGGGATGGAGAGAGACATTATAAAAGTTTTTAGGTTTTTTTTTTGGCAGAAAAACAGCTGATGCACAGATGCAAGTAAATGTTTATAGAGAGTGTGAAAAAGTTATGAGAACTATTTCAGTCACTTTAAAATATGTCTGTCTTTGTTTCTCTTCATCTCTCTCTCTCACTCACACACACACACACACACACACACACACACACACACACACACACACACACACACACACACACACACACACACACACACACACACACACACACACACACACACACACACACACGCTCACCATAACCTAAATATTCTGCTATTAAAGTTTAACAGGAAAGACAGAAAGGGTAGGACAAAAATCAGATAAGTAGAAGCTACATGTAAAGAGCTTTGTATCAAGTGTAGGAGTATGGATGAGAATGTGTGATCCTAACTATTTGGGTTTCTCTTAAAAAACACCAATGCCTCTCAGGTAGAACCAAGGTCTTATATGCCCACCTTCTGAATTCTGAGTGTTTTTTTTCTCCCAGCCGCTCACTCAGCCACCCTAACCCTTGTTTATCATTGATTTAAACCTCTTCTGTCTCAGTAATCACATCCAGGATATTAGATACTGCCTCTAAGAGAGAGCAATTAAGTGAAGCTCCTTTTATTGTGTCAGGGAGTTGGCATACCTAGGCTGGCAGTTGGGTGCCACAGCATACAAAAAAAAAAACAGAGCAACAAATTGACAATTAAAAATGTTCGACTCTTGGCAGACAGAGAAAAAGAAGTGCATGGCCAAATTGCTTGGTTTAGCAGCCTGAGCGATGGTCTGTTGCAAATGTGAGATTGTGAGAAACACGGCACGTTTGGAGGGGTGTAAGAGGAGGAGGGTTTGGCGGGAATGCGGCTTGCACATTTGAGCCTGTGTGCCCTTCAGCTTGTGTAAGTTTGTGAGTGGCAGAGACATAGGCCATAGTTTTCCCTCTTGTATTCTTCTCTCTTCTCCCAGATGATAAGCCTTTCTCCAAGCTGTTGCTAGGCTACACAGGTATGTTATTCTCTGGCAGGTGGCCTTTTCCTTCTTTAAGTCTGTGTGTGTGTGTGTGTGTGTGTGTGCATACATTAATGTGCGCGTTGATATCAGTGTGTGAGCCAAACAGATAATGGTATGACAGAAAGGCAAGTCTGAAACATAGATCAAGAAACATGACCCTGAAGTTCCATGAATTACATCAGTGCTACATGCTACTTATTCATCACATTGTCTCACATTTTCCTTTTGACCAAATCCACGAGTTTTTGTTAAGAGTGTGTTTGCATCATAGACTATAAATAATATTAACAGCCTATGGTTTTCATATTCAACCTGTTCATGCAGGAGATGCGTTTGCACACATGGTTCCTTCAATAACTCATTCGGCTGAGGCACTCTTTGATGTAAGGAGGCTGAGAAATCCTGTAACTAGGCAACAAAATAAGTTTCTGTGAGTCTCAAGGCAAATACTTAAACACTCCTAAAGAATATGGGATGGTTGTCCCTCCTGTGATTGTTTTCATGGGGGTGGAAAGAGAGCTAGCACAGAAGGAGCCTAACAGTCTCTCAGAGAGATCCATAGATTGGTTTTGGGGTGGGCTCAAGAGACCCAGACTTGGTTATAGGTCCAATCAATGTTTGTTCATAATCAGGAAATCTCAGCCTCTCTCTTTTCCAGCCCCCATGTTAACCCTTCATTCTCTGGGAGACACCTGTGACCTCTCTGAGCTTTACCTGAAATATTTATAAGGTAAAAAAACTAGATGCCAGTGCCACAGTTAATAATACAATAAGTAAGATGTTCACTCCGCCAAAGCACAAAATGACTTTTGGGTACATGTTGAACATTACTAATGACCCAAAGATAACTTGCCAAGTGTTGAGGTTTTTGGCTTTCAGAGCTCACTCTCCAGTCAGCACTCTGTTTTGGATCAAACCCCTCCCCCCTTCTGCCCACGCTTTGGCATTTTCAAATGCTCAAAGATGGAGGATGGTGCTATGAGTGAGCGCCTGGCATCACAAGACATTTTACTCTCCAGAAATAAGGCAAACGACAAAGAGGCATTACTATAATTATTACTGCAGTGATAAATTGCCTCTTCACTCACAGCACTAGTTTATTTTTCTTTTTTTTTAAATAGTTTTCTCTTAAGTTCTAGCAATACTAAATAGTGAAGTATGGCCATGACTGATACATGTTGCTTATGGTACTACATATATAAATCAGGTCATTCCTGTAGGTACATAAAACATCTCTTTGCTGTGATTGGTCATGTGTAGAAGTGGTAATGGTTTGTCTTGGTTTTTCTAATGGTTCTTTAAGTACCTGATATGGCATACAGGTTACATTTAAGAGATCTAAGGATCCAGCTCTATCCTGCTTTTCCACTGCAAGGATTTCTACAGTAAGTTACCATCACACATGGTACAAAGCAGCCTGTGTGGCCGTTGAAATTAAAGTGACCTCACAAACTACTTTTAGCGCCAACAAAAAAAATATAATTTCCTTTATTTTGGTAATTACAATTTTGGCTAAATACGTAAGTATGCAAGCCAAAAACAAATTACCCAAAAATCTATTTCTGCATATATATATATACATACATATAAAAATTTCTCAGCAGAAATACATTTTCAATTCAGTTAATTTTTAACATGGTTCCATGCAAAAAATGCCAACAAGACATGAAAACGTAGGACTTTACAGCACTATTCACAATTTCAGTGATATTGCAGTGTAGGTGTTTTGTTACGGAAACTATCCAAAGCAATTCGTCCAAATTGTTTACCTGACAATGTTGCTGCATTTCTACTCCAGTTTCATTGTAATTATGAAATATTACACACAGACATTTCACTGAATTCATCTCTTTACTTATTCATGTACAAAAATGAACCTGGTGAGACTGTTGATCTGCGAAGGAGTCTCAGACCTACTCCTCATTGACACTTTCTTGGCTTTCAAACTAGCTGAACATTGATTCCTTCTTTCTCATCCTCGGGCCTATTATTTATCTGTCTTTTTTTCCACCTCTCTCTCTCTCTCTCTCTCTCTCTCTCTCTCTCTCTCCATCCATCCTTCAAAAACTTGTTTAAATTCTTCTAATCACTTGTTTAATCTCTTCTCTTTCCATCAGCATTTTGGAGCTCAGGCGTATCGAGCCAACTGTCCTCCAGGATTCCGTTCCCCCTTCTAACAGGTGAGGCCGCTAACAACATCATTTTTTCCCCGTCCCTTAAATTTGGAGACAGTTCTAATCTGCGTCGCTGAATGTACGTCCAACTGTAATTTATGTGGGAGTCTGTGCATGCACACTGCAGCTGCGACTCAGTCCTCCATTGATTCGTATTCTATTTCATGAAACTGTCAGCTTTTGTTACATATAAAAGTGCTGCCATCGTGCAATAAATCTTCCTTAGTAGAGATTAAACAATCCTCTGTGAGAATGATGCTAAATATAAGTCACATTAGATTGGAATGCGCTGCACACATGTGAATCAGAAGTGAGGGCATGTGCCTGTGTCGGAATGAATGTGTTGATATGTGTGCATGTATGCTTGTGAATGTATGGGCTTGTGTGTATTTGTGTGAAAAAAAAAACCTGCCACACGTTATATAATTGAATATGGGGGAAAAAGGGTTTTATTTGTCCCGGTGTCACTCCTGATGGATGCCCCTCATAAGACAAGCACAATCAGGGATCATTCCTCATCTTTCCTCCCACTCCTTACACTTCCTCTCCATCATATTTTATTCCCTTAGCCCAACCCTTACTCTTTTTTTCTCCCTCCTTTTTCTTTGTTGGCACTGGTAGCTAGTGGTGTCACAGTGAATTCCATGCTGCCACATGTTGTGTCTGTTCTGTCCTAGTTGAGAGGGAAGCAGGCTGTCTTTAATTACAAGCCCTATGACCATCACAAGGCGAAACAAAATGGCAGAGCTTTAGAACAGACAGCTTTTTACTTTGCTCCACCATCATATTTACATCATTTTACACTTTTATGACAATACATTCTGCATGTGGAGCATCAGTGAAGAGGTTGTTTAAGGCCACATCATTGTTGTATTGGTTTTCAGTGGTTTGATAACAGCCCGTGCTCATTCCCTCCATCCTTTGAGTGTCATGTTTTGGATGTGAGCAGTTTTTCGGTCCTGCCACGAGCTCTCTGAGTTGAACATACACACGACGTGTACACATCTATACATACAACTAACAGAAAACGGAAGTCATTCATTCCAACGGAGGGTGAATGACGGGCAGTAACGGACTAGCGCCTCCTTGTGGCCGTTGGATTCATCGGCCGTCGGATCACGGATATGTTGGATTTTCCTCGGGGCAACCGTGGGTCACAGAGGTTTGTAGAGAAGCTAATGATTGCACCTCCCAAATCTTACGACACTTACGCGTGTGGTGTGTTCACGCTGTAAGTCCCCTTTCCACCCCTAGACCAACACCCCTGGTGATATCCATAGCCAGAGGCATCACCATGCCCCCAGCTTAGTAGGAAGGCGACTGTTCTCACAGATTAGGGTGCTAATCACCCATCTATACAATGTTACATCTATAGATATAACACTTCTTGCTCTATCGAAGCTGTGACAGAGAAGGTGAACAATAGACCCTGTGTGATCACAGCCATCCTGACTCTGCCACTGTTACACATAATGTCCAATTGCCAGCCTATCAGCTACCAAAAGGCACAAAGATGACACTCATTTTGTGTCTTTATTGGTGTGTCTGTTATGTAAAAACAGCAGTAAAAACCTCACCGTTTTTATTATTATTAATGTGTGAGAATAAATACTGAGTGCATATCTTTGAATCCGCTTATTTTCCGCTGAGCACAACGTGTATGTGAGTGTATCTGCGTGTAGCCTCCCCCTTCAAAACCACTGCATGCTGATTGTTCTCTAAATGAGGACTCTATCCTAAAAAATGTGCCCTAGCCGTGGTCATTTATATTCATAATTTGTAATTACTGTGAGTTAAAAGCTGATCCACAGTGGGTTGCGTCTCCTTTCGTGCTTAGTGTCTGTGTGTGCAGTTGCATCTGCATGTGTCTGCTTGTGATGCATCATACATCTGATAGGTGGGTAGAAAACTTAAGAAGAACTCTAAAGCTGGCCTCATTCACCTTGTGTGGTGAACAGCAGTTGCCGGAGGGGCCCATTTCTCAGTTAGCTTCAAACAGATAGTCTAATAGCGGCTCAAAGGACACACGCTCTTCACGCTGTCTTCTTCTTTCCTCTCCTCTCTTTTAAGTGAGGCAGAAATATGCCTTGTTGTGGTGGAATGAGTAAAGATTTGACTGAGTCGATGAAGTTATTAATATTTAACAAAGCTCTTAAAACTTACACGACACAACTGCCTAGTTGAACCAAAAGAGACGAAAATGAACAACAGAGAAGTAAATGAGTGGAAAAGAAGAACAGAAAAAAGTAGATCCTTTTGGAGTGACAGAAAAGAACGCAGAAGTACTTCTTTTTACATGAAATGAATTACCTAAAGATGAAGGAGAAAGGCCTTGGCCAAGAGGCAAATGGCCAATTGATTGTGTTTTTATAGAAGGTTAGTTTTGTTGCAGCAGTAGGATGTTTCATGAAAAAGGAACCTTATGAATCAATTCTGTTGGTTGGATCAAAGGCAGACAACAAAAAGTGTCTTTGAAATGAAATCGCATTTTCATTCCCTATTAAATTCCACAATGCTTTTCATCAACAATCCCTTTGTGGCACTGTATTTTCTCCGAATTTCAAATGCCATTTTCTTTCTGCCTCCTTTTGTGTGCCTTCAGTGAGCATGAAGAATCGAGGCTCACGGCAGCAGGCTTGATAACCAGAACTCCACACCAAAGGGTGGGGTGACTGTCGGTGTCAAACTGTCGCAAACCGATCTGTGTCAGACACAAGGCAGGTGAGAGGTGAGCGCTGCAGCATTTTATGGTTCAGCGGTGTCATTTTGGGGACACAAGAGGAAGAATGAACATGAAAAGAGGGACATGGTTTTTAACAGCCATTATACCCTTTCTTTTCAGTCTCACAGTCTTCAGGCTCTTTGCTCTTTTCTGCAACCTTTTCTCTGGGGTGCTTGTCTCAAGTGACCTCCCTTTTCATCTCCCTCACACCATTCTCACACCTTGCATTGTGTATCTTTAGCCTCAGATAATCGGCAAATGCATCACTGAAAGACAGCATGCGAGTCAAATTCAATCAATCAAATTTTATTTAAAGTGAAAATCACCATTCAACATGGTCTCAGTGCACTTTACAATTAAATAAACAAGACAGCAACAAAACATTTTGACAGTCAAATATAATCCCAAAATATTTAAGTTTGCACAATCAGTGCGTTTACATGCCCAGCAGTAACCGGCGTATAAGTGAATAACCAGTATTGCGGCTGTAAGCAGTCCAACAAAGTGCTGCCGCGAGGGATTAAACACTGAGAGATGCATAAACACACTGTGACGCGCTCAAGATTGTATTGCAATGATTTATTCCTCCACACGTAAAAAATACAACTAGCACTGCAGTTACCAAATGTAAAGTTACTTTGTGAGTCAAAATAAGTGCGTTAGTGCGGTGTTCAACAGAAAGTGTTCGCTCCCAGGCTCACCCCCTCTCTGTCAAAGCCCAAAAAACCCAGGTGAACAGATGAAGCAAACAAATATGTTATCACTTCCGCTCAAACCGCGATGAAAACGGCCAACACCTACAATATAAGTGCACAATATAGTAATCAATAAATAATATAAATGAGACCATAAACAACATACAATATGTGGCTCCTACAACCAGGTTATGCCAGTTCTCCCCGTATACATGAGCTGGGAAGAATAGGAAGAATTACGGGCGTTACTCTACCTCCGGTACAGTAGGTGGCGCTCTTCTAACGCACAACTGTCTTTTTCTTCCGGTTGACCTATGTCAAAATTATACCGACCGACCAATAAATTAGTAAAATGTTACTAGTAAAAATGCTTCATACACACATTTTGTCACAGCTTACGAAAGGACAGCGCTCTTGCCAGATGACAGAGAGCTTTGTTTGGCTCATTATCTGTAACGTTAAGTGTCGCCCATTGTCGGGTGTCAGGCTAACTAACATTAACATTAGCCAGCGGTCGCGGGGGGGCTCGTTCCCTCTACTTTGCAGAGACAGTGTTGACAGTCCCAGAGATGGTCAATCTGTTTAGCCATCTCCCGGTGTCCGCTGCTCTGCGGGGATTGAAGCAGACGAGCCGTAGTTTGCCGCTGCTGATGATTCCGAGCACCGCTGTTTGGTTTTGTTGTATCGAAGCGATGGTATGACAGTCACAGTGCTGACGGATTATTTTCGGGTCAAAAACTAGTGGTGGGGGCGCCCAGATAGCTCAGTTGGTAGAGCGGGCGCCCATGTATAGAGGATTACTCCTCGACGCAGCGGGCCCGGGTTCAACTCCGACCTGCAGCCCTTTGCTGCATGTCATTCCCCCATATCTCTCCCCTTTCAGCTGTCCTGTTAATTAAAGGCCTAAAATGCCCAAAAAAAGAATCTTAAAAAAAAAAAAAAATAGTGGTGGGCGGCTCGATCCAAATATCGAGAATATCAATTCCAACGTTGGTACTGATCTTGATCAATACCATTGCAATGTAATGAGATTGATACTTTAGTTTTAGTATCTCTCATGTATGCGCTGCTGCGGTTTCATCAAAGAGGCGACCTGGCTGTCTGTGTCTTGGTAAGTGCCGCTGCTTTCAAGTGCCGCTCCTGTCACAGTCTGGAGCAGGCACACTTTGCTCCTCCTCCCCCCCCCCCCTCCCTTGTGATTTGATGTTGTACCGCCACGTGACTTAGCGGCGGCAGGCAAACAAACAAGCAAGCAAGCAGCCAGGCTCGGCGGCCGCCATCAGCACACACACACAAGCAGGACAAAGATTGAGCAGAAGAATGGCAGAGAGGAAGAGGAGCGCTGCGTGGCTAGATCTTTCAGGCCAAAAATGAAACAACGGCAAGCTGTATAATTTGTAAAATGGCTGTAAGATACAGTATTGATATGGAGTTATATTCCTATCTTTAATCAAGAGCGCATTCTTTCAATTTGAGAGCATTTCTCACTGATATTACGTTCGATTTTGTAATAATTACCCTCAAAACCTTGCTCTCACACTCAAATAGTCACTGCTCGCGCTTGGATTTTCTCTGCTTGTGCTCAAAGTTTGTGCTCGCGCTTGGATTTGCTCTGCTTGCACTCAAACTTTCTGCTTGGACTCAGATATGTTGTTGTTTGGACAGATTTCCTGCTCTCAGCTTTGAACCTTCTCCTCGCACTCAGGCTGATTCTGCTCACTTGCAAAGTTTCTGCTCTCGGATTTCTCCTGCGCGCTTGGATTTTTTGTGTGTTATAACCCTATCAAAAGTCAACAACCAATAGAATGCCAGCTGTAGTGTTGACCAATGAAATGATCCCAACCCCGTTGAGGGTGCGTTCATTTTACTTTAGAACGTCTGTTGAGGGCGGCTGCACTGTAACCTGACTGTAACCAAGTTTATATATCCCCGCGCCGTTTATGGCTTTATTATAAGTATATGTCAACAATGTGCACAGAATGGTCGACGCACTTTCACCTTCACCCGTCAGGAAACGGGAGAAAGCTTTGAAGTGGGACGATGAAGTTATGTCCACAACTACGAAGGGTGAGTAACATAACTTAAGCACCTAGCTAGCTAGCTAGCATATGGGCGCGCATCATAGCCTAGCTTGATGTCCAGAAACAAATATATGTTCTTTATTGTATAGCTAGCTAGATTGAACGACATATGACGGACAGTGTGTGTATATGTGATGACCCTACTTTGTATTTTTTCCTCGTTTGGTTAACCATGTTCCTGGGATTTGGCTAATTTCATGTTAGAGCCAGTAGTAAAACATAAACTGTAATATAACTGAAAGAACACAAGAAACTGGATTGTTTGTGTCAGTTTTTGCATCACTGTTGTTTGTTGTTCATCAGAATTTAGTCTTCATTCCTTCATATAACATTAGTTTGAAAATAGATTCATAGCAATCTGTATAAAACGTTCAATTTTATCACTATAATAAAAACAGATCTAGAAATGATAAGGTTTCTTATTTGCTCCTTAAATAGCAGTTATTTGTTTAATTGATACAAAGCAAACTGAACTGAAAAAACAAGTATTTTGTTTTACTTTCTTTTCATCCAGGTGGGGCTGAGGGGTTTGACCCCTGTTGATCTGTGTGTCATATCACCAACCCATGATAGCTAGAATTCACCCTGCTACTCCAGATCTACCTACTGTATGGCTGGCTACAGACTACAACCATCTGCTCCAGATCTACCTGCTGTACGGCTGGCTACAGACTACAACCATCTGCAAGTTTTGTTTGTAGTGAACATCATCAACAGCTACACTTAAAGTCTCTTGGGTTCATATGGGACTTGGTTGTTCTCCATACTGCATCAAACACTGTATTATTTTTTTGTGTTATATTAGTACAGACAACAGTAAGTATCATTACTTAATCACAGTATATATTATTCTGGTGTACACTGTTGACTTGACTCCATGCTATTGACTATACTTTAGCTTGCCACCTCAAAACTTTACCTTAATTGCTCTTGTATAGTAAATTTATCTTCTACTAGTTGTACATACCTCCTATTTAATTGAATTATTCTTAATTTGTGTTGCCATACCTGAATCATCCCTCTTGTGAACACTAGGCTTATCTTATCTTTATTCATAACCCTGCTCACAAACTCACCTGAACCTGGGTCATCTGTTTGCCAATATCAATGTTCCTGCTACAGTAAATCCTATAGGCACATTGTACTGCTTCACCGTAGTATGAACCATACACTTTTAAGGTTTTGTGTCAAATATTGTGCAATTTGTTATGAATTACTCATTGTTTTGACAAGGTAAATTAAAGCTATTTACCAAGTGTCAGCTCTGGTAAATTTAATTGTACTGTTTTTATTTTTTATAAATGTTATGGAACATGAAAAAACAATTTGCCTTGATCAGGGTTTTAATTTGTTGCAAATGTGAACATGGTTTTAATAATCTGTATCTTATTGCTCTGAAAAACTACAATGATTTAAGAAATAGCAGTGATACTTATCAACATTTATTGAATTGATTGAATATATGGACAGACATTACAGGCACCTATTCATGTCAACAGAGAAAACAATAATTTGTTCTCTTTTATCACTTTGATTATACGCTGATGGTGCAGAAAAGGGTGAAGTCCTTGTAGATCTCTGGCACTTTGAGGACAGACCGATCCAGGAACTCTCCACTGTTGTCTTTGTATAGTATGCTCCTATTAAAGACAGATTCATAGACATCAACACGTAATATATTAGGTGTACATAGCTTGCTTTAAACCATTACTATCTTACCTTACCTTCTCTGATTTGGTTTTGTGGACATCAGTAATTTTCTCTCCCAGGCCTGGTTGTGCACCCTGTGAATTTAAGCAAGAAACATAAGTGTATGTAACATGATTTTACTATTATATTATTATTATTTTTACAATTGCATTATTATCAGACTTGCCAACCTTCTTGGTTTGTGCTAATGCTGCCTGTCCTCTGCACACAGGTGAGTGATGTGCTGACTGGCACGGTCCATGCACATAGTGCAGCTGTGATGCAGCTCAACGGGTACTTAAGTCACACCTGGAAGAAGAGAAACAAACCAACAAAATACTTGTTCTTTCTGCTCAGTTTGCTTTGTATTAATTAAAAAATTTACATTTAAGTTGCAAATAAAGCATATCATCTCTAGATCTGTTTTATTAGTGGTGAAATTGTACTTAACAGACTGGGTCCGTGTACTTTTTCGTTCATTTGATTTTCATTTCATAAACAGGTATTAAAAACAAATGGTTATTTGATTTTCGTTTTAAATCATGGGGATCAGACCTCTGGTGCTGGGTCTAATATTCTAATATTAGCTGCTGCAGCTAGCTAGCAGCTAGCTACCAGCCCTGTGAGCTTGGTCCCCGCGGTTCGCTCCTCCCGTGCTGACTGACTCTGGTCCGTCTGCAGAGCTTGTAAGCAATTCGCCTAGCTGACCTGGGAAACTACCATCCGGCGGATTTATTCATATTTTATTTACTTTGCAGTGATATGCTATGCACTGATGTCAGGCAGGCCTTGCTGCTGCTTTTAGTCTGAGCCTGTCGAGATAACTAAACTTCCTTTGAATATAACGTGCATATAAATAGACGGAATAAATAAAAGTCCCCGGAAATAAATATAAGTAAAACATATGTATTTAGGCTACTGAACTATAATGACTAATGCCTATATATGTATTGCCTCATTTATGTATTTCATGTTCCATTTCATAGCCACATTTATTATGTAAAGGGGCAAAATGGACGATCGGCCCTCAGGAAGTTATAGACTACAGTTTCCCTCAACAGCAGCCAGGACATTCTAACGCTTAACGCGGAAAAACTTAACGGGGTAACTTAATGTACCTAAACAATGATCAATCAGATATCAATCAGTTATCAGTCACATAACGTCCATAATAATTGGACTTTGGGTTAGATTTTTTGACAGTTTTCAGTGGTTATGAGGAGCAATATGAGAGAGAAATTTGGTAATCATTGATCATTATTTAGGTACATTAAACCACCTCTATTTGTTTCTGGACATCAAGCTAGGCCATATGCTAGCTGCAGCTAGCTAGGTGCTTGGTGTTACGCACCCTCTAGTTGTGGACATAACTTCATACGCCCACTTCAAAGCTTTCTCCCGTTTCCTGACGGGTGCAGGTGAAAGTGCGTCGACCATTCTGTGCACATTGTTGACATATACTTATAATAAAGCCATAAACGGCGCGGGGATATATAACCTTGGTTACAGTCAGGTTACAGAGCAGCCGCCCTCAACAGACGTTCTAAAGTAAAGTGAACGCACCCTCAACGGGGTTGGGATCATTTCATTGGTCAACACTACAGCTGTCATTCTATTGGTTGTTGACTTTTGATAGGGTTATAACACACAAAAAATCCAAGCGCGCAGGAGAAATCCGAGAGCAGAAACCTGCAAGTGAGCAGAATCAGCCTGAGTGCGAGGAGAAGGTTCAAAGCTGAGAGCAGGAAATCTGTCCAAACAACAACATATCTGAGTCCAAGCAGAAAGTTTGAGTGCAAGCAGAGCAAATCCAAGCGCGAGCACAAACTTTGAGCACAAGCAGAGCAAATCCAAGCGCGAGCAGTGACTATTTGAGTGTGAGAGCAAGGTTTTGAGGGAAATTATTACAAAATCTGAACGTAATATCAGTGAGAAATGCTCTCAAATTGAAAGAATGCGCTCTTGATTAAAGATAGGAATATAACTCCATATATTGACACAACAAATTTATACAAGCATATGAAAATTCTGTCCTGGGTTTTAACATCACAAAACCACTTAAAAGGTCATGAAAATTCATTCAGATTTAGCAATTTGATGATGCATCCACCATCCATTAAAAGGTCCCATGGCATGAAAATTTCACTTTATGAGGTTTTTTAACATTAACATGCGTTCCCCCAGCCTGCCTATGGTCCCACCGTGGCTACAAATGACGATAGGTGTAAACCGAGCCCTGGGTATCCTGCTCTGCCTTTGAGAAAATGAAAGCTCAGATGGGCCAATCTGGAATCTTCCCTTTATGATGTCATAAGGGGAAAGGTTACCTCCCCTTTCTCTGTTTTGCCCGCCGCCCACAGTTTTTGAATTTGGCCCGCCCATGAGGAAATAGAGCTACAACCGTGGCCTCAAGCTGGTCAAGGCCACACCCCCACCCTCCACCTTGCTCCCCCTCTCTCCTCCTTAATAGCATTTAAAGCTACAGACACAGAAATGGCACGTCCTAAGGAAAGCTCATTGTGGGACTGGCTCACAGTGGCTATAATTCTGCACCAAGGCTGAATTTCGGGAAAGAGACTTCAGATACAGTATTAGGGAACCACTAAGGCCTATATAAAAGCATCCAAAAAGCAGCATGTCATAGGGCCTTTAAAAAGTATCGGTATCGTATCGACGATACTGGCCCTATATTTACTTGGTATCGGATTGATATCAAATTTTGCAGTATCGCACACCACTATCAAAAACCACTTCAGCGGAGTGGGGAGGGGCAGTATGGCGCATACACAGCCATTTAACCCAACCTAACTCCGATTGATGTGTATACATGCAGGAATACCCCGGTTAATTAAGGAGTTCTCTAGGTCTGTTAACTGGGTTATGAGAACTTTGGGGTAACTGAATATAATCGTATATATTATTTTTTAACTGCATGTAAACGCACTGAATGTGTCTACAGAAGGCTTGGTTTAGATCAGTGATTTCTCTTCAGCGGCCCCTATGGCTACTATAACACAGTGGAAGAACACCTGTTTTGCTGGACGTTTCTATCCTTTACTTTAAGCTAACTATTTCTGTTGCGTATATTTGACAATATGAGTAGCAAAGCCATGTTAAATAGCCTATGCAGTAATGTCATATTAGAACGTGTGTGCCTGCGTGCACTAGGATGCTATTGTGAGCATGCACAGAATAAACAGTCAGTGAGTTCCCAGACCAAAGAGATGATGGCGGTCTGTCATTTTTCTCCCGTGCCACTGGAAGGTGCTGGCTAACCACTTGGGTGACTGTAATAACGATAGACATGCCCGAGCCTGTCTCTGTGACTGTAGTACATGCAGATGAACGGCGACTCCCTCCATGCCCCCAGTGCCTGTCATCCGGCGGCCTTTTTGCTTGCGGAGCTCCAGGCATGATGGGAAGGCAGGCGCCGTTCATCTGATAAATACAATGCAGCTCTTTTCCTCTTTTTGAAGCGAGTGGTGAGCGATTTGAGTGGAGTGGGGTGAAATACGAGTTGAGTGTGGAGCGATATTAAGCGGAACAGCCTGGAGCAGCTTTGAGCAGGGGAGCGGAGGGAACGAACAGCTCCTTGCATAAGGTGCGGAAATTCTCACTGCTCCACTCCACTCATATGCTCTGGTACCAACTAGCCTATTTCAACTTCTCTGCTCGCTTGCAGACTAGTTTCAGACAAACTTTCAATTACATGTAGTGTTAATTACAATAATTAATTGATTAAGGTTGATGGGCAGCTCACTGGTTATTGTTAGTACAGTAAAGATCAGCATCGCACTGATTTGTAATCATATTTGACCGTTTATTTTTCTTCTTAACACACTTGAGTTAATAAAGTGAGCTTCACGTACCTCCTGAAACTGCCGAAGTACACCCTGGTGTACAAGTACCCCTGTCACTGGTTTAGATTTAAATCCGGATACCAATTTAGAAAGTTGATTTGAGAGGGTTTTTTTTCTGAAGCCTGCATTTGTTGGATAGAATTGGGTTTTGGCAAGAGAGCTAGTGAGAAACAGTGTGGGAATCTTGTCTGTGAGGAAGTGAGAACAAGAAAAAGAGGATTTATTCCCCTTTTCTGTTGACCAAAGTCAAAGATCAAAGCCATGGCATAAAAGGCATATCACTGCCAGGCCAATATTTTCCTGTCATCCAAACAGCATCCAAGTGTTATCCTTGCCTTGATATATATATTTTTTGAATTTCATCGTTTGGACGTGAGAAAAGACACAAGGACCCACACAGCAGCACACAGTGATGTGAGCACACCGAGTGACGTTGACGTGCATACACAGATATACATATTTATGAGATCTTTCTGTCTCTCTCTGTCACAGACACGGAAATGCACATGCCCATACTCACACACCAGCCATCCTCTCATAAGCATGTACATGTAGCTAATCACTCCTACAGACGTGTGCACAAATGCACGCAACGCTGCAGTGCAGATCAGTGAGGACAATCAATCAGTAATAGCATCTTGTGACTGCTCC
Organism: Perca fluviatilis; assembly: GCF_010015445.1. NCBI lineage: Eukaryota > Metazoa > Chordata > Actinopteri > Perciformes > Percidae > Perca > Perca fluviatilis. The sequence continues at coordinate 12,374,592 of NC_053124.1, read as the reverse complement.
CAGATTTCTTCCCTTTGCCCTCTAATGTCTTAAATATTTAGACTGTTTGACATCAAATTAATACATGAATTTCAATGAGGCAGATCTCAGTCCCCTAAGCGTACACACACACACACACACTCGCAGAAAAGAGCGGGCATGAAAAAGCAGCAGGATGAAGTCAAAAGCAACTCATCTCAAAAACCAAAGACGGGAGCAGAGTCCTTTGTAGTTTATGGCTTGGTTATTGTACAGTCAAAATCCATTTTTGGACGGCTTGATTCAAGATAGGTAGAAGATTGCTTGTGGATACAGTGCAGGCCGTGAGTGATCTTCTGATTGTTACTTCAGAAAAAAAATGATCTCTAGTCTTTGTCATACAGAGGGGGAAAAGCCGGTTTGAAGTATCCTATTTTATGGTGGTGTCTGATTCTCCTTGAAAGTGAAACCAGTAATAAGGCAGCTTGAATACAGCCCTCTAAAGCACCTGCGTATCAAGGATCTCATCTCAGACAAAGCCACACAGTCAGTTCCTTTACACCTTGGGATGTAACATCTGCCTCAATTTATTGCATAGTAGCCCTGACTAATGGCTCTAAAACAAATACTGGCTTTATTTATCTGCTGAGGCTTCTGAAGTTTATTCCTTGTAGCATATTGCCAAGACTCACAATGTCTTTGAGTGCACATTAACGCACTCAGTACTTTCCATGTCCATGGAGCTTTTGTGGACAATACGATGTGTCTAACGTATACACATTCTACAAGTCATGAATACGTTGATGCCCTTCAAGAGGCAGTGTGAATGGTTCTGAGAAATGCTTTGTTTTTGTTATTTGCCATTTTCTTTTTACAATACTAGTGGGTTTGAATGTGGCTTTTGTAGCAGAAATCTCGTGTTCTGTCTCAACTGTGTTTGTAGGCTATAGCACGTCTTACTGCCTACAGTAGAAACCCATAGAAAATAGCTGTTGCAAAAGTAAAGATTGCATTAAGTTAAACGGGAAAAAAAATTGACTGGGATCTCCAGGAATTCCAGACTGTCATCTCTTTTATCTGTGTCTGTGGGAGATGCCGAGTTTTAACCAGGCAGTGAGGTGTCACCCTTGTAAAACATTGAGAAGTGCACTTTAGGAAACGAGCCCCTTTAAAGAGACATGCCCAGGATGGACATGCTCAAGTTACACTCCTCCCTGCACACTACCTTGATAAAATTGTTTATTTGAGCCTAAAGCATTTCATTGTTTGCACTACTCAGAGTTAGGCACTGAGCTGGGTATACAAGTCCATCGCAAACACTGGAGCCTGCGGCTATAAAAGCCCTCCTGCTTTGATACAATTACCTTTTTTAAAATTCCTGTCCAAAAGATTTGCATGCAAATATCAACACATTTGAAGCGATGCTGCTTTAACACTAACACCATGTGTGAGGAAAAAGTATCCAATTATCTATTTACTTTATGGGGCCAGCTCTGTAGCAGCTCTGAGGGCCAGATGTACTAACGTTTTTGTACCCACTTCAGGCGTATTTGTTTCGCAGCGTGCGCGTAAAAGCATGGCGAGGTATGTACAAACAGGCGGCACTGAAGTTAAAGCGCAGACTGCCCGTCGCGGGAACTGAAAATGGCAAATTGCGCTTTCCGTGTCATGCTTTTATTTTATTTTATTTTATTAGGATCCCCATTAGCTGATCAGCTACTCTTCCTGGGGTCCACACAAAACATACAACATTACAACAGATAAGACATTTTCAGACAAAACAGCCAATGCATATGCATTCACGGGAGGGTCAAGGGGAAAGTGGAAATTTCCTATAAAGAGATGGGAAAGGAAGCGTAAAGTGCGCCTAATTATGTATTCCGCGGTATGTACAAAAACCGTGCGTGAAAGCGCGCCTCTATTTTGCGGTGAACATTCTCCGCTTCTTAAAAGCAGGTGTAAACGTGGAAGCGGGTTTCCTCGCATATGCCTCCTGGTGAAATGGCAGCAGTAATCCGAGCAAGACGAAGGAGACGAGCTGAAACGATTTTTGCCACAAGGATCAGACTATTTCAGTTGAGTGAACACAAAATCATGAAGAATTACAGATTAAGCAGCCATGCAATATTACAGTTACTGGAAGAAATCAAAGACGACATTGAATCTCCAACTCAGCGTTCACATTCCATTCCAGCAGTTGTTAAACTCCTCGCTACATTACAAATATTGGCATCAGGATAATTTCAAACAGTCATAGCATCAACAATGGGAATATCGCAGTCTGCACTCAGCCGTATCATAGCACCAGTCTACTTAACGCTTTGCTACAGCGCAATTTACGGTATAGTGGGCGGAGAAAGGTGCCGATTACCCGATGAACTGCAGGTTTTGTAAATTCGACGTAAGCTTAAGTATCACAGTGTGCGCTTTCTGCGGGTTGGCCATGGTGCTGATAACACTACATTTGCAAATGTACGTACATCTGGCCCTAAGTGTAAAGCTCGCCTAGTTGGTAGAGTAACAGCGGCCACATAAACAAGCACATCATGCCTTTCTCCACCTAAATGATTACTGGTTGAGTTACACTCAAAACTTAGAACTTATATTTTGATGAAATATGAGTTTGGTATTGAGAAATATGTAAATTATAATCTGTCCTAGGTGAAAAGATCTGTGTGTGCTCAGTTCATGTCTGGTATAATCCCTCTCTATATTGAAACAGGATGTTGGTCGGGCACTAGTGAGGAGTGCGTTATTTATGTGATCTCAATGAAATCAAAAATGAAGTTCATTTTATCATGATTTAAGATTGCAATTATTTAACAAAAGATGAGGCAGGATATAGATCTGTTAGTTTGGTTGTTTGAACGTAAGACATTTTAATGTTCATACTTTTCAGAACAAGCACGGGCTAAAAGGAAGACTGCTTTGTAGCGATGATTCTCTGTCTGAAAGTGACTTATATTTAGCTATTTATTTATTTAATTTTTTGTGTTTGTAGTTTTGTTTTAAGTATGAAATATTTAGTTGGACAATTGTGTTGTGGCTGCTGTAATATGTTTTCTTTATTCTTTATTTTGTGCAAAGTAGAGTATGTTGTGCATGGACATTGGACCGGAAGTTGTGAATGAAATTACTTTTATATTGGTGTCGTGTAATTCCGTGTAGAATGAGCCACTTAGTGGCATGACACGTAAATAAAATATCATATCATACACTTTCAAATGATCCTTTAGTGTGTTGTATGTCTTACCTCAACACTGCTATTAAAGAGGAAACCTATCAAGTTAAGAAGTAAGATCATGTCAAATTAAATCATGAGGCATATAAGTGAAATGCCGGTTTGTAGACAACACCATGCAGGGCCCAGTAATGATTGATTTTAGAAGTTAAGAGTGTTTTCTACAAGCTCTACACCGTTAAGAGCTTCTTATTACTGGCTTTCTGTGATGCCTGGACAGGATGCTGAATACACTTTAAAGTGATGTGATGAAAATGTTTTGACAGTCCCCATGAGTTTCACATCATCGATCTGTACGAGACCTACACCACATAAACGTGACAAATTACATATGTATCATAAATAATAAGAAAAGAGAAGCTGTGGAAACTTTAAAAAAAGAACACACAGTAAATGTGGCATTTCAGCGCCAAAAGAGATTAATATATTAGGCCAATGCCTCCTATCAGTGGTTAATTTATGATTTTATAATTTATCTTTCTAAGAGCATAAGATGCTTTTGGGAAACAGGGCCCAGGCTAGTTAAATGGCATCAAATAAGGCATAAGCTACTGTATATTTATGTTTTCACTCACCTGTGTCCAAACAAGAGGGCATATTTACTTATGAAGATCACACTCCACATTTGTGTGTAAACCACATTTACATTGAGTTGTTTGTGCACTCAAATTTGCGACAGAGTGACGCAAAGTAATTGTGTTTGTGCTGAAGACATTGTTGCACAATAAAAATTCACTCGACTATTTCCCCGTTAGCAGCCTAATAAATATTTGCGTCATGCAACTATAGTTAACTTTTATGAGTAGTAATCTACTGCTCTTTTGGGACTGAACCACAGTGAGATTCATCAAGTGAGGCAGAGGCAAAGGACACATCCGACACCAGTCAGTGCTCAAGTTCATTAGTGAGCATCTGTATTCGGTACACACACAAGTTAGGCCCTTAATACAAAATGCAAACTGTATGCACTTTCCAAATGAATTGAGTGATGCGTAGTAATAACAAAATCTCATTGTGCTGTGGTGATAGTGAAATGGTGATTATTCAACAGTGCAGTCCTTTTTGCCAGCGGACCTTCTCATACATAATGCATCCAAATCATTGCATTTTTTCCTCCATTCTGGGCTACAATGCATATTTCATCAAGTCAGTGAAATATTTAGCACTCTTACGATTTGATATTCTCTTCTAAAGGGGATTTCAGTTTATATATTTTCTTCACATCACTCGTGTCTCCTCTGGGACCAAACTTCCGGGGATGCCTTTATTTGTTTGTTTACCAGAGAGATGTTTGATTGGTTAATGCTGGAGTAATGATCAAAGAGGCAACCAATCAATTCAAGAGATTATTAAGGCTCAGAGGCCATTGATCTGTAAGAGGGCAGAGCCACTGGACGGCAGGCTGGGCTCATGCCAACTGATTTGATTGAAATTAGAGAAGCTCAAACTGTGCGGCTTCTCTTCCTCTGCCCTCACATTTCAAATGTCAAATGTTATTCATTTGAAGAGATTGACGAGAAATTGGTGGTGGAGGAGGAGAAGTAGAGCTATGGTGCTCTCTTGTCATAAAATGATCTTCAACTAATGAAAAATGATCACTTTATACAAAATGTCAAAAGTTGTTATTTGCTTAAAAATGAAAAGGTTGCTGGGTGTAAAAGTTTGGTCTTAAACATTTTTGTCATTTAAAAGAAATCACCCTCTGGGTTACTTTTAGAATCGTTCAGACATGCAACTGAGAGAACAGACTTCAGGGAAACTTTCAGGGAGATGTCTGCAATTGAAACTGTCTACTTTCAACTCCGTTATTTAAAAAAAAACACTCTCATGTCCGTATGCTAAATATGAGGCTTCAACAAGGAGACAGTTAGCTTAGCATAATGACTGGGAGCAGGGGGAAACAGCTAACCTGGCTCTACAAAGGTGAATCCACTAAAACTCACTAATTAACACATTATAAATCGTTTGAAAGAGACAGGCTAACTGGGTCCCCATGCTCCTGCTCTTTATGCTAAGCTGACCATCTCCTGGCCATAGCTTCAAATTTAATAGACAATTACGAGAGTGGTATTGATCTTATCATCTATCTCTTGACAAGAAAGTAAGATTATGTCTGAAAATGTCAAGCTATTCCTTTTCAGAAAGCTACAATTATGCACATTTAACAAACACTGTTGGAGCCATTCATGTTATTTTATGTTATGTCATATTTCGTAGGTATAATTAATTATGGTTTGTTATGATAGGCTGCTTGTCACGGGTGTTTTGCGAATGGGGTAAGCATATGACGTTTCAGCTCCACCATACCGGTGGTAGTGTGTGCGATTGATTCGGGATGTATGAGCTGGCGGGAGTAGAAGGGGCACAGTTTTTTGACCGTGGTCGTGACAATTATATGTAACAAAGAACTACGAACATAACAAACACAGTTCTTTATGTCAGTGTCATTTTTCCGCTATCCTACAATTGGATTTTTATCAAATAAAATGAAAGTGTCTTCTGAAGTGCTGAAAGGAGACACAAACATGTTAGTGCTTGTGGCAGCCATGAGTACTAAGAACTAAGTGTACCTGAACACATCCTTTGTGTTTATTCAGACCGCGGTGCATAATGGGCCATGGACATGTTTTCTTCAAATCCTTTAAAACACAGGCGCATTTCTGAATAACCCATTGAATGTGGGGATTATTTTCTTTAGCTTGTCGATTTTTTTATGCTCAAGTTGAAGGTCCTTAAAAAGTCCTGTCAACTCCACTCACAAAATCAAAGGACCTGACTCCCCGATCAAAACGGATTTTGAGTAGCGGCAATTAACCAATCTTCTTATGCAATTCAATTCAATTTTATTTATAGTATCAAATCATAACATAAGTTATCTCGAGACACTTTACAGATAGAGTAGGTCTAGACCACACTCTATATTTTACAAAGCCCCAACAATTCCAACAATTCCAGTAATTCCCTCAAGAGCAAGCAATTGCGACAGTGGCGAGGAAAAACTCCCTCTTTGGGAAGAAAACCTCGGACAGACCCAGGCTCTTGGTAGGCGGTGTCTGACGAGCCGGGTTGGGGGGTGATGAACAGTGGCGATAGTAGTCACATTAATAATGGAACAGTGACTGGATGTAGCGGGAAGCTGCAGGGTTCAGCAGGACGCAGCATGACATTGCAGGGCATCGCTGAGCTCAGCAGGGAGTGCAGCAGGACCACGGCGACAGCTGCAACCAGGGTCTTGGTGCAAACGTTCTCCAAGGAAATACGCGGGGGGGAAAAGCATAAGGACTCCGGGAGTAAACTCCCCAGAAGCTAGGATTAGTAACAAGCATTTCTGGGGACCGGCTGCACACAAATAGTAATAGTAATAGTAACAGTAATAGAAACAGTAATAGAAAGGGAGAAGAGAGAGCAGCTCAGTGTGTCAAAGGAAGGAAGTCCCCCCGGCAGTCTAGGACTATAACAGCGTAACTATAACAGGTAACTAAGAGAGACAGGTCATAAGGAGAGGTAGCTTTTTCGGGCTTAGAACTCTCCCCTGCCGGATCTGGCTTGGCTGGCCTGCCTCCCTCTACTTTGTTATGTATTATTAATCTAACAATTATGAAGAGAAGCAGTTGGGCCAGTTAGGTGAACACTGCAACTCCTCAACCCCTAACTATAAGCTTTATCAAATAGGAGAGTTTTAAGTTCATTCTTGAATGAGGTGACAGTTTCTGCCCCCGAACCCAGATCGGAGCTGGTTCCATAGGAGAGGAGCCTGATAACTGAAGGCTCTAGCTCCCATACTTACTTTTAGAGACTCTAGGTACCACCAGTAACTCTGCATTCTGGGGAGCGCAGTGCTCTAGTAGGACAATAGGGTATTAGGAGCTCTTCTAAATATGATGGTGCTAGACCATTTAGAGCTTTGTAGGTCAAGAGAAGGACTTTAAACTCAATCCTGGATTCAACAGGGAGCCAATGCAGAGAAGCTAATACAGGAGAAATATGATCTCTTTTCTTAGTTCTTGTGAGAACACGGCTGCAGCATTCTGGATCAGCTGGAGAGTCTTAAGAGACTTATTTGAGCAACCTGACAGTAGGGAATTACAATAGTCCAGCCTGGAAGTAACAAATGCATGGACTAGTTTTTCAGCGTCGTTTTGAGACAGGATATTCCTAATTTTGGCAATGTTACTAAGATGAAAAAAGGGCGTTCTTGAGGTTTGTTTTAGATTGGCATTAAAGGATATATATATGCTGCCTTAAAGGTCCAATATGTAATATTTGTACTTTAATAAATCCAAAAATGACACCAATGCCTCATCAGATATTAAGGAAACATGTTAAACTGAAATACTATCTTTTCTGACAACAATGCTAATTTCAGTTATTTTTTTTTATAAATTTATTTACATTCCGTTGACGGATTTTTTCTGTTTATGTTTTTGATCTGTGTGTTGTTATCAACGCCCGCCCGTTTGACAGCCAGGCCGGGTTGCCAGATATACCTGTAAAAAGCGTAAACCCAGCGCCAGCTGTGGGTCAGCGGTGCAACCAGCAACACACACAAACAAACAGGATCAATGGAGATAGATTCTACATGACATAAAAAAAGAAAACAGCATTTTTCTAACAGTTGCGTGACCAGAGACGTAACAACTCCCTGGTAAATATTGGAGATGTATTTGAAAGATGGAGACAGCTTAGACCCAAAAGGACGCAAAGTTGGCTTATTTTCTCATGAACAGGTGAGCATAGCTTCAGGCTAATTTATCACAGCTACTAGGGACGGGCATTTTTGTTATTTCAACATTTGTGTTCTCACATTGAATTATATAGCTAGAGTAACCGGTGGGGTTACTCACAAAACAATTGATACATAGCCAGTAAAAGTGATCCCTACTGGTCCTGGCTACCACGCTAACCCTGCTAACTGCTAACGCTACGTTGGAGAACCGGGCATGCAGCCCATGGCTGTTTACAACGTGTAGTTTAGCGACCTGGAGCCGGCCAGGGGTGGAGTTATTTTTTTAAGCCGCAGAGGGGGCTGTAAATCGGGGAAGAGGACGATTGTGAGTTTGCAGTGTGTAGCGATTGTTGCCGTAATTCTAAGCCAATGAAGTTGTGTTCGCCGGCAAGGTAGTGGTATTTTTAGCGTTTGGTATTGTAATTTGTTCAAAGAAGATGTGCCTGACTGGCGTGTGGAGAGGAACAGTGAGGTTGTTTTGTTTTTAGCGGTTCATACTGTAATTTTAAACCGAAAAGTGTGTCTGTCAGTCTGGTTACAGAGCTCCGCGTGAGCACTGGCCTTTTATGACTGTCTATATAGCCAGCATCTACCGTTAGCTACTCCGCTGTGCTGTGAAGTAATGTCTGGCTATGTGAGAAATGCGTCTAGCAACGCTTTGTTGTGAATGCTTGGGTCTCAGTCGCCTGGCAACCCCCGTGAACTTCGAGTCTGGGCAGGAGGGGGCGGGGGAGACGACTCTCCAGTATTTTGAATTTGTACTGCAGTAACTATTTTAACCGCTAGCTGCCAGTATTACACACAATATTACATATTGCACCTTTAAAGCTATAGTGTGTAATTTCTGTCTCCTCCATGATGAATTCTATGTAATGACAACAACACTGTTGGCGCGTCCACATGATACAAGCCTTCGTGATTGACGCCTCCCCACCCTCCTTGCAGCTACAAGGAAGACACGGAGGATTAAAAAAAATGATCAAGAGGTAATATACTATACCTTCACATCTTCTCAACGAACCAGCCGGACGCCACAATCTTCTGAACACAGCCATACTGAGTAAATACAGAGAGAGTTATGTGGAGCTGATAGATTTAATTAGCTTTGTAGCAACTCATTTGGCGATGGCTTGAATGTAACGGACGTTCATTAATATCACAAAGTTACGGACTAAAGCTTTAATATCAAGCAGATGCATGTGTTGATGTTTTTTTAAATCATGGTATCCAATGCTCGAGTATTATACGGTCCCAGAATAATGAGGTTGGTGTTTGCGACCCCCAAACCCTCAACAACGAAAAAGAGAGCTGCAAACTGGTGTAAACCGCTGTTTCTACACGCCTATCCCTGCTGATTTTGAGGGATTTTTGTTAATGATCTGATTAATAAATGTAAAGAAATGCTTTAATGACAGTTTAGTTTTAGCAGCTCACACCTAGCCTTGTCCAATGTGTTCCAGGCTCTGTGGATTTTTCACGTGTATGTGACTCTCTCTCTCCCCCTGACCCGCCTTCAGACTCCTTTCTGTGTTCCAGGACCTCCTGATTTACACATAAAGCTCTGAATATAACACATGAAATGTACCAAACTCACACAGTAATGTAAAAACCATTCCCCAGTCTAGAATATGTTATTTCATTTTTTTTCTCTCCAACCATCTGGCGACCCCCAGAAATGATCTTGCGACCCCCAGGTTGAGAACCACTGGTTTAAGGTATCTTTTGTTCAACAATTTGTTATTATCGGGCCAGTGATGTCTGAAATATGAGTTTATATTTTACTTTAGCACCCTCATCAGGTGTTTTGAAACTCTTAAAAACAAAATGAAGCATTACTCTACAGGTATGTTCTATCAAAATCCGACGAGATATGTAAAAGTTTTGATGTATCAAAGTTAGAAATGTTGCTCTTTAGTTGGAGTTCTCCTCTCAAGGCAATTACTATAATGTGTTATAACAGTGCTGATACATCATCCCCCTAAGCTTTATTAAATTTAGGCCCGTGATGTCTGTGATGTCACCTGAGATATAATGTCTGACGGTCGATTAACACAGCCAGTGACTTCATTATGTGGCGGACAGTGTTGTGCTATTCAATCTGTTCTTTTCCATATCTTTTGTCTAATATGCATCATTACCACCCGCCATAAAGAGGAGGTTATGTGATCTGGTCTGAACCTGCTATTATTATGAGTTCAAAAGATGGTAAAGTTAGGTTTTTTAAGGAAAAAGTAAACAAATATCTGAGTAACAAGAGTCTATTGGTAACGAGCAAAACAAATGTCTGACACATTTTGATTGACCTCATTGTGTCAATTAGGTTGTAGACCAATCTCCATAATAAAATCTGTACTTTCTGAGTAAGCGTCTGACAAATTGTTTTCCGTCCTGGCAATATCCATTTCATTACAGTGACAGTCTCGTATTTGAATACCAACAAGGCTGCTGTTGTCTCACTACTCGGGATGTCGGCGTGGCAGGTGTTCAAATTGATAATATTGGCCCAGGTGCAGCTGATATGGGTAACAACAAGAAATGACTGAAGCAGTTTCACACCCTCCGTTCCTTTCATAGTGATATGAATAAAAAGGGTTTAGAGTGCTTGCAAATTTAAATAATTTTTTTTTTGTTGTGTAAAATAATTCAATTTAAATTCAAAACTTCTGTTACAGGCCCACCAAACCTGACCTCAACAAACCACCTTCTTTGCAACATTGTGAAGTCCTGAGGGACTTTCCTTAAGTCTGCTTCATCTTCGTCTTACTCCCAATCTCCCATCGTGGTTCACCCTTTAAAATCTCAGAAAACCATTTCTCGCCTCATCCCTTAACTGGACCATCTCTCACATAATACTTAAAAAAAATAAAAATAAAAATAATTTGATTTATGTAGCCTGTTGGGTAGTAAGCAAAGTTTTTTTTCTTTTTCTTATCCTTAATGTATATTTTTTCACCTATGTCCACTTAATGTGTATTTGTGTTATTCTGTTGTGTGTAATTTGTTTTCTTTTGAGCTGATGTAGCACAGGAACTTCCCCAGTGTGGGATTAATAAAGTCTATCTTATCTTATATGAGTTTCTGCACAGAAATTATTCGGAATATTTTTTTAGTTGCTACTTTTTTTCCTGCTGACCTTGCCATTGTGGAAGAAATATTTAAATGGTTTGCTTAAGTAAAAGTGCAGACATATTCGCAATAATATGTATTTAAAGTATTACAAGTATTGATGATGCAGAAAGGCCAGTATTACATTATTGTTGATGCGTTAACTTTAATGTTGAACTTGGCTGAGGTGGAGCTAACTTTAACTGTTTCATACTGTTGGGTAGTTTAATCTGTCACACTGTATCATATTTTATAAACAGATCATATGATTTGTATGTAAAATCTTAATCTGAAAAGTAAGTAGTAACTTTAGATGTCAGCTACATGCAGTAAAGTAAAACGTAAAATTTTTCCCTCTGAAATGTAGTTGAGTAGAAGTATAAATTAGCAGAACATAGGAGCACTCAAGTGAGGTACAGCTACCTCAAAAATCTACCTATGCACCACAAAGCACAGCACTGGAGTAAATGTACTTAGTTTTTAACCATTGCTGACTTGTACTTTTTTTTTTTAAATGTCACTACAGTTTATTGCAAAATAACACACGCACATTGATGTTTAAAGTACACCATGCTAAAACCACCCTTTCACATTAACGCTAGCCTGGAGGAGAAGCATCTTCTGCTGTCAAAAAAACAATTATTCACAACAAAAACTGCCTCTTTAAGATAGATCCAAGACAGTTTTTGCAGCTGTGGGGAAAAAAAACAGCTTTCTCACATATTAGCTCACCCACTTCATGCTGTTATGACATGCCACACTACACTGTGCAGTCAATCAGAAATTACCAGATTTCATGGCTTCCCTTTACCCCTTTTACCCTTTGCTTTTGCTGTTCGACATGATACCTCCTTCTGGCCTTAAGGTGTGTTTTGTCAGTATATACAGTATATGTATTAAACATTAAATGTGCTTTATGTTAGATAGGTAAACAAACGTATATGATCTTTGTCAATATCATTTGTGAGCATGTCAATAGCAGTTTTAGTGACAAAAGAGTATAGTGATTTCTGTATGAAAGCGTACAAGCTAGCCACCGATGGCTTGCTAAGGGCAATGTTAGCTGGCATAGAGCTCAGAGATCAGAAAGATAGTTTTGACCACTTCTGAAATGGCTGTAAGAATCAATGAAAGTCATTTTTCTGAAGGCCAGCAGCTGGACTGAAGTTTCAGCTCCTACTGTGGCAATTTGTCACTGCTGTTGCATTGGACGAATGCTTTTTAATTCATTAATTTGCAAACAAGATACAGGATTAATTTTAAGTTAGTTACCTAATAAGATGTGTTGAAATATTAGAAGTTTGATAAATAGTTTGGCTTCTTCAGTGTTAAGAGATTTTCTTATTTAAGCCCCGAGGAAGGCTCTGTGCAGAAATGTGGTGGTTGAACAAAGTGCATTCTGTGGCTGAACTATCTTTCACCTTGTATTTCTGTCACTCAAGCACCTTGTTGACTTGTGATATAACGGCAGTTGAGAGTCATTTGCAGAGGTACTCACGGCTGGTAAGCACGTAACAAGCTCTTAGCTAATTTTCACTTTTGTTTCTGAATACATTTTGCATAATAATCACTATAATTATGTGTAAATATATGTTAAATGACAAGTCCTGCATTGAATACATGGATTAACAGTCTCTTTTTAAAATGATTACAGCTAATGCCTTTGTTCAGTGGTGTGGTTGAGTAGTGACAAATTGACTGATTTGTTTGATGGAGACACTGAGTTGGGGAAGTTGCTGATGAGATGCTGGAAGCTGGCAGGAATGATTTAGAGCCTTAAATGCTTGGCAGTTACTAACCGGCTTTTAAGGACTTATTTATTTATCATCTCATACACTGACACCAACAATGCTTTGCACAGTTTAGAGTTTTGTGGCCCCTTACCAGCAATGATTTTTTGGCGTGTCCTGAATCTTCTGGCTTTTTAAAACGAAAGTAGCCAATGGCTGAATAGATAATCTACAGTCAACTCTGTCCACAATACCTTCCCTAATGGGGGCAAGCACAGTCCCCATCAGACCTCATTAAATTCCAAAAGCAAGCAGCACAAATTAGCTTCAGCTTTGTACCAAAATATTTACATTGTACATTAACATGAAGACTGATTATTGAATCCCATGTTCAAAAATGATAAAAAACCTTCACAAAGTCTAACATCAGATGAATAAACTCTCAATAGATCAAGGACACCATTAATGATTTTGAATGACCATGTACTTGTGCAGGAAGTAGATTCAAAGCTCTGTTTGACTGTGAATAGGATGACTCATGGAGAGACGAAGAGAGGACACAAAACAGCAGACAAAATAGGAATACAAAAGAAAACAAAAAAAAGAGCAAAAGAAAGAAGTGCAGCAATTTCACTGCAGTGAAGTGCTCAGGCTTACTGTAGCTGCTAGCTGTGTGTTGAAATCAAGTGAAATACTGTATACTACAGATTACCTAATGAGGGCTGTGCTTTATAAAGCTTGGCATTTCTAGTACCAGCTCCCCACCATGCGCATGAACTTCCTGATGATTTTCAAGGGTGTTCCTTAGAAAAGGACGCAACAAACAAGATAAAAGAAGAGTCAGCATTTTAGTGACTCTACTGGCCTTTCCCATCTTCCCTCAGTGTTATGTGTGTATTTATGTGTGTGTGTGTGTGTGTGTGTGTGTGTGTGTGTGTTTGTGTGTCATTGTTTGTTTGTGTGCCCCTGAGGCCTCATATAAGACGTGAGAGAACCTTTATTCATTAGCCGTCAGCGTCCTACCTCGCAAACAAGAGAGGGGATGGAGGAAAAGGGTGGGGGAGAAGGGAGAAATGGGACTTGTTTGGGGGAGAGTGCAGAACATGGGAGCATAAAAAGCATTCAATTAAGACATGAACTGCAGGGTTCATTAAGCATAAGCAAGCCGATGAAAATGACCATCCATCAAGAGAGAGTGCTGTGGCAGCGCTGAAAAGCTTGTGCAGGCATGCGCATATACAGCATACTCAATTTCTATGGAAAAAATGCTCATCCTTGCTGGTTGTAAGTAGAATTGAAACTAACAGCACAAATGATATCACTGGTATGAAGTCATATATTGAGTCTACTATACAAGAACTTTCTCCACTTAGTCTTAGTGTTCACTCTTAACACCCTTTCCTTGAATGAATTGTTAAAGTAGTCTACTTGTTTGCTATTTAATGTCATCTACTTCTATCAAATGAGTGCTGCTGTGACAGGGGAGCATGTATTTCAAAATGCTTTGCTTTTATGCATGTACCCACAATAATGACGGTGAAATGGCTCTTAAATGCCAGCTGAAATTACTATTAAGTTTTGAAAAGGATATTAAACTGGCTGTTAGAGAGCAGGAACAAAAGCACCAAAAGATAAATTGCGTGTCTGTATATCCATGTCCGATCACATGCGTGCCTGAAGACATGCTATATGGAATATGAAGCACATTGTGAAATGGAACATGTAATACATTGCCAAAGACGTTGTATCAAGTTATATGTCAGATAAAAAATAACAGTAATTCAGTAAATTTCAGTAATTCTGAAAATATGGAAAAATTAGATATGTGTGTGCATACATGCCTTTTTGTGAGGCTTTACTGAATCATGTCAACACTTGTGTCCCGCTCAATTCCTCAGCACCCACGGGTGCACACATACATCTAAGGGACTGCGGTGCTGTGAAGAGCTGTCTGCCCTTTTCTATTAATGTAGTCTCTTTTCCTTCAACAGAAACCAGAGCATAAGGGCACATATGGTGTATGCAGGTATGTTAAGCAGAGATACAAATCACCGAAGACAGTGTTAATAGCTGAATGCCTGTTCCCCTAACCAGGAAGCAGTCTTGCCATTATATGTATTTCACTGCTTTGAAAGGGCTGCATGCTCTTTGTTCATAAGCAATCAAAACAGCTGTTTGCTTGCTTTGCCCTAAAAAAAATAATAACCGCACTCTTTTCAGTGGACTCTGAATGTACTCTGTGTTCTCAATCCTGCAGCACACACTTCTTTCTTCTGAACAGTGGGAATTCGGCTTACAAAAGGATGCAGCACCTATATTTCCTTGTTTATGCTTTTGCACCGGCGAAGGTGTGCTTTTGCTTTTTTAAAAGGAGTTTTTTTTATCTTATTTTTTGAGAGCTTGGTTTAGCTTGGGAGCCCGTAAAGCCCAATGACACACTGTTCGTGAGTAAGAATGAGGGTGCTGGTTACAATGTCGGTGTGGTGCCAAAGTGTATCTGTATTTATGCGTGCATCCACAGGCACTTTGCATTTGTGCATACACAGTTATGTGCGAGTCTGTCCATGTGTGTGTATGAGTCATACTGATGTGTGCTTGCTGGGAGAAAAATGCCTGTTTTTAAAAACTCATCCGCTGAGTGCTCTGAAAATAATTAAAATACATTTTCTGCTGAAGAAGCCTTTATTTCCCATTACTTCCCTCAGTCTAGGTCAGAGATTATGTGGCTTTTAACAAGTATAAAAACCTGCACTCCTGCTTACTATGATTCTACTTAATAGGCACTGTATTGCGAGGAAAAAAAAATCTGGAGCTTTAACCTGAGTGTAGATGAAAAAAGTTTCCGGCTTTGGTGATGCAGACAATACTTGTAAGCTTTATTGTTGGTTTAGGCCTTTTCATCGGAGATAGTTAAAACCTATATTAATATAAAAAAGACAAAATAACTCTGGGTGGTGCTCAGCAGAGTGAATTGGCTCACAACAAGCTCAATGTTTACTGTCCCAGTAGCTGAGCTGTTGCAGCTGTATGACTTACAACCCAGCTAGACAATGTAGTATGCTTGCCATCTAGCTCTGGTTTCCTTTTAAGCAGCTTAAAAGGTTAAAATTACAATGTTATCCACACTTTCAACAAGTAGCCTAGTATTCAAGGAATTACATTTAATATTGCACGACTCTGCAGGTCATGATTCATGCAGAGTGACATTTAGTGTCAATGCAGATGGAAATTAGGGGTGTGGAAGTCAGGAGTGTAGTGCACCATACTGGACCAGAGTTGGCCTCATGTCACTGCAATTAATGTTTTTTTCTTTTTAATCGTATCCATGATCCTTCCTTAACCTAAACAACGCTGTAGTTACCATGCACAGGTGCTGCAGGAACTTAAAGGCCCCCTCCAGCCACTGTGACTTCCTGTTTAATAGTTAACATTCTTTCCACAAAAAGATAATGGTGTGTGGATAATAGTGATGACGACACTTAATTTGATAAATGTACTGTTTATCAGACCACAAATGAGACAAGGATTAGCACAACACAGACTCTCTCTCTCTCACACGCTCTCTTTTACCATCTTCTCTCAGCAAGGCGGCTGTCTGGCTGCTGCTGCTGCATCAAGGAGACACACGCTGCCATAGAGCGCCGCAGGATGGATAGACATGTTGCCCAGGTCCGCCGTTTGAAATAGAGTTTGGGGGCATTTTGGAGGCGAACCGTCCACCAGCATTGTCCACTCTCGCCTTAGCTCCCAGCACAGACATTGCACTGTGCACTGTAGTTCTTTTTGTTTCTGTAGTGGGACTTTTCTCTTGTTGCTGCATGGAGACGTTCTTCGTGTCTGGACTGAAACTTGTGCGCTAGCCGGACCTGTTAGAGGCATGTGCTAGTAATCCACTGCGTTGATCACACCCTTTCATGGGGCACACAAATGCCATTATGAAATAAAACACACTTAGGTGGAGTAAACTACTTAAGTGGATTTCGGCCCCCATCACTTACACTGGAAGTGCATTAGAAAGGAATTTCTTAATAAAAGGGGACTATAAAGGCAATCTTATGAACCAACATTGCCTTCAGGCTCCAGGTATGATATATGCAGTTACAAGCTTCATATATAGCAGAGCAAACAAAGATGATGGAGATCTCACATATTTAAATGATAAACACAATTTAATTTGAATGCAAAGTATATTTGTACAATGGCTTGCTATAACTAAAGACGAACAAATAAGAATTTGTAAAATAAAGTGGTAAACTGACAATTAAGTGCAGTCAACAACTTTATGTTACCACTCTCACTGTAGCCAACCTAAGCTCTGGATACCTGTCCTCATATAGGAGTGGTAAAGGGGAAACATGGGGAAAAGGGGAGTAGTACCATCACTGCAGCTGGAGAATGACTGCAACGGCACTGTAGCAGCACTTTCTACCTGTATAGTATAGTAATGACATCACAAATGTACGATAATCCTGACTGCTCGTTTAAAAGGCACAGTTCCTGAATTTGGGCTGTGTGCATTTCTCTGTGAATTGAGCGTTTTGATACTTTCATAGTATTTATACAGCACCTCAATCAGTATGAAAAGGAGGACAGCAAACTAACCCTGTTTCAATGTTCATATGGGCACCTGACTACTGACAGGCTGAAACTGATTAAATATGACCCCATGTGTTAGCGACAATAAAGTCTATTCACTGTGTTAATTATTGTCCTTTCACTACAATGGAAATATGTAAACGATGAAAAGACTACTGCTACCGCAGGTTTGAACTGTGCTCTCAATAAGTTCAATTATTGATATGTGCCCTAAATTAAAAAAATATATAAAAACCAAATCAGGGCTACCTAGTGTTTTGCACAAAGTATGTGGTATTTGCATTTTAATTGGCTGGCAGAGCTAATGATAAAAGACTGTAATTTAACAGCTAAATATGAGTGGAAACCCAGGCAAAGCAATTAGTATTCTCTAAATGTCACGCCTTTGTATCTGGGTGCATAATACACAACATGTATTAGTCACTCTGTGGTCTCACAAAGGGACCGTTACACAATGTAGGCACACCTTGGGTACCTGGACTCTACCACAACTACCCTCAATTGGACAGATATATCCAAAACAAAAACAACAATCCCAAATGTGTCTGTTTCCACAGACTAAATATTCCCACAGGGAGTGTGAAGCGTGCACAAGGGCTGTCTTTTCTTTTTTCACCTAGCAAGTTCTAATGCACATTCACCTTAAACAGAATATGACTACAGATAGACAGAAAGAACAGTAGTGGCAGCATTTTCCTTAAAGGCTCTAAACTTACTTACAAAAAGAAGAGCTGTTTAAGTTATACATTATATATTTGCAAAAACATCATTATTTATGGAAGAGTAAACAAGCTTAAAACTCTACGAAGGCTCTCCTTGCATTTACTGAGGATTCACTCATTGAGGCGTTGATACGAGATTACTTCTGATCACACATTTTAATGCTATGGGAAAAGGAATTAATAATTTAAAAGGTAACTGTCATAATTACAAACAGTAGCTCAGATGATTGCCTTCAAACTTTTATTTGATCAAACTTGGGGAGTTCTTGGGCTTGGTCCTCAGCAACTTCCCTGTTGATAAATGGGAAGTTATAGATCAAAGTGGGGTGAGTTAGACAGAAAAAGAAATTGAAAGTGCCTCAAAGGGGCCATAGAACATAGTACAGGGGGTTGCAGTTCATTTGACAATGACATATTAACAAAAATTCTACAATGTGTTAACTTCGAAAGGTGTTTAGGGTCTATTATTAGCTCATTTATTGCAAATCTAACACTTGGAGGGGAGGTAAACAAGATCAGAGTGTCATGAGTTTAAATACCCCTCCCATTCATCCCAAAGGTAATTACACAGAGGTCAATGAGCGGAGGATGACCCAAAAAAATAAATGGGCGTCAGCAATCAATATTTCACGCTTCACACACAGACACATTCACGCACACACTTGTACGCGTTGTCCCTGCCAGGGAACGAGTAGCTAATCTGTACACTCCTCCGCTCTGCTCAAACAGAACACGAGGCCCAAATTACATTTTAATGGCCTTTCTCTCTTATTAGCACCGCAGCGTCTTTGAGTGTGTGCAAGAACAACATGAAGCTTTCAACCTTTCCCATTCTTGTGCCATTTTGCCTGATGTGATTAAGGCTTCCTGTCGATGCACCCACAGCTTCTTGCTCATATGCACTTGAATTATACAGTATGCCAAAGAAGTAAGGGTTGACAACATTAAACCTACAGTATGTGTAAGATAGTTATCTCAAATACACGATTCTTAAATACATCTCATATCATGGTGTCATGTGTAATAAAATACTAATACACTGGCAGTGGCTATAATATTAAAATGTTTAGATTTTTAGTTTATTCCATTTTCCAAAACATGGCATAACTCAGCCACAACATAAGAAGACTGCCTCAATCTACTTGTTTGCATTAATCAGTGCAGTTAAACTCTGTAGCTGAGAAGTTATACTTAACACCAGATAAACAAGCATTACTCAAAAGAGCTTATTCAAGTTTACTGCAGTTTTACACATTTTTCACACGTACATTTTACACAGATTCATTCATTATTTGTGTGACATTTTTAAATGTCTGTATTGCAAAAGCATCTCCTGACGCATTTTTTGACATTTTGAAATAAGGTCTGTTCACCATTTCATATTAATGCACATGCAATCTCTCTAGTGGGTTAAGCAGACAGGCATGAGACTTTGCTAGTGTGGAAGCTACCATACGTATATCCAGCCCCTGTTTCATTTCCAACATGTGTTGCTGCATGTGCTGCTTCTCTGATAGTTCCAGCTACAAAACAGATATGTTTACGACATATCTGTTATATAAGGAAACCCTTTGTCTTCGCCTTCTGACCACATCAGAGGAAAATTGGTCCAAGCATATTAAAAGACATTAACTGTGACCGACGCTTTTATCCAAAGCAACTTCCAATTAAGTGCATTCAACCCTGAAGGTGCAAACTCCAGACAACAAGTAGTAAGTGCAAGTACATTAGCTTTAAATAAGCAAAACTACTAAGAGCCACATTAAAGTGCAGCTTTGCTAGCTTTAACTTTTTTCTTTTTTTCTTTTTATCCAAGGTGCAATCCACTGTGATTTAACTTTAATCAGAGCTAGTTTGGTGACAATGACGGACTGAAAAAGGCTCCTAGTGAACACACATTGTGAGAAATGGAAAACATTTAAACTACTTCTTGCTCAAGGATTTTTGCGGTCCTACAATTAAGTTTTGACAGATGTATCTCCTCTGCATGCAAGTCATACCCTACATAGACATATTTTAGGTAAGGTATTCAAAGACTCACCAAAACCATAACGTTTCTGATTTTACAGGCAGTAGCTTGACCGAAAGTGTTTTCACAAGTTTGCCTTCAAGGCTTTTGCTCTTTCTCAAGCTATGGTACCAAACAACCCTTCTTACCTGAGTGCTTCTGATACTCAGTGACTCAGCTACTGTGTACTGGTAAGAGGTGAAATCTGAGATGAGCCAAAAATGGTTTTGGGGTTAGATACATTAAAAAAACAAAACAATTCTCAGCCTCCTATCCCTGGATATCATTCTCTTTTTGTTCTTTTCATTTTCAAAAATCATCTGCAATCATCCGCTCCTCACTGGGTTAATGCACTCTGTGACATTAGGAGTGCTTTTAAAACTTAAGCTCTCCCGCCACTTGTTGTCCAGGACTCTGCTAAGCTCTTTGGTCCCCACTGTGCTTGGTATTAACTCTGTGAGAGTGTGTCTGATAAACCTAATCAGAGATTTTAAGGCAACCAGAAAGACGTCATTACTTTAAAGCTGAAAACGGTACACTATTTCATATGCTATTGCCCCTCAATGCACAATTTCTTAAACTTTGGATTAAAAATATGAATCAAAACATATTGAATTATTATTATTACTGATCATATATCTGCAATCAAGATTATGTTTGGAATTTTTTAGAACATTTCTTGAGATATACTATAATATTAGGCATCACTGAGAATGACCACACCGGGTTGTTTCAGTCCTGCAGTATGTAGGAGGGTAAGTGACAAAATAAGATAATGAATGAATAACGTGCAACATGTAAATAATCATTGATCCCCCCTATCGGTTGTGCTTAAGTGGAAATGAACCGATCATACTGATTTGTTGAACCTCTCACCTTTGACCTCAGTGTGGGCTCCGGCCCAAATAATTCTTTGATCTAAATGCATCTACACATTAATTTACCACCTCAATAAAAAGTCTTTATAAAATCTTATTTCTGAAAAATAAAAAAGAATGCAAGCACAGTGCTTGCTGTCTCTCCTTTACCTTTTCATAATATCTAATGTGTACTGGTTTCAACTCAGCCTTTTGCTGAGTTGTGCATCAAAATGATACCTTACCATACTCACCCCTTTGACAGCAAATCATCTGTACCCTTCCTCTGACTTGGAGGATTTAAAATCAAGACAAAAAAATGAACAATACAAACACATTAGAGCAGCAAAAGTATAAACGGAAATTTGAAAAATTTTCATTCGGTGCTCATATGCTGTTCCCATGTTAATGCCATATCTGCTGTCAAGGGTAGGGAGTTATGCTTATTATAACAGGAGGAACATTTTCACCCATTTTGTCACCAGCAATCAGCGGCGAGAAGAGGGCCATAATCAGAGAGCTGCTTGACTGCAGAAAAGCCTCTCTAATGATTCAAACTGTTTCTGATGCTGAGACTGGTAGACACGCTTGGCATTTCAGTAAATAGGTTTATCTCAATGAGCAGGAGTAAATGTTATGGACTGTGAGTGTTTTAATGTTTTATTTCTTGACTTTTGCATACAGAGATTGGTCACAGGAAAATATAAATGACTCCCGTTAGCTGCTAAAAAGGTAGGCTAATTCCTCGGATATCTGGACAAATTTTTACAAATTCAGTAAAAAATGGTAACAGAAATGTTTCAAAAGCATTCTTCTAATATAATCAATGTAGGTTAAACTGATCGAAATAGAATGTAATGTTATGTCTGGTATGCAATTGTACTACAATCTTGCATTAATGTCTCCTGATTACATTAGCATATACTGTAGACATTACATTGTTTCTTCCTGCTAAGTCATCTCCATTCTTCAGTGTTATCAGTCCTCAAGAGATATATACTCTATGTTATTACATTTTAACAATTGTTAAATTGTTGTTGTTATTTTTAGTTACAATGTTTAAAGGTCTCTGACTGTTGCTGCTGCCAACAGAATCATGCCGTCACCACCCAAAATAACTAAAATATTGGTGTCCAAAGCTTGCAGTTGGATCAACCTCATGGTAAGGATCAGCACAGCCAAATCCTTCACTTAATCACTCAATCAGAATCTCTGATCAATGGAAAAAGCCCTATAGAGAAAACATGCCAGTTGGACATTTTGCCAACATCTCTGAATGATTTCAATGTGTTTCAATTCAAATAGCAAAAGATAGGACAACTTCTGATATGACATTGAATTTAGGATAAACACTCACTCTAAGTTTAATTTGTCTCTCCTGGATTCTCTTTGCTCTATGTTATTAATAGTAATAAACCAGACACAGTGAAAATGGTTAGCTAATCAGTGTCAACTGAAACTGTCACCACTTCTTCACAGCTGTCAGGTACGGTACTTTGCCTAAGGACATAGAAGAGTTTGTTGTATCTGGATATTTAAGGCTATAATCAGGGAAGGTTGATGGCAGGAACTGCCACATGAACAGCTTCCCAGATATCAGAGGAGCAGATGGTAAATGTTGTGTCGTTTAGATAATTTCTTCATTTCATGGCCATCCATCCCAAAGTACAGACTGATAAAAATCTATTTCTAAGTGAAGTGCACCTAAAGTGCTACAGCAGTCACATGGACTCTTTAATGAAGGGTCAGAGAGACAAATACTATTTTATCTCTCTACACATGTTAATACAAAGACATATTCATACAATATGGACATAAAGATGTGTGTATATAAAGAATCAGCAAAGTGTGTGTGTGTGTGTGTGTGTGTGTGTGTGTGTGTGTGTGTGCGTGTGTGCGTGTGCGTGTGTTTAGAGGAGTGACTAAAAACACCTTGCCTGAAGTTCATAATTATTTCTGAAATATAGAAATATAGAATATTATTATGCGTAAAATAAATACATTTTGGGTTGGTATGGTACCAGTGTGCTGTATGGCATTCAGTGCGGTAAAATCAAACCAGAATTAAAATTCTTAGTCCACTGCAGTGGTTTCCTGTGCAGAAGACAGCTATTACATGATAGTATGATAGCAGTTGTACATTCAAATGGTATGAATGGGTATATGTTGAATCATTGGTGCAACGTTACTGTGGCTGGACAGAGAGTGCCTCCACCACAACGAAAACAAAAAGTTATATTTATAATTCAATATACTAATATGTGCTTTTAGACAACGAGCCATTGTTCCCTGCCACCTCCATTGTTTGCTATGCTCTTTGCCGCTGCATTCAGAGTTTATGATGGATGACTTTCTCAACGTCCTGCTGCCGTCGTGTGTCAATGGCAACCCACGGAAACTACAGCGAGGGAAGCAACACAGGAGCTCATTTGACCCTTTATACATACACACATACACACACACACACACACACACACACACACACACACACACACACACACACACACACACACACACACACACACACACACACACACATTTTGCATCAGATCAGATGACTTGCAAGATATGACTTTAGAATCCTTTCTTTCTATGTCAGTCTTTTATTCTCTACTTCTGACAGGAAGCTGAGCTGTCAACAACTCTGTTCCGTTAATAATTAAATCTAAAGTGATACACCTCTTCACAAGCAGAGAACAGACAAATCAATGAGTAGAAACGGTCTATGAGCAACATCAGCTCCAATGTTCATTGTACTAGTTAGCAAATGTTGCTATACTACTCATGTCATATTGCTAATTTAGCTACAACCTGTCTGTGGTGTACAGGCTGGTAGGATTTGATGTAGCCGGTGGCTAACAATCCCATTCTCCTGGAAATTAGTCTTCCATTCCACTGATGTCACACATATATTCCGAACAACGCATTTTGACCCCAAAGCACTCCTCCCTCCCACCCAGCCACCCCCCCGCTAATCGATAAGCGACATTTCTGCAGTTGTTTAACCTGCCTGGCTCTCCCTCTTGAGTGTGGAGCAGGTGACACATCACATTACTAAATAAATAAGCAGGGGGGAGTGGAGCACTCATCACAGCGCCAATGATGGGACAATTATCTCATGGCAAACAATTCTCTGCCATCGCCTGCCACAATCGAAGGAATCAATAGGGCTCAGAAGGGAGATGGAAAAGGGAGGGGGTATGTGGGGGGCGGATGGAGGAAGACAGCGGTGAGGCAGAAGGAAAGAAGAAGAGAAAAGCAAGAGGGTAACATAAACAGAGATGTAGAGCACTTTCAGGTGATATACGGTATTGGAACTAAGCTCTTGTTTACGAATTACATCTCAGGATTTAAGCGTGATGCCAATTTCTCTGCTGATTTTACTTGAAAGTGAACATTTCACTACTGATACAATTGATCTATTGTACATTTATATAGTTTGACAATACAATCCCAATTTGAGGTCCATTTACTAGAGTTTTTCCAAAGCATCCATAGCATGACCATTAAAGCTCTAGAAAAAGGTTTGCATGACTACTTGAAATTGAAAGAGGCCGCTCATACTGTAGTGATGCATCCACAGAGAATCATCACTAGACTTCCTCTCAGCTGAGTTTAGGATAGGAACTTAAGAGACATACACAATACGTCGACAAAGACATAGAAACAATAAAACAAATATGCTTAATACATAGCATCTTAAAAGTAAACCGTTTTGGTTTTACGGTAAAAAAAGATTCTCTGATAAACCCAGTGTACACTACCGGCCCAGCACCAAACGACAGCCAGTAAGCGACTAGCTGTTGGACATAGAGCATTTAACAGCTTAAAGGTGCTCTACAGGCTACAACATTTTTTGTCACATACAGCAAACATCTCCTCACTATCCGCTAGCTGCCTGTCCCCTGAACACACTGTAAAAAAAAAGTGGTCTCTGTAGACAGCCCAGGCTCCGCAAACGCCAACAAAAACAAACTGCGCCAGCCTGCACCACCAAATATAACAAACCGTGTTCCAGCCAATAACCGACAAGAAGGATTTGGGGGTGGGGGTTGGGGGGTCAGTGCGCGGAAGGGAGGGGAAGCGGACGGGATGAGGAGGAGGGAGGGGCGAGCTAGCCTCCGTTTTGTTTGACAATACTTTGAACGTCAACAAGAAGTGACATCACCGAACATCGCTTAGAGCACCTTTAAGAGCCAGATATTTCCCTCAGCAGTTGATGGAGACTAAAAGCAGTGCTAAAATGAGAATGAATTGCATATAATATTGGACACACAACTCCTAATACATGCTAATGTTGCTCTAAATCTGCTGGATGTGTAAAGAAAGAGAACTGTGCTAACAACAAGCAAACAGGGAGGTGGCTGAGCCGAAACAGCAGCGGCAATGCCATATGTCTTGAGCGCGATAAAACATGCTCACAAGCAAATTATAGTATTTCACACGTGCGGGTATTATTCTTCGCACACCAAATCAACAACCAAGAGTTGTACAGGCAGCTGCGAGCATGAAACAAAACAGGGAGAGGCAAAGAATGGCACCTGCGTGTATAAAACTAAGCGGCACTCGCACAGAGCAGTCACGACACGTGAGAGCGTGTCTGCTTTGCGAACGCTGGGCATTACTCGCTCTGCACTCTTTGACTTGTAATATTAAACAGCTGACCGACACCCACACTGCAGCAACACTTATTGAGTATCTGTTTTTCTGTCTGGTTGTTAGAAATATAAGTATAACCATTACTTACACACAGCAAGTGAAACTCCAGGATAACGCCTACTGTGGTCACTATGCGACACAACAGCAAAGCCTCTAAAGAATAGAATAGAATAAATCTTTATTGTCCACCAGGGTGGAAATTTACAGACATACAATAACTGTGCACTACTGTACATGAGGTATAGACAAGATTTACAAAGAGCAGAGGCGTGAAAGGGAGAACTGGATCAGAAAGGAGAAAGCAGGGAGGTTAAAAGATAGAGGTACTGTACAAAGATAAAGACGGAGTCCGGTGGAGGCAGGGAGTCAGACTAACTAACAAAGGAGAACCCTGTGTGAGCCACAAACCGTAATCTTCCCTGTAGGTGCTCAGCGCCTACAGTCACAGACAGACTTTTAATCCAGTTTTGATGAAGGTGGAGGGACAGTTTTACAGGGTTCTGTTTGTTATAAATGGCTTCAAGTAGTGAACAGTGCTCTGCAACAGGCCCTTTTATGAATTAGGGCCAGTGGGTGAATTTTTTTCCTTTATACTTTCAGCCTGGGAACTTGGCTGTGATGAAGGGAAAATGGCACAGTGGTTATATAGTCCCCTTTCACTGTAGCTTCCAATATATTTTCATGAACTCGTAATATGCGTCTTGTTTCCAGGAAGCTGTTAGGTGGCATTTAACAGTCATTAGGCAAAGTGTTCAACACACCAGAGTTCATATTTCAGCTGGTACTGTGTTAAAGTATGTGTACAGTTTCTGCCAAGATTGTTATTACTAGTTTCTTTTTAATATTAGAGAAGATGAGAACTGATGCTATTAAGTGTCTTTGCCTCGTAATTTGGCACTTAAGTACAGTTTATTCAAGTCAAATATAAGGTTTAGTGCCACTTAACACAACGCAACATATTATGTTTGTTTCCTCACACACTCATAATTGTGAAATAAAACTAATTCTAAATCAAAATGTATACTAATATTTGACACCACAGGAGGTTAAACTTCTAAGACCTCATGGTTGTCAGTGTGCTTTTATTGTTAATTTGATAAAAGCTTCAATTAGGGCTGCAGACTCGGCACTTGAGTTTGCCTTCTCAATGTCAGGCTGATGAGCCGTGAGGACTTGTCATTGTAATGAGGAAGCCTCATTATGAACCAAATCACCCTGTTCTCTTAGGAATTCAGCATGAAGAGCACTATTTTAGGTAATTAATCCAGTACAGTGTTTCATAAATGCTGCTACTGCTATCAGTACACACACATTACTTTACAGGTCTCCATTTGCTCATTACCTTGGTGAAGGGTCAAGAATATGTTAAATGGGACCAACGCAGCATCTATAGGTATTACCACTTGAAGACACCTATTGGAATTTTAATATCAATTGTTGTAACTTGCAGATTAAAAGGAACGAAGTAGGGTGGGAATGCAGAAATGGATAGACTGACGAAACTTTTCTTAAGCAAGAGAACACCCTTGACAAAAACAGACACACTGAGCACCAAAAACATATGTACTCCAAGAAAATGCAAAATATTTAAGTGTCAAGCTGGAGAGCCGTCACTTTCCAAACATCCATTTTAAGTTCTCCCATGTGACGTCAGGGTATCATTCAAGCTGTCTTGTTTTGTTTACTCCTCCATGCTTGCCAGTTCGAGACAAAGAAGTGATATGCTGGAAGAGGAACAGCAGAAAAAAATCTCTGCTCCGAGAAAGCTGTCATCCAGAGTGCTGAAGTGAAAGTAAAGCGGGACAGAGGGGATTGTTACATGTTACGATAAAAGATGCATTTACTCCCAACATTAATGTTTAATGTGTCAAAGCTACGGCCACTCCGACTCCACTTTAGTTTTAATTATTAACAGAACAGAGTTGTTGACAGCTCAGCTTCCTGTCAGACGTAGAGAAGAAGAGACTGACACAGAAAAAAAGGATTCTAAAGTCATATCTTGCAAGTCATCTGATCTGATGCAAAATGTGTATATGTGTATAGGAGTGTGTGTGTGTGTGTGTGTGTGTGTGTGTGTGTGTAAATGGACGCACACCAGAGCGTGTTTAGATGGGGTTGATGACTGTGCTTGATGTGGTGGCATCTCCACACCTGCGCTGCCATCTGTGCCCCTGCACCCCATGTGACCACTGTGCCTCCTGGCAAACAAGTGTTGCACAGAAACCTTGATGAACACATCTCACTCTCCTGTCCTCTGGCAGCAGACTTTGAATTTGTGCGTGCTTTAGATAAAACAGAAGCAAAAACTAATTAATAGAACTGTCATTTTGACATTGACATTTTGGGAAATACACCCAATTTACTTTCTTGGTGAGAGTCAGATGAGAAGGTAGACACCACTCTTATGTCTGCACAGTCAATATGTAGCTGCAGTTAGCAGCTTATCTTAGCATGAGGACTACAAACAGGGAAAAGGCTACCTGGCTAAAGGTAACGTAATTTACCTACAAGCACCTCTAAAGCTCCCTGATTAACATATATATTATTTGGTTACAGTAATCGGTTAGTAAAAACAATTGATTGTTTTATGGTTACTATCGCTGTATTCAAAACCGCCTACTATTCTAGCACTGATTTGCTAAAAATGTAGCATGTAGTATGCAGTATGTTTCCCACAATGCAAAGCGCTCGAACAGTCACGATGGTGGTCACTTACGATTTCCTAAGCCTGGCCTAGCATACTGCAAAAATAGATCAATTTAGCAGTGGCATACTAAATACTACCAACAAACGCAGTACATACTGCAGTACAGTATGTAGTAGGCAATTTCAAATACAGCTGATGTCTTGGCCAGGAACAGTTGCCAGGCAATCAGCGGAGTCTCCAGGAATTACAGGTCATTTATACACGTTTTAGCACAGATTAAAGAAATGAGATCTAAAGTGTTAGTGAGATTTAGAGATGCTTCTAGGTGGATTTTGTTACCTTAGGACAGAACCAGGCTAGCTGTTTACGCCAGTCTCCAGTCTATATGCTAAGCTAAGCTAACAACTTCAAACTTATTTTATCAAAATGTCGAAGTACACCTTTAATATAGAGCATGTTTTAAGCTAAACAACACATTTACACACACATACACTGTACGCTAAAGTCTCATACAGATGTATCTGAGAAATAAATAGATAAACAGAGATCCAGAAAAGGGAACAAAAAAAGAAAAAAAAAGATGAAGGAAAAGAAAAGAAAGCGATATAAAACGGAAAGATGCCAATAAACAAAAAAACAAAAGGAAGAAATGAACAACCAAAAGCTTAAAAAAAAGGAAAAAGAAACTTATTGTGCTGATGTAGTTCATTTGAGAATATTTTCTCTGAAAGTGGCATTTATCTCCTTAGGCCCACAGAAAGAGGTCATAATTAATTAGACAAACACCCAGCATTCCCACTACACAGATGCAAACGCACACTTCCACGATGGCAATGTAAGCATCTCAAAACAGAGCTACCTTTGCTATCTAACTCTGTCGCTACTAGCTGCACCGCTTCATCGGCACGCCGCGGTGTCCTCCATGAGTGCCCGGAGGAACATGGAGAGATGTGGCTGGAGCATTTATACACTGCTCACATCTACAATAGCAAAGAGAGCCACCAGAGAAGGCTGCCACCCCCTGAGGGGCACTATGCACCTCCTAAGTGGATCACTCTGCGTTGTCACAACGTTTCCATAAAGCTCAGTGGGACGGGGCTGTGTACTCCTTTCATCACCAGCAAACCTAAATGAGCTTTGTCAGGCTCACTAATGCACGCTGGTGGCTGTGCAACTTTCGCTGAGCGTCTGCACACGTTTATGTGTGTATACTTCCTTTACTGTGTGTCCGCGCTCTATAAAGGAACGAAAAAGGCTTTAAAATTTCACCTTGATCCACTGACGCATGAGACTATCGTTAGCACCTGCCCCCCCCCCCCTGTTGTTTGTTTGCAGGGCGGTTCACAGTGTGGTCAGAGCTGGTCAAGGGCAGAGTTGGACAATAACTCAGCAGGTCAGCTGCTCTAATTGCTGCTGGTCATCGGTTAAATGTCCCCCCTGTTTCCCCCTCACGCCAAGAGTGGACATTACAATGATGAGGGTGAAAGACGGAGAGGGAGGAGACGACGGAATCAGGGAGAAAAACCCAGAGATGAAGCAACGATGAGGTTAAAGTGAAGAGGAAGTGAGAAGAAGGTTAAATTATAGAACTATAGAACTAACTGAAGACACCGTATCAGAGTGAAAACATGGTGTGATGATGAGTTAATCATGAGAAGGATGATGATGGTTTACAGCCACAAGTTCACATGTTCTGCAAAATCGTCCTTCTGCAATCCTCTCTCCAGCTCAGAAAGCATCAGCTCCATGTAAAATCCTAAAGACAGTGATGAAGACGAGGAAGGAAGTAGAAGGGTTAGGATGGTAATTGATAAAGGCTGATAATGAGGGATGTGACAGGTTGAATTAAAATACCGAGAGGAATGAGAACAATAGATCTGACGCAATCACTTTTAACCACTCAGTTGTTTCTGCTCTCCGGTCTTCGAGGATTCCTGAGGTTAACACAAATCTCTTTGATTGTGCGCATTACTCTCCGGCAGGTCTTCACATTGAAACACCTTATTCCTATTCTAATCTGTAGCCTCATTACAATATCAATGCAATAAAAAAGCTGTGTGGATATTTGCCGGGATGTCAGTTCCTTTGATACAACAACAACAACAACACAGGGTAATAAAGAATAATATTTTATGTCCTGTACATGTGCCCGTTATGACACATATAAAATCCTAGAACCTTACCTTATTCAACTATGCAAAACACATGTACATTTTGTCTTTGGACTTTAAGTGTTATATCTCTTTCAATACCCACTTTATCTTGCCTTATACTTTCTTTCCTCTTTTTTTTGGTTTTTAAAAAAAAAAAAAAAAAAAAAAAAAAAAAAAAAAAAAAAAAAAAAAAAAAAAAAAAAAAAAAAAAAAAAAAAAAAAAAAAAAAAAAAAAAAAAAAAAAAAAAAAAAAAAAAAAAAAAAAAAAAAAAAAAAAAAAAAAAAAAAAATATCTTAACTTATCTTCCTTCACTTCTTTCTACCTAACCCTCCATTACAACTCTTTATACCTCATCCTACATTTTCCTATTCTATTTCTGTGCCCTCATTTTTTTTTTTTTTTTTTTTTTGTTTGACCTTAAAATCACAGCTAAAATTACAATTTAAGACCTTAAAATGTATTGGAATGTCTTGAATTTACTTATTAGGGATCTCTTTGCTCCATACTCAGTGACAGGATTATTTGTGCTGCATGCCCACACTTGGATTAATATAGAACAGGCTTCCTCCTGTAGCACAATGTGGATTCAATTGTATCTGCATTAGTAGTATTGCAGCACATTGAGTGTTTTATCTGCTTTATTAAATATAATTGTTCTCAACTATTAATTTCCTGTCGTAATTCTCTCACTGTAAATTGTACATTGCTTTAGGACTGTAAAGCATCATTGTATTTTTTTTATTTTGTCATTCTTTTTAATTATATTGTTCTTTATTATGGTTGCGGATCATAAATCACACAAGTGGTGCAGCCCTAGCCAGCGTACCACTAGAACTGTAAAAGCATTTTTACGGCCAAAGTTTCAACTTTATAGCTTTTGTGGAAAAAGTTCTACATCATGTAGATTATCTTTTTCAGCAGGCAACCCCATCGGACTTCCCCGAATTTCAGGGATATGTAAAGGAGCTGTGGGATCTTTTCATCTCACGTCAATAGATATTATGCTCTTAGTGGACCTTCCCTATAATTTGAGTAGACTAATCAGAGGGCAACCATGATAATAGTAATAAAAGTCATGATCATCATCATCATTATTATTATGCCTCTCATTCTCCAACCATACCTGATAATCATACCATACCCTGCCTAGCCCTCATCCTGCAGCTCTCATCTAATAGCAGTCAACCTCAGGGAGAAAGCAACAACAGAAGGGGGAGTATAGGAACAGATCAGACAGCCAATCCCATGTCAGTACCGGTGCACATCTAAATATAGAAAAAACATCTTTATTTACAATGAGTTTCACTTTCACAAACAGGACATTTGTCACATTCACTGATTGCATCTGTATGCACAAAACAGAGACATGCCTGGATGCCTGTTGCTGAAGAAATTGTGTTTTTATTTATTTATATATACGTATTTATAGAAGAGTATATGCGTGAGTGTATTAGTGTCCTTGTACTCAGTTTCTGGGTACACACATGCAGCAGGTGATTGGACTGTATGTGAAGAGTGTGTGTGTTTGTGTGTAGGCAAAGAGAGACAGGAGGGGCATGATTGCAGATGTCCCTGCAATGTCATTCAAAACGAAACTCTGCACACCGCAATCGCTTAAGCATACATATGTATGGAAGGACAAATCAGATGCAAATGCATACATTTACAATGCCAGTTTCACATACCGTGTCCAAGACTTGTCTTGAGATATACATAAATTCCCTAAATAACAATTTCCTCCACACTTCAGCACCCACATATACTGTTTTCGTCTTATTTCATTACACATAAAAATGCTTAATACGTGGCATTTAACCGCTACGGCTCTTTACATTAAAAGATTGTGGCTAAGACACAGAAGATGCAGCAGAAGATGAAAAGCAGCAGGTATAAAACAATAACGGGTACAGAGTCACACTGCACTGCCACACAGCTTGTGTTAGTCTATAACTAGGCCGCGACGAGGCTGCCTCATCTGGCACACACACACACACACACACACACACACACACACACACACACACACACACACACACACACACACACACACACGGTGGGTAATTTTAGCAGACAAAAGAACCAAAGTCGACTACCATCTTAATGCACCCTGACACAAACCAGCGGTTTTGACACAATACCTTTCAATCACAAAGTGTTTTTGTTTGCGTTATCTCTGCCACTTTAATCAAGGCCTCATTGTCAGCTCTCAGGCTTCAGCACAGAACAATCCTAAAGACATTCAGTGTAATAACTTGAGACCATTTCAGAGATGGGCTTGGTAACACACTGGTGACTTTTCTATGGTGTTAAACATAAACACAGCAAGTGAGGCAGCTGAAAAATCAGAAAACTGAAGGTCAGAAAACTTTAAAAGAAGTATTTTAGTTGGCACTTGCTGCTATTGTGTACTCTTCCGATGAATATATGTATATACTGTATATATCATGCGTGCATAAAGAAAGCCATACATATGCGAGGACATACACTTAAACACACACAATACTTTGCAGATACTTTGCTACTGACAAACTGCTTACACACATCTCTGGGTGCCAAAGCCTTGAGTCAAATCATCCAACACTTTTCACACAGGGAGCACTTACACAACTCTCTCCCCGCGGGGGCTACATTGAAGGTGTCCTTTTTGCTAACAACACTATCATGGACACACACCTACACGTGTGCGCACACACACACACAGACATACACACACATTCTTGAACACTCACACCCGCACACACTTGCAGACTGTGTGCACACCGGTGGAGTAATTACAGACATTTTAATCACTGAACTCTACTCCTGTGGGGCACAGCAGACATAGCAGGGAGTGGACAGAAGAAGAGGCCCTTGACTGATTTCAACCTTGGCTTAATGATTGTTGTTTGAGCCTGAATGCTTTGCTGCAGCTAATATGGCAGATGCCACTTCTTTTCAGGGATCCGTGGAAGGTACTCCGATGTGGAAAATGGGTTCAAGTCATTTGAATGCAGCATTATTCCATGCTAGAGAATAAATAAAGACATTCTGACAAGAATACATTTGAAAAGGAAGAAAGGGTACATTTCATCTAATCAGTCCCACGTATCATTAGAAAGCAATTGTGGGGCTTGTAGTGTATACCACCTAATAACAGAGGATCTGCCAGTGACATAGCTAAATCCAGTTAAAAACAAAGCTCCTGCTTGAACTTCTCTGCTTTTGGATAGCATTGCACAAACAAAACAGACAGTAAAGCAGGAGGAATGAAACCCTAAATAACTGTGCTTAACAATATTAAAATTATATAATAGCCTTTTCCCACCTAAATTTGCGCATATATGTGGGGTTTTTAAATGTGATGATAGACTCCTTTTCTATAACCAGTAGACAAGTCTGCCTTTCTGTTTTTTTCTTCCCCTGTGTGTCAAATTCAACCTTACAAACACACTATTAAACACTAGAAAATAGCAATCGAGGCCAGTGAAAATGTTCAGAATGATGGTCAATTGCTTGCTTGCACAGAGACACACATAGTTTTTGGCTGAGATGACAAAGAGTCATAGCATCGTGCTGGAAAAGGGGAGAAAATTAGTGTCCACCTAGGTGATATGTTTCCAGCATTGCCAATCGGACCTGAAGCCAAAATATATCCGTGACTAATGCAGAGTCATTTGTCCCGGGAATTAATGCCGATTGTAACCTTTCACACTAAAGACCAAAGTGAGTAAGGGGTTTAACAGGGAGACTCATCCTGCACCACCTTCCCCTCACACAGCTCTAACTTTTCCTAACTCACTTATCTTGAGGTAGCATACTGGAAGTATATGAAAAACAACAGGACCGGCTTCCTGGGATCATATCACCTGTGTTTTGTTCCACATTGGTGGAGGAAGAGAAGGAGAAGAACATTAGATTGCTGGGCCGAGCTCCCTGAGAGGACGAGGCCTCTCCTTGACCCCCCCTGTGCCTTGCAGTTCAGTAGATTAGCTGGAGCACAACAGAAGCCAGTGCTATCGCCGGCTTGCAGCCTCCTCAGCCCCACTGGCCACACAAGATATCTCACACACACACACACACACACACACACACACACACACACACACACACACATCTGCGCGCTACTTGTGTGTGGCCACGCATGAGCCACTCACCCACACACACACGCACAATATCTTTGGCCTTCTTTGCCTGAAGGTTCATTAGTGACACCGAGGCCACTTCAATAGGAGCAGCACTTTCAGAGCACCCTACACACACACACACACACACACACACTTTGCTGATTCATTCTATAAGTACACACATCTTTATGTCCATACTGTATGAATATGCCTTTGTATTAACATGTGTACAGAGATAAAAGAGTATTTGTCTCTCTGACCCTTCGTTAAAGAGTCCATGTGACTGCAGTCGTGCAGTACAGCTCTGACCTGGCATTAACCAGCAGGACTTCATACTGGAAAAGCTGATGTCAGGATCAACAATTCACTCTCTAATTACTTCAAGGTCAATTACGCCAGCACTCTGCTTTGAAGTTTCGCAATGGAACATCAAAGGTGTTTTTTTTTCCACCTCAGGATTTCAAAGCCGCAAGATGCAGTGGAGTAATGTAACAAAAAAGGAAAGATGTGAAAATGAGGGTAGACATTCAGGTTACATGATTTCAATGCAATGATAGGGAGAGAGGAACATGACGGAGAAAGAGAAACATTTGTCATATTTCTTTAATAAGACGTTGCATGGGACTCGTCGTACATGATGCATGAGCTGAATGTCATGTCTGATATAATCGCCTTGAGAGCAGGTTGATGTGAGGCAAATGGCATGGCAAAAGTTAGAAAAAAATGGAGGAAAGCTGGCCTGAAGTTACAAGAAAAGGATCATTAAATAATCCTGCTGTAATTAAATTTAACAGTTCTGAAATTACATTTTGCTTTTAGTCTTTTGGCCTGTCATTTTCTAAAGATGCCTAGCGGTTGACTTTCAAAAGTAAACACTGAACCTCACAATTTAGAATAATTTTGAATAAAACCTCATTACTGTACCATGTAAATTACTATAATTTGGAATAAGAAATCATTACCAAAGAACTATTAGGGGACTGGATTTATTCAAGTATTTGACTTTGGACATTTCTTCTGTTATTAAGATTTTAATGTAATTTGTCAAATGATTTGTTTAAGTGGCCACACTGAAACTGTTCCTGCAGTCTCAAATACAGTGATGGTTTGTGGATCCACTTCTGCTGGGCTGATTATAATACCATACACTTTAGGAAGCCTTTTAATGTGCTGTGAGTTGTGATAAAGACTGGAAAGTTAGACAAAGCACACAGAATCTGATGACGGAGGTCGCTATTCGAGCTGAATTTCAATATGCAATATTCAATTCTCCTGTGTGCAGAGGGGCCTAAAGTAATTGCACATCCCTGACATCTGTGTGCTTGTGACATTTTACATCTAGTTTCTAAAAAGGAGCTTATCAGCCAAGCTTCATGAAAAATGCTCGCTTAATGTGAGCTAAATTACTAGTGGTGTCTTACAGTGTAACATTCAAAAATGCTCCCAAGAGGCACCCAGTGTGCTGCACAACACATACAATTCACTGTGGTGTAACACGATTCTGTGATAGGAGCAAAACAGATATTTACATATTCACAAGGAAGAAATCAGAGTGTAAAGATGGAGGGTAATGATTACTCAATAAACATTGGGAGAACCAAACAAGAATCCGAAGTATGGCTACATTATTACACAACTATTGATCTAAACCAAATTATGTGAATTTTGTGTGAAATCAATCACTTGTCAAAAACCGATCAAGTAATTGTGTCATGTTTTTGCAAGCCAACCTTCTCCTGCTAGCTTGTGCAGTCATATACCTACTTTGAACCATCCACTTGCTTTAAAAAACCATGAGCTTTTGACATGCGCCCATTGGGGGGGGGGGGCTCAGCTTTTCTTAGACATGAGTAGGGGGGCGCCAAGGAAAAAAGGTTGGGAACCACTGCTTTAATGGATGACACTAGCCTGGGAAAACCCTGAAGAACTTCCGGCAAATTTGAGATTTGCTCTGCAAGTCCGTTTGGCCAAAAGCCCATTCAAGCCCATTTCCAATTTTTCCAAATCGAGGCACCAGTCACAACCATTGAGGTAGGCTTTACACGATGACGATAGCGCAGCGACGGCGAGCAGCTTTTTGTTTACATTCAACATGACGGCCACCGAAGCGCAGCAACCCATTGATGCCGCTGTAGCTGCTACGTCACCCGGATCGTAGGTCTGATTGGTTGAAGGACTATCCAATTGCGCCCAGAGGCATTTGAGCGGCGTCCGTTGGTGACGCCCCTTTGGAAATGAGCTGTGAATGAACCTTCCCCAGACCCACTCTCACTTACAACTGAGAAGGGTCTGGTGTCAACCAGGCTAGGATGACACAGTCTTGTGGTAAAAAACAGTCAGCAGCTTTTCAGTAAAAAAAATATTTTTTCATCATTCATCGTTTGACTGGCCAAAAATTACCCATTGTGTCAAATCTGAGCTATATATAGTATTGCGCTTAATCACCTTTAAATCCGTTGTATTGTTCCAAATTTGTTTTTGTATCAGAGGTGATCATTGTATCTATTAAATTATTGTCTGAGACACCCATAGTCTTTTCAGAAGATGTATGACAGAGGAACATATGGTGTCCATCACATCAGTCATTTAGAGTTCATTGTAATAACAATGAACGGCTCATCCTTCATGCCTAGCCTGTCTCCACCTTATACTTTCCCAACATCTAGAATCTACTAATCACTCTTCAACAGTTGTTTACCTCCTCATCGTGCAGATGACAGTCAGTGCCACTACTCGTAGGTGTGTGTATGTGGGAGAAAAAGCTTGTGAGGTAGTGTGTATGATGAATCCATCCCTCTGCACCTCCCTGCATTAGCATTGCTAATGTTAGTAAGTGGTTTAGGAGTGGTGCCATGAGGAATACCAAGTCAATCTGGCCACCAGTGAATGTGTAGGGGTTGTCTGTAGTTAGATGGCTTCACGCTCACCCACACACACACAATCCTGAATGTCAATGAAGAACTGCCAACAACTTTGCTACCCCTTCATCAGGGGTCACACATGGAGAGAGGGGGAACAACTGCAGGCTGTGTGAGTGTGTGTGTGACAAAGTCTGTGTTCCTGTGCTATGTCTGTCTATGAGTGTGCACGCATGCAAGTGCGTGCAGGTTGGGGTTTGTATACAGTACAGGCCAAAAGTTTGGACACACCTCATTCAATGAGTTTCCTTTATTTTCATGACTATTTACATTGTAGATTCTCACTGAAGGCATCAAAACTATGAATGAACACATATGGAATTATGTACTTAACAAAAAAGTGTGAAATAACTGAAAACATGTCTTATATTTTAGATTCCTCAAAGTAGCCACCCTTTGCTTTTTTTGACAGCACTGCAAACCCTTGGTGTTCTCTCAATGAGCTTCATGAGGTAGTCACCTGAAATGGTTTTCACTTCACAGGTGTGCTTTGTCAGGGTTAATTAGTGGAATTTTTTCACTTATTAATAAAAAAGCAAAGGGTGGCTACTTTAAACAATCTAAAATATAAGACATGTTTTCAGTTATTTCACACTTTTTTGTTAAGTACATAATTCCATATGTGTTCATCCATTGTTTTGATGCCTTCAGTGAGAATCTACAATGTAAATAGTCATGAAAATAAAAGAAAACGCATTTGAATGAGAAGGTGTGTCCAAACTTTTGGCCTGTACTGTATGTCTGCATCTGCTTGTGTGTGTGTGTGTGTGTGTGTGTGTGTGTGTGTGTGTGTGTGTGTGTGTGTGTGTGTGTGTGTGTTGTTTTTGGAATGTGGCTGTAGACCTGGTGGGGTGTTGCATCCTTTTTAGGGAAGGGTAAAGAGGAGACATGAGGGAAGCCAGCAGCATCCCCATCTCGCCCTTGAGCAGGAAGCCTTCACATACCCTCACAACACGTTCCCTCTGCTCTTGCCATCATACCTGGAGGTGCACTGTGACACGGTCCCAGAAAGCACAGATTGTCGCCTCTCTTTTCTGACAGCCCCAAAGTTTATCAGCATCCATCACCCCTGACCCCATCCCATCCCACCCCCTCCACTGGTGCGGCAAAGCATCTTCCCACAACGCAGGAGGGCAAGATGAATGAGCCTTTGTCGTGATACTCCATAGGGTGGCTGACAATCCCATGAGCCGCCACACTTCAGATAAGCAACTTCTGGACTGCTAAGGCCTGATACTTCTAATGTGATATATGGGATCTAAATACTGTGTGTTCTGCATATCGCCATGCAGCCACAAACTTTGCATTTCATGCTGGGTGATATTCAGAACCAAGGTGACTTTTGAGAAATTTACAATTTAATTGCAAGTGCAATGTGATATGTAATATTAAAGCACTGTGGTAGGTAAAAAAAGTGAAAGTAGCCTTGAAAAAAAATCCTTGTACAAAGGATTTCCATTTCTTCAGTAGGTATGTTTTACATATACGCAATGTTTTAGCTGCAGCGCAGGCATGTTTCAAAATCCTTTCAAAATGAAATTGAAGTACGGCCTATGTTCAACTACACGATTATGGTAATCTTGAGGATAAAACACAAAAAAGCAGTGGTGGCTTGTTCAGGTCTGACAGCTTCTTTGTGGTGAGTTATCCATGTTGTATTCACCTCAATTCACACTGTTCCCCAAGGAGAAAGAGATGTGGAGAAAGAGAAAATGAGTGAGGGACACTCTAAACCTTAATGTCTTTTGTCAGCTGACAGCTGATGTTTAAAACGGTGCTCTGTCTGTCTGAACCTTGGTGAATAGCTGTGCTTTAACTCTGGTAATGCAATACTATCTCATGTGAAAGATAACATACTGTATTACACACCCACACTATATATAAAGCACCTTGTCTCTATGGTTATCTCAATCAGAATTTTTCTGCAAAAAGGCCTGTATCTCTTACACAACCTATATCCACAGCGACACCGTATATCCACACATTTACATGTCTGCTGCCATATACATTGACCTTTTCTCTCCATGTAGAGTCTAAGTACAAGTGATTGGTAGATACAGCGACGTGGCTGTCAGGAGGAGTCACGGAGTTCACCAGTCTGCATGCATTATTTACCAGAGAGGGGCTTAGGGGCGGACAGCAGGTCAGGACCTGGTGGAGGAAGACCTGATGCTCTGTACCAGCAGTCGCCCTCCTCTGGCCGAAATCTGAGATGTGGGAGGTAATCCATATGCAGTCACTCTCTTATGTAAACAAAAATGTATGGTTTGGATTGAAGTCTAAAATACAACTTTTGATTTGTAGAGTGTTGCACATGGTACTTTAGTGTTCAGAAGCAATATTAAGTCTGGTTTACTCTACCATCATACTGTATATTAAAAATATATCAGAATCAGCTTTATTGGTCAGATTTGCGCAAACAAAGAAGAAATTTGACTCCAGTTAATCTTTGCTCTCAAAGTACAACATTCACTTAACAATATAAGAATAACAACAGAAAGGACAGTAAGAAATATAAAAAGAATACTGTTAAGTATGCAGCATAACAATACAATAGAATTTAGAAATTTACAAAGAATATACAATAAATTGAAGAGAGGGAAGGAATAGCGCAATATGAGTATAGTCTGAGATTTAAGATTTAAATATAAATATAGTGCAAGGCAGTTCAGTGCAATGGTAATATATTAATAACAATATTGTAATTGTGAAATTGAACATATACATGAGGTAGATGAGCAGAACAGTGTTTATTGACTTTGTTCAGTGTAAGGCTGGGGGCTATTTCTGAGCGTTCAACAGAGTGACTGCTTGGGTAATATATTAATTTGGCTATTAATATTAAAGTGGCTATGAGGAACTTTCAGTTTGTGTCGATTCTAGCAGCCCCTTTGAACAAAAGCAGTAGTGTTGTTACCACACCTGCTGTCGTAAAGGTCTTTTCTTTACGGTGCTGTATTACCCTCTGTATTACTGAGTTAGCGTTACTGGGAGGTCATATAGTTGCGATGAATGTTTTGCTCAGACAAAAAATCATTTATTTAGAATAAGAGAATACGTTACCAATGTATAGTCGTTGCATTTCAAGTGTTGCATACGGTAACTTAGCCTACTTTAAATGTATCGTGAGCTAAACCGGGTGACACTGTCACTGTGTCATGAGCCAAAGCATTAGTTTGTGATAGCAACCAACGTAATAACTTAGATTTATATAGCGCCTTTCATGAAACACAAGGGCGCTTGACACAAGTACAGGGGGACAAAAAGAAAATAGTTGGCTGAACTGAAAAGAAAAAAACTGGGCACTAAATGGAAAGGGGACATCATTTCATGGAGGCTACTGACGTACAACCAAGTCTCGCATTGTTAAGTTAATTCATGAATGAAATAGAAATATTACATACCTGTGTAGGAGTAAGAGGACCAATTCAGGGTTGGTTTTGAATAATTTACTTAAATTAATAGTTATTTTACTGTTAACTAACAACAAAATGATAATGTTTACTAATTATGAATTATGCTTTAATTTATGTTATTTTAAAAGTGTATTATTCACATCAAAACATATATTATATTAACTTTATGTTAATGATTAATAAATTGTTTGTGAACCCTCAGTAAACATAATTTGGATGTGTATTGTGAAGTTGCATCTGATGAAAATAATACCTTGTTAATGGTTAATAAAAACTTTGTAAAGCATCTATAAACATTATGTTGATAGCTAGTATCAGTGCCAAAATAATAAAATAATCATCTCTTTTATAGATCACCCAAAAAAGATCTAATGGGGCCAAATTAATGTTACTTGATGCTTTATAAACCATTTATTAATCATTAACGTAAAAAAACAAATCATTTCAAATCAAATTGTCTTTTAACAGTAAAATACCTATTTACTAAAGATTAATTAACTATCAACTTACCATTTATTAGTGATGGTTATTATAAAGTGTTACCCTGTCTGCCTGTCGTAAATCATTTTGTGACTTCGCGGGAAAAATAGCGTTCTTTTCACTGTGAGTCTCGGTTGCTGTTACAGGTAATTTATGATCATCAGATAGAAAATTAAACTGTTTAGGAAGCATTTAAAAGTTCCACATAGTTACTTTAAGTAAAAACCTACTTTAGTTCCTAATTTCACTAAGGCTCCAAATTTTAGTTCAGACCCGGACTGGTTTGAACTGCTAGCTTAGCTTAGCTTAGAAAGGCTTCAGCAGAGCAACCCAGGCTCCCAAAACTGATGTTTACATACAACTAAATTGCAACAACAAATATGTTTGGACAGAAATATAATGTATTATGTGTAATATATTTTCTTATTAATATAAGAAAACACATACCACAATTAACATATCTGACATGGCCCAAAATTATACTTAACGTATGAGTAAATTGTTGACTAATTGATGTATTTAATATTTTTAACAAGTCACAATATCCTTGCAATATAATACCTGCTTGTATGGCAAGTAAAGCATGAAGTAAAGTGAACCCTGGTCTCCTGTTTACACCAAACACTGTCACACTGATCTACTACTGCTACTCTTAAATGCACACAG
Organism: Perca fluviatilis; assembly: GCF_010015445.1. NCBI lineage: Eukaryota > Metazoa > Chordata > Actinopteri > Perciformes > Percidae > Perca > Perca fluviatilis. The sequence continues at coordinate 12,332,606 of NC_053124.1, read as the reverse complement.
AGTAGTAGTAGTAGTAAAGTGGATCTCCAGTAACTCTTGAATAAATTACATTATTGTGACAGTGTTTATACATATCCTGCTTGTTTTGACACTCTATAGAAGAGATGATGGCAGCTGATCAACAAGAGAGGCAACGGGCTAAAATTACACACACACACACACACACACACACACACACACACACACACACACACACACACACACACACACACACACACACACACACACACACACACACACACACACACGTAAACTGATTAATTAGATCCATAAGTCATCTCACTGAATATGCTGTGGGAGTTTACAGCATCTGCACTTGTTGAAATTACCGAATGTGCTTTGGATGGAATAAATGAAGTCTGGATATTGCCTCCACATGAAGTGGGCTCAAGTGAGGAAATGAGCAAATTCTGAAATTGGAGTTCTGAGGTTTCCAGCACAACTATTACACAAATGGGAAAGAAAGCAAAGTCTGTGTGCCCATAAATGATACATTGCCATGTGACAACAGAGAAAGAAGATGAGACTGCAAATGAAGGCAGGCATTCTCTTGTTAGCGATGGACTGCAAATAAAGAGGGAAAGTGATGAAGGATAAGAAAGGGAAGGGTAGAATTACAAATGCGGAGGAAAGGGACAAGCAGAGGTGCACAGTGGTAGGATGGCAAGAGGGGACGAGTTGAGAGAAAGTGTGTAAGAGAGGAAAAGTAATCTGTGAGACAAAAAGAGGTGGAAGAGACAAAGGGTGGGTTCGAGGGAGGGTTGGAGGGCCTCGGGGGTTGTTAGTTATAATTGGGCCTTAGGCTCCAGGACACACAGCGACAACATCAAAAGGTCAGATATACATCAAGCACTGCTGGGAAATGTCGACTCATGTGGGGAAGGGCCGCAGGACATAGAGAGGAAGAGAGACAGAGAAAGGCCATTGGTAGCAGATACATTTTAGAGGAAAAATAAGGAACTTTTCTAGACTTTATAACATATGTTCTGCAGAGGAAGAGGTGGCTAACATGTTTAAATTTGAAGGACCAGGCGGACAACAAATCCAATTAAAGGCCAAATCAACAATGAATTTATCCAACTTACAACTATTCATGTGTAACCAAAGCCTGATATATCTCATTCCTCAGTACTACTGACCTCCATTGGGGTCAAAAAACGATTAACCCTGAAAGTCCAACTGAAATCCCATTTAGTTATCCCCGTTATTTGCACCTACTGGAAATACTCCCTTTTCGTTTAGGAGATGGGTGGCGCCTGGGTAGAGCTTGTAGAAGGCAGATTACACCATGGTCACGTAGCCTGGTTCGTAATTTGGTTTTAAACAACCGAGTCTCTTGTCGTTCCTTGAATTTGTCTGCCAAATTTCCGCATCGGCTCCAGTTAGACATTTTCATTGGTGTCTTTGTGTAAATGACCCTTCTTCTTCACCCTTGGATGTTTGTATTTTCAGGCTTCACGCAAGCCATGTGATAGAAACATCATCAACACGCCCAACTCACTTACTGTGAATTCTCCAGACAATCACCTTGTCTATTCAAACATGGGCTAAATTGGACATTAAACGGACTCTGTACTAGGTAGATAGCTGGCAGGGTAAAGTCTGTTTAATGTCCGGTAAAACGGATTAGTTTTGCACTCACATACAGCTCCTCTGGGTAAAGTTATTCCGCATATAATTAGAAATCAAGAAAAGTGTTCAAAAGAGGATCACATCCTACATGCCACTAAAAGCACACATATAGTGTAATAATATATTTTACCAGCTGAGATTAATGATGTACAGTACTTTATCATTTTCCAAATCTCCTGTCACCGGGAGCATGTTATAGTTAAAAATATTATAATGCTATGTATCACTTAGAGTCACTTAAAGACCTAAGCAACCCATTTCCTGAGAGAACAAAATAAACTTAGCATGGCACTGGAATGGAGATTAACTCTGTTGTAGTCGTAATGATGGAATCAGTGACAGGTTAGCTGCTTTCAGGGAGATAGTGAAATAGTGTTAATTGACAATGGCCTCCTCTATTACTGTCATGTCAAAAGAATGAGATGCGAGAGTGTGTGAGGGCAGGATAGGGGTGAGTTGTGTGTGGTTGTGTCCATAAGCTTGACAAATTCATACTTTTAGTGTGTGTGTGTGTGTGTGTGTGTGTGTGTGTGTGTGTGTGATGCGTAGTGTATACAGACAGGATAACATCAGGGGCTTTTCCCATAGACAGTATATAAGAATGGACCAACAGATCCCATTGCTCTGGACGGAGACCAGTGAGAATATTAGAAGCACTTTTCCGGTGATCTCTGAGCGTTACTTCACAGCCTCCAACTGTGAGAGACGAAGTAAATGTGACGTAAGCAATGTGTCTGAAAGTTGTAAGTCTTCTGGTAGCTGTGCCAAGAGAAATCTCAATCATTCCGAATCTTGCAGAGACGGCGAGTGTAGGTATATGTAAGGAGATAACATGGGCACAGGCTAATTAATGCTAACTAAAATGCTAGTTAACATTAGTAATTAAACCTAAACAGCTCATGTAAGTCGAAACTGCCTGTGAGCTTCTCCTGTACTATACGGTAATTCCTCTACTATGTGACACAATCGTTAGCCTATTTTTACAAAAACGTCTGCTACAGAGCCATAACGTGAGGTACAAGGTAATGGAGTCGTGTTTCTTTAGAAATAAACAATGGACAAATAAAGTCTTTAAATGCTTCAGATGTAAAGTTATTCGCTGTCAAAGTGACGTAAAAATGAATGGCAGTCAATGGAATGCTAACGGGAGGTGATCGTTTTGTAGCATCAAAATGGCGCCATAAGAGGTTTGAGTTCTGAAGCGAAGCTTACCCCCTTGGCTTTTCCCAATTCCCAAACTTGTACCTCCTCGACCCTCCGGCTTGTGACCCGGAAATCGTTCTCAGCGCGCCATGTTGAAGGACGTCCCAATTCCTAAAATGCACATTGAGGAGTGAGGATCGAGCATCGAGGATCGAGCACTCCTCAGAGGAGTTGAGGATACACTGATGTATCCTCGCGGAAGACTTTTCACCTGCCGCATGGAAACAAAGAGGCATGCCAGAGCGAGATGGGGGGAGAGAGAGAGAGAGAGAGAGAGAGAGAGAGAGAGAGGAAAAAAAGGGGAAAAAGAGAGAGGGATAATATCCGCGGTTCTGTGGTTAATCTAACGTTACGGATCGGCCGGTCAGATCATACAAATTATTATTCTGATTAATAGCAGGTGGGTGAAATAATATACAATCAACGAGGAAAATACTATAAACTTTCTCTAAAAAGTTACATATATCAGAGCTGCTGTCTCGCATGCAGCTTCATTTGTAAGTGCGTCTGATCCGCTCGAGAAACAGCAATTTAACTTCATTAGGATTATTTCAGAATCTAAAGGTCTAGTTCTGTTTACTATGTGCAGTAACTACAGTTAGTTTTGCTGCTTGAATATCTGACTATATCAGCTGCAGTGGCCTTTCTGTGCGCATGGAAACTTACAAACAGCATCTCTAATCATTAAAGTAAATTGTTATAGAAAACATTTATACATTAATACAATACATAATTTAAAAAGCAACGGCGCCTGCAGGGACAGCCGAGGGCCAGTTAAACGTCCATGCGGGTCTCTAAATCGGAGAAAATAATTCATTCAGGTGGGTGGAAGGTGGTGGATATTAAGCTTATTCGGATAAAGAGCCGGTCCACGAAGATAAAGTGCGTTGTGTGTATATAATATATGCCTAGCCTTTATATTTGTAGTTCTTTTCATACAAACATTTGTAAGTTTTTACACTAAATATATAACCATACTGTGTATGTATGCCATAGGCTATTATAAATATAAGGCCTGTGTGTGTGTGTGTGTGTGTGTGTGTGTGTGTGCACGTTTTAAATACAACAAATACAAATGAACGACCCCTGTACATTCTCATCCACGTTGTGAATTGAATTCAAAGTAAATATATAGAGGTTGTCATGAACGCTTCTGCTCCTCTGACAGAGATCATAACATGCAGCATATGACAAAACAATAGACAGCTGATGCAGTGGTGCTGCTCGTCATATTTAATTGACGTCGCTTTTAATGACTGCTCGGAGGCAGAGATGTCTCGTGTTTGTTAAATGGTTGTTGCCTCGAATCCTCGGCTCGAATCTCCTGTGGGCGGGACCAAGATGCGAGGAGGGGAATCAAGGAGAGGATTCGGGGTTGCACAAACTGGGAAATGGGAAAGGCCCCAGGATTAACCTTAAGCTGACACCTTCTGATAGACTTCATGTCAGCCTCATCCTCTGCTTCATTACTCCTACTGACATACACACTGATATCCACTAAGACAAACACACACACTCTCCCTGCTGCTGTCTTCTATGTAGCTTCATAGGATTGGCAGAGCGAGCACAGCAGGAAGAGGTGCAGGGGTTGTGAGGGAAAGAGAAACGAGGCTGATTCTGCCTTTTTATTCACTGCGATGAAATCAATCATTGCTCCCAGATGGTCTATGATTTATGATTAGTGGGGTTTTTGGATTGTGTATATGAAACAAGTACATGTTCTACACAATCCTGTGGTGCATTTGTGACAATGACATATAGTCGGCGGTGTAACATGACATTGATGGACTCTGGTGTAATTGTTTTTTTTTTGGGGTCCCTCTCATCATATGAACACTGGCACTTTTTCTGTAAGATATAATATTTGTCAGCATATCTGTCACAGAGTACATAACTCCAAAACTGTGGCTTTCACAATGTCCACAGAGAAGAAGGGGCTAATATATGGGGAGAAAGAAGTCTTAACATGAACTAAAACTAGAACTGAGTTTTAGAAATATGTAATGCGATAAATAATGTTAATAAAAAAGTGCATCCTCCTATCCACACGTAAGACTCAACTTAAATAAATGTGCAATACGTTTGTTTTTTCCAAATACATACAACCAAACTTAAACAAAAGTTAATTATTTCATGTATATGCAATGTTTTTAAGTTGGAATTTCTTAATGCAATGACATTAACATATGTAATGCAACAAGTGGATTTGAAGTTTTGAAACTCTTCACTTCTTATGATCCTCAAAGGCATGTTGTGTTTGGGTACTAATGGGAAAACTTGGACATCCTGCTTTTCAGGGCATTCAGCTAATCATGACTCACATAAAACTAATTAGCACCTCCTTCAATGGAAGGTATACTGTAGCGGCCTGTGGTGCTCTGTGCCTACTGGTGTGGATTATTACAGAAGATGAGGTTGCAAAGGTCCTGCAAGCACAGCCACGCACAGGGGATGTTTTTTGGTGACAAGATGTAGAAGAAGTAGATGCACGCCGTGTATGAATGCCTGAACTAGTTACAGTAAGAAGTGATCTTTAGTTACAGCCTCATTTCAGCTTAAACGTAATCAGTTTGACACAGAGAAGTTAACTGACTAACTTTTATGATCTCTTGGAAAAGTAGTGAGATAATACCACACTGATGACTGAGTGCCAAAAATGTTGCACAAATAAATACATTAAGAAGTAGATTAGGACAAAAGGTAATTTTTTACTTTTATAAACTGCATACTGCTCAGTAAAGAATAGACACAATTTTACTAAGAAATATAGACTGGTATACAGGAGCAAAGTGGCTCATGAGTGACTGACACGTTGAAGCACTGTGATGATACATGTAGCACCAGAGGAAAAAAACTATTGTCTTATTTCACTTTAAAAAACCTTGACATTGGGTATGAGCAGAAGGATTCCTCGACCCAAGTCAAACTGCACATTTTTACATGCTGTATTATAAAGCCACTATGATTAGTACATAGTGTAATGACTCACGAGTACTGCATTTGACATTATGCCCCTAACAAGGCACACATTATGAAGATGTGAGAAGCTTAAAAGACTGTGGCGGAAAAAGACAAACTAATGTGGGATGTGACTAATTAATTAACAGAACATTTGACCATGTTTAAATTCTGAGCAGCCTATGTCTCACCCCTAGAGAGCAACAGCATTACACTGTGTAACGTGTGTGTGCAGAAATCATGTCTGTAGTAGGTGCCCGAGGTTACCTACTTTACAATGAGATTTCTTAATGAGTTGGTTGATGCAGATCATTATGTACATGAGCAATTAACACAGCATAAACAAACAGACTATGGACATGTGGAAGACTGACTTCATAAGTAAGAGATAAAGTCAATAAGGTGGATGCTGACACAGCAGGTGCAGTATTTATCAATAGCGTGTTAATAATTAACATCGATGTTCCCCTATTACACAAAGCAGTGTGCAGACAGGATTGTAGGAGTGCACAATGGAGGGCATGAAATCATCCATCTATATTTGTGTGTGTGTGTGTCACTGCACAATCTTCCTATTGGTTGCCAGGCTGAGGTAGGAGGGGCTGACTTAAGTCACAAAGCTTGGGGCCAGTTAAAAAAGAAGAAGAAGAAGAAGAAGAAGAAGAAGAAGAAGAAGAAGAAGAAGAAGAAGAAGAAGAAGAAGAAGAAGAAGCAGCTGGGGTCAGGAAGTTCAAGAAGAAAGACATGTTTCTGAGTGCCGGAAAGGAAAATCCTTATTCCCCATCAAGTTGTGTTAATGTTATTGTCCGCATCTTAAAGGGACACTTCAAAGATTTAGCATTAAGCTTTGTATCTGTAGAAACCTGGTAGTATTTTTGAATGACCGTGCTTCCCTCCCTCATGTCCCCCTGAGAGGCGAGATCTCTGTATTGTGGGTCTGGAAAAAAGCCTCAGATGACGCAAAATGATGATTTTTGCGTCATCTGAGTCTTTTTTTGCCCAGAAGCAAAAGACTACAGCCAGTATTAGGAGCCACTTCCGCATAGCCCACAGGGGGTTGGACTGTCGGCTTTTTCCGGAGATTGCCGAGGAAAAAACGAGTGTCAGCCATCTTGAATCCTCGCTTAGCTTCTCAGCAGGAGTAGAAACTGTTCATCCCGAAGGACATTTTAGAACAACAATTACGTGCATTCAAACTATCGCACACGTGTACCACCGGGATACATTGGTACAGATCGGAGAATATGCAGGACACTTTATTACAGACGCAATACTCGCGAGCTTTGCCTGCATGGAGACCAGTGGTGGTGCTCGGTAAAGAGACCTCATCAGCGGGGAGCGTTGAACGAGTGTGCCGGTGGAAAGCTAACGCTAGCCAGCCATCTGCTTGCAAGTGTCCGCTCATTAAACAAACTGGACTACATCCAACTTCAACGAAACTCCCAACGTGAGTTCAGAGACTCCTATGTTTTTGTTGTTGGAAATATTGCTGTGGACAATCCAGCCTACTGCTCTGTCACTGGGTAAGACTAGCTAGTGGAGGTGGGCTGTGTTACCCCGGACTGCCTGTTGCAGAAATGGGGTGATTTGTATCCAACTAACCGCTAACTGCTGGTGGAGTTTGTGACTGTAAAATGCAGACCATTCTACATCCCACGCAAATTTACGGCTGTGTAAAAAACTCAATGTTTATACCACAGCCCACCAAGAGCTAATGCTAGTAGCTATGAGTTAGCCTTCTTTTATGGCTTGGTTGAATTCTAATGTAAGATGCGGTCTGTTATTTTCTTGATAACAGACCGCTGCTAAGGATAACACACCGTTGCCATGCATAGCAGAGCGTTGCCATGGACACAGTTCTGTTCACTCTGGAGCTATCAATCAATCTGCTGAAAGATGTCCGGATAATGTATCAGCTGTGGCAAAAAAGTATATATTTTAAATGTGTAACACCACTTGAAACGTTTTTTCGTGTATACGGTTGAAATGACAATAAAACACACTTGTTGAGTTGATCGCCTCACTGTCTGTCTGTAAAGGGTAGGCGTGGCTTGGGAGTAGACGCTAAAGCAGCAAAGCAAGTGCATTCTGGGATTTGATGTCTTTCATCCACATGAGCCAAAAACAAATTTTCTGGCTTTTCTTGGCCTAGAAGCCACCAATTTCTAAAAAAAATTCACATTTCTACTACATAAGTGACCCAATTTAAATATATATTCATCTTTCCAATGGTGAAATATTCCTTTAATTGTCTACAAATGAACTGTCAATGGATTATCGATGATAACCAGCGCTGGTCCACGGAGTGAGCTGGTCGGATGAGGCCAAAGTGACGACCTGTAGCCTGGCAACCGAGTGTTCAGCTCTGTAGATTCACATGTACGAGCGGCCAAACCTAAGCTCCTTGACAAGTGATGATAGTGTCATGTTTTCCCAGGGTTGTTTCAGTTTTGTTCCACCTGCTGAGGGTGAGATCTTTACATGCTATTTCTAACAATTAGCAATTTCTTTATACTGGAGATAGAATCACCTTAGAAGTACACCTCTCCTAATGGTTCCATGAACAAATGCTACATTTGCAGACAAAAAAAAAGTTAAATAGAAATATAACCACCAGGGATGACATTTGTCCTTGGAACATGCAATATGACCAGATTATATGACAGCAGTGAAACATATCCAACTGTACCTTGCATGGCAAACAATAAAGCCAAGTTCAAGTTCAAGTGAACGGTTACGGTAAACATGGAGGTGGCATAAATATGATCATTTGTGAGATGTCAAAGCACAGGTAGTCTACGTATTTCAGTGAAATTTGTACATGTATGGGTGTCGTAGACTGATTGTGCAAGCAAGGTTGAGCTTTTGATGGAGGGAAGACCAACACCATCCACAGATGAACTTACATCATCAAATACAATGTGCAATGGCTGCTGAAAAAAAGTTTGGAAACACACCAACAACAACTGCATCTAACTGTTTACAATACAGTATTTACTGTGTGTGACCGAAGCAAACGGTCCGATGAGATTGCTGCATTTGTGTATTACATTTTCTAGGGCCAGAGATAAACAGTGCTCACTAAAAGTGAGCTAGACTCATTAGCGCATGGTAATTTAATCCTAGCACTGATAACTGGCCAGCAGTGAGGCGTACATTTCAAATTGATTCAAATTATTTTCACTTAAGCATTACATTATTTTTTTGTCAAGATTAAAGGTCCAATATGTAATATTTGTACTGTAATAAATCCAAAAATGACACCAATCCCTCATCAGATATTAAGGAAACATGTTAAACTGAAATACTATCTTTTCTGACAACAATGCTAATGTCAGTATTTTTTCTTTTTGAAGACGGAATTTATGTTTATGTTTTGATCTGTGTGTTGTTATCAACTGCCCAGTTTGACAGCCAGGCCGGGTTGCCAGATATACCTTTAAAAACGTAAACCCAGCACGCTACAGCTGTAACGGTAGTACAGCCACGAAAGCAGCACACAAACGAACAGGATCAACGGAGATAGATTCTACCAGACCTAAAAAAAAGAAAACAGCATGTTTCTAACAGTCGCATGACCAGAGACGTAACAACCCCCTGGTAAATATTGGAGATGTATTTGAAAGATGGAGACAGCTTA